>NW_026889803.1:65535000-65637500 GCF_033153115.1 Saccostrea echinata
TATATATTTATAGAAAAATACGGTCATGTCATAAACTCAGGGATTCTATTGCTATATCGTTTTTACAGAAATATGTGTGTTTCGGATCGGGGAAAACGAAACTTCAAAGATGCTGACAATTTCAGTGGTTCACGCTTATCGTGGACTTCAATACCACCGGCCCCGTGTTTATTTTGGGGATTCACATTAGGGGTATTCCCCATATAAGTGTCATATTCTTTCTTTAACAGAATATTATAAGCTTAATCAAAATTTTTATTCATATCAGAAAAGGTCACTTTTAATAAATTATTCTATTTTATGTTGCATTATGCAATTTTTCTTGGAATAAAAAACGACTTATTAACTTTTTTTAATGATGATGGAATCCTTTTGGAATGTCTTTTATGTGTATTAAACAGGGAAATATTTTTTGTTTCTAAAGGTTTGATGCAGAGTAAGTAATCGAAGTTGTAGCTTAATTTAAGTGTAATTTTATATAGGATATCCATCAGGATCATCCTCCGATAAAAACCCCCATTTTGAGTTGCCGTGCCATATTAACGACTCGTTCAAACTGAATTGACTGAACTACGAAATCAGATAACTCACCTGAAAACATAGACACATTTATATTTACAAAAATAGTTTAAATTAACTAGATAAAAATATGGTAGAAATACATAAGTCTAATGCTCTGTTTACATCAGTGGGCTCTTGTGACGTCATAAAACCACAAAATCAAGAACGATAAGCGGGTAAGAAAAGTAACAAGTGGAAAAGTTTTCACCTTTATTTTTCAGTAGAACAAAGGCCAAAAAATATTACTACTCGTAATTTAACATTCTTTCATATATAGCTTTAAGTTTTAAAAGTGAAATCCTAATGTTAAGAATCGTTTCCTATGACCTTTAAGAGGATTTGAAATTCAAAAGTAGTTGAGTATTATACAGATGCATCTGTGTGTAATTTTTATGAGCAGGGAGGTGTGAAACATGTTGCTGATGTAGTCCATGGTTTGGAAGATGAGAAAATGAAAGATCTAGAACATGAACGCATGGGTGAGTAGTATTTGTATTAATCGATATAGAAAGATCTAGAACACAAACGCATGGGTGAGTAGTATTTGTATTAATCAGATATATTGTGTAGCTGGAAAGGCAAGCTTTAAATTAATGTTGTTCTGTAATTATGAAGCAAAAAAAGAAAAATACTACATTAGCTCATTGTTATTGATATTTTTGCCAGAATTATGGGAACATTTTTCCTCTCAACAACTTTCATTGACTTTGTCAGTATCAGATATTAAACAAGTGATTGCAATGATTTAAAAATGCATTTGATGCAATAAGACATACAATGTACATGTTGTACAATAAGTTCTTGCGGTATTTAGTTGTGATGAAACAAATGTACATGTAATTTTTTTTCAGTCATAGATGTGGAAGCAAATGGTGGTGATTATAACCAATTGATTAGAGTTGAGGGGGTGCTAATGCAAGTAAGTTTATAGAATTTGGAACTCCTTCTTGGTATATATTAGATGAATGCTATGAACGAGAAGAAACAAGTTTAGAAACGTACAGGCATGCATACTTAAATTATGTTGGCTTTATGTCAAAGACTGATAGCAAAAACCAATTAGTCAACCACTGACCACATGCACCTTTGGCAAAACACAACTGATGCTTTGAAATGAAAGTTTGTTGTGAAAACAGGATGACAGATGGCAGTATTCAAATTAAGCATTATAAAAAAAATCTATATAGAAAGAAAAACGTTCCTGTAAAAAATTTGGTATTCTGGCATGAATCAAGTGATGATATTTACATACAGTTTAATTTTCTTTATGAAATCCTTTGGAATCTACAACATTCAACCCCCTATAACACACGTGAAACCTTGTCACATATGGCACAGTAGAATACACAATAAGAACTACATACACTTTCAGTACACTAGGAATAACAAATTGTATATTATTTTGGCTCTATTTAATTAAAAACAATTACCCTATTGTTTGAAGTTTTAAGTCTGTATTTTCAGTATTCTGTTGATACACATTTACATATAAGTCTGTATTTTCAGTACTAGTATTCATTGACACACATTTACATATAAGTCTGTATTTTTAGCTCTACTGGTCAGAGACCAGAAGAGCTTATGCGATAGTAAGGTGTCCGTCGTCCGTCCGTCTGTCTGTCTGTCTGTCTGTCTGTCTGTCTGTCTGTCCGTCTGTCTGTAAACAATTTTTCAAAACGCTACTCCTCCTACAGTTTTGGTCCGATTTCAATATAACTTGGCACACAAGTAGACTACACTAAGATACATAATTTAGTGCATCGGTTTTTGAATTCAATGGACGGTGTTGCCATGGTTACTAAAAATAGAAATTTCTGTGAAATTCCTTTAAAACGCTACTCCTCCTACAGTTTTGGTCCGATTTCAATATAACTTGGCACACAAGTACACTACACTAAGATACATAATTTAGTGCATCGGTTTTTGATTTCGATGGACGGTGTTGCCATGGTTACTAAAAATAGAAATTTCTGTGAAATTCCTTTAAAACGCTACTCCTCCTACAGTTTTGGTCCGATTTCAATATAACTTGGCACACAAGTACACTACACTAAGATACATAATTTAGTGCATCGGTTTTTGATTTCGATGGACGGTGTTGCCATGGTTACTAAAAATAGAAATTTCTGTGAAATTCCTTTAAAACGCTACTCCTCCTACAGTTTTGGTCCGATTTCAATATAACTTGGCACACAAGTACACTACACTAAGATGCATAATTTATTGCATCGGTTTTTGATTTCGATGGACGGTGTTGCCATGGTTACTAAAAATAGAAATTTCTGTGAAATTCCTTTAAAACGCTACTCCTCCTACAGTTTTGGTCCGATTTCAATATAACTTGGCACACAAGTAGACTACACTAAGATACATAATGAAGTGCATCGGTTTTTGATTTCGATGGACGGTGTTGCCATGGTTACTAAAAATAGAAATTTCTGTGAAATTCCTTTAAAACGCTACTCCTCCTACAGTTTTGGTCCGATTTCAATATAACTTGGCACACAAGTACACTACACTAAGATACATAATTTAGTGCATCGGTTTTTGATTTCGATGGACGGTGTTGCCATGGTTACTAAAAATAGAAATTTCTGTGAAATTCCTTTAAAACGCTACTCCTCTTACAGTTTTGGTCCGATTTCAATATAACTTGGCACACAAGTACACTACACTAAGATGCATAATTTATTGCATCGGTTTTTGAATTCAATGGACGGTGTTGCCATGGTTACTAAAAATAGAAATTTCTGTGAAATTCCTTTAAAACACTACTCCTGCTACAGTTTTAGTCTGCTTCTAATATAATTAGGCATACAAGAAGACTATACTAAGATACATAATTTATTGCATTGGTTTTTGAATTCGATGAACAGTGTTGCCATGGTTACTTAAAATAGAAATTTCTGTGAAATTCCTTTAAAACGTTACTCCTCCTACAATTTTGGTCTGATTTCAATCTAATTTGGCACACAGTTAGAATACACTACGATACATAATATGTATTTCTGTTTTTTTTATTTGGGTGAATGGTGTTGTCATGGTTACCGGTACTAAAAATAGAAATTTCCATGAAATACTTTCAAAACGCTACTACTCCTAGTTTTCATTTGATTTCAATATAACTTGTCACAAAAGTAGACTACATTAAGATACATAATTCTATTTATTGTTGCATGTTGCAATGTTTCAAATCCAAGTGCTACTTTTCTTTTGTTATACAAACAGACCAGTAGAGCTACAGTCTCATCAGAGACTTCTGGTTAGTATTCTGTTGATACACATTTACATATAAGTCTGTATTTTCAGTATACCATTGACACACATCTAGATGAAACCTGGCACAGTTTTCTGACAGCCCTGAAAGATAAAGAACCCCTCCCTCCAAACCCTTACCCCTCACTGATCTCACTATTCAGACAACAGGCTATGAGGTAAGCATAATTTTTATCAGAATTTGCTGAATATGATATACAACGAACATAGTACTTGTTTCTATTTATGTAAATCAATCAAACATATTTTAAAGCTACATGTAGCTTTGCACTACCATCATTTATGCATAATGCCAGAGTAGTGTAGTTAAGCAGGCATATATATAATTGTAAAAATGTAGACTTAAGATCTGCAGGTATGGCAGCACATTTATTGATTCACAGTTTGCACATTGAATTACTTATAGTTTTGAGTGATAACAACACTTACATCAGACCTTTGTAGTAATCTATTCCTCCCTCACCCATTTTATGTAACAAAATAACTTGAATACCAAGTAGCTTAATGACTTCATCACCTGAATCAATCAGGTATCCTGTTGCTACAGTGTATCTGTTTTCTTCTGTCGTTGTGCGTTGTAATCATAATCCATTAAAATTTGAACATTTTCAGCTTCTTCTCTAGAACCCTTGAACAGATTTCAAAGAGTTTTGGTATATAGCATTTGAAGGCAAAGAGGATCCAAAATTGTGAATTTCATGATCTCTGCCTCCCTGGAGCCTGAGGGATGGGGCCAAAAACATCAAAATTAATACAATCTTCAAAAATATTCCTCTTCACTCCTTGACTAGAAGCAGTCAAAATGTTGGCATGATTATAATAAGCAATGAGCCTTTTACTAAAATTTTGAAATTCATGGCCCCAGGGTAAGGGGTTCTGGTGTTAGGGTGGGGCTCTATTGATCATATAATGAAAATGCATACACTCTTTAAAAAGATTTTAAGCTTTTCTGCTTCTGGGTATTAAGCACACAAACTAAGTGAAATGGTTATGTTGAGTAAGGATCCCCTTTCAAAATTATGAAATTCATGCATCCCCATATATATTAAGCAGACAAACTAAGTACCTTGTTCTGATGAGTGAGTGTGCCTCTTCCATAATTGTGAAATTCATGGCCCCAGGGTCAGGGGTTCTAATCTTAGGACAGGGCTCTATTGATTATGTAGTGAAAATGCATAAATTCTTTGAAAATTTTCTCTGTTCCTGGGTATAAAGTAGACAATTAAGTACATAGTTATGATGAGTAAGGTTGACTCTTCATTCAATATGATTGGTCAGTATTGTAGAGTGGTATTGATGTATTTTGAGTTTCATATGCAAATAAGTATTGATTCCATTGAAATCAAACATCCAATCAGTGAGCAATATGAGAATCAGCTTACAAAATTTTAGCATGCCCCATCAAGCAAACTGTCATGCTGTTAGTAAAATGATAATATACTTGAGTAACTGTTAAGGCCCTTGGGCCTCTTTGGTTATTCCAGCAAAGGTCAAGGTCTAAGGTCTAAACTATTGATAGAACATATGTTTTGGTGCCCTGTATGACTGTCAGTGTTCTAAATTTTTTTTCCAGAATGGATCTTGTATATCAGTCCAAGTCACAGATATTAAAGACATTGTTTCAAATAAATCCAATTTCTGAAGAGAAAAAAGATGGACAAGAAAACAGGATGTTAGATATTTACATGAATGGGGTGGATGCCCACGGTGAGATCATGTTATAAATCAAAGGGCAAAATTAAGTAAAAATTGTAGCAAGAATATGGGTTATATGTTACTGTTGTTTTTTTTTTTTGTGAGTGTATGAAAACTTTTTAATACTACAGTCAAACCTCGTTATCTTGAACTCGATGGGACCGAGAAAAAACTTCGAGATGTCCGAGGGTTAGAGATATCAAGGGTAAAATACTTAAGAAATAAGTGGTTAGGACTTCCAAATCACTTCAACATGTCCATGGTATTCGAGATATCTGTGTTCCTGATACCGAAGTTCAACTGTAATTGTTTGTTCTGATTTTATTTTCTATAGGATTGCTGACCTCTGTATATGTGTTAGACTCGGGAGGGTTTGCACCAACTTATGAAGCAATTCAACCATTAATTCAGGACAAAAAGGCAGAGAGAAGGAAGCAATTTATGGTATTTAATTGTTTCTTTGATGCAAGATTTTTTCAGTCTCTTACTGAATTTTTAGCTCACCTGAGCCGAAGGCTCAAGTGAGCTTTTCTGATCACATTTTGTCCGTCGTCCGTCCATCCGTCTGTCCATCCGTCTGTCTGTCCGTCCGTCTGTAAACTTTTCACATTTTTGACTTCTTCTCAAGAACCACTGGGCCAATTTTGACCAAACTTGGTACAAAGCATCCTTGGGCGAAGGGGAATTTAAATTGTTAAAATGAAGGGCCAAATCCCCTCACAAGGGGAGATAATCAAGAGAAGACAAAAATAGGGTGGGGTCATTAAAAAATCTTCTTCTCAAGAACCACAGGGCCAGTAAAGCTGAAACTTATATGGAAGCATCCTGGGGTAGTGTAGATTCTAAATTGTTCAAATCATGACCCCAGGGGGTAGGGCGGGGCCACAATAGGGAATCCAAGTTTTACATTGAAATATATAGAAAAAATCTTTAAAAATCTTCTTCTCAAGAACCATTGGGCCAGAAAAGCTGAAACTAATGTGGAAGCATCTTGGGGTAGTGTAGATTCTAAATTGTTAAAATCATAACCCCAGGGGGTAGGGCGGGGCCACAATGGGGAACCCAAGTTTTACATTGAAATATATAGTAAAAATCTTTAAAAATCTTCTTCTCAAGAACCACTGGGCCAGAAAAGCTGAAACTAATGTGGAAGCATCTTGGGGTAGTGTAGATTCTAAATTGTTAAAATCATGACCCCCGGGGGTAGGGCGGGGCCACAATAGGGAATCCAAGTTTTACATTGAAATATATAGAAACAATCTTTAAAAATCTTCTTCTCAAGAACCATTGGGCCAGAAAAGCTGAAACTAATGTAGAAGTATCCTGGGGTAGTGTAAATATAAATTGTTAAAAGCATGACCCCCGGGGGTAGGGCGGGGCCACAATAGGGAATCCAAGTTTTACATAGAAATATATAGAAAAAATCTTAAAAAATCTTCTTCTCAAGAACCACTGGGCCAGAAAAGCTGAAACTAATGTAGAAGTATCCTGGGGTAGTGTAGATTCTAAATTGTTAAAATCATGACCCCTGGGATAGGATGGGACCACAATAGGTGTATTACATGGGGGAAAGTCTGGTGAAGAACAGCAGGGCCAAAGTTACTCAGGTGAGCATTGTGGCCCATGGGCCTCTTGTTCTAATACTAATAATTGTAGTGTTTAAATTCAAACTTACCCTCCCCCTCCTCACCTTCCAGTGCAGTTTTATAAATGTAAAAAATGATTTGAAACAGGGCCCTAAAGTGGCAGTATGAAGTCTATTTGAAGTAGATGCATTTAGATTAGATTACCTACTCGGTATGCATTATTTTAGGTACATGTTGGCACAGCTATGAGTGGTCCAAGTATTTTGTATGGCAAACCCCAGCCTTACTTAAAGAAAATAGATCTTCATGACCATTACTACTTAAAGGGACCTGCAGACCAGAGAGAGGATGCCATTCAAATATTTGCTAATCTGGGTATATTATATTTTCAAATCATCTGAGGACAAGATTACATTAAATTCTTTAACTTTTAAAGAGAAAGTTCATTTTGCTGTATTTGTCCTGTTTTCAGTGGAGTCGTACATACTTGAGTTGATAAAGAAGAATGAGATCCCGGTGCTGGGGGTTTACTTTCCCTCAGAACGCTGGTCCTGGGAGAACATTCTAAACAGACATGAGAAGGATGGCTTTTCAGCATTCTCCTCTACAGTTTATCACTATGTCCAAAGGAAAGAACCAATTTATATGAAGGTAACATACACCTTCCCAAACTGTATCCCCATGCTAGGAAATGTAACTCTTCAATATTTGATATTCAACACAATATATATGTATAAGCATTTGTATTATCTAAATTATTTGTATGTGCATATAGAGTTTAATTTAAAAAAAAATACTGTGTAATTTGTACAGAAAACAGCTATTGAATGTAAATAAGAAGAAAACCTTTAAGACTAAATATACAAATTTGTAAGCATGTACTTCACATGAATACTGTAAAGAATGTCCACAGAGATTATGTTTTAATAAAGTCATTTTCATTGGTATGTGTTTAGTGTATGTAACTAATACTGACTTTGATAGGCTTTGGTGCTGATGGAGTGGAGATATGTAACAGTCGAGAAGTACTTCTTACTGCATTACCTCACAGACAAGTTTATCAAGTAAGATGATTTTTACACGTAAACTACTTCTTTGCTATGAACCGTCATGGTAGCTCATTCGGTAGAGCACTCGCTACGTGATCGGAAGGTTGTGGGTTTGAGCCCCGGTCATGACTGACCCAAATTGATAAGAAATAGGTAGCAACTGTTCCTTTGCCAAGCCCTCAGCACATTGAAGTGAAAGTTGCGGGTCCTTTGGGTGAGACCTTAAAAACCTAGAACCCGTGTCATGGCACGATAAAAAACCCTCACTGCTCAATGGCCCTGAGTGCCGAGTAAAGGTCTAAATTTGAAGCCCTTCACCGGTATTCGGTGACGTCTCTATATGAGTGAAAAATTCTCGAATGGGACGTAAAAAACATCCAATCAATCAATCAATCAATCATCTTTGCTATTTATTGTACAGTGAGATTTATGCCAGTAAATAGAATTTCTACATTCTTTACTCCTTCATGACATTACTGAGTAGAGCATGAGTAAGCAATTATTTTCTCCCTTCAGACCAGAACTGTTTTATCCTGAGAGTGGAGTGACCATCTATCAGAGTGTATTCTTCTCAAAGGAAAAAGTGAGTTTTCTATGTGGAAATGCAATATTTTCTTTTTATGGAAATTGAATAGAGAATTTCATTGAAATTTTTTTAAAGTATCCGGTTTTTGCTTCCTTAAAAACAAGATGCTCATTTAAATCCAGAATATGAACTGTCTTAACAGTCAGTGCATAAAGTTGAAATACTTTTAACAACATTGGACAAGAATGTTTAATATGATCATTGATGACTTGTCAGTTTTGAAGTTGAATATTGCAGGCCCAGTTTCACCGTGATAATGGACAGACAGTGTACCTAGACAGTGATGAAGAACAGAACGTGATAACGGGGGAAGACTGTGCGGATCAGCTCATTGTGATGGGTGCCCAGCAGAATGAATGGTTAGAGGTCCATAGAGGGATCCTTCTCAAAAGCCTGCTACGAATGGTAGGGAAATCACAAAGTTGTTTATGGGGTAAAAAGTAAGAATCTTAAGAATTCTTGTCTTCAGAAATGAAGTTTAGTTAAAATTAAGGTCAGGATCTAGTAAACAAAAGGAATCTTCAGGTTTCTCAAATTTGAGGATTAAATTCCTTAAGGTAGTATGGGATACCTCCACGTCATGACGTATTTCCGTTTGAAGTATTGTTTTGATTTGCATGAGTGCTTATTATCGGGTCAAAATTTGTAGATACACCGTTGAAAAGAACACTCTGAAGCCTATTTCAATGCAAGTTCTCACAAGTCGGCATTTTAAGTAAAAACAGACAAAAAAATCGCAAGTATATAAATTTACTTATAATTGTACAACGGACATTTAAAAAAGCAAACCCCTGTAAAAGGTAGTTTCAACATTGCTGCTTTTGAACACTTTTAAGCAAAAGCTGTATTTCAATTGTTTGAGTAACTGTACAGCACCTTGTGTGCGGTGAGGCATGGATAAGTGCGATTACTTCACATTGTGCTGAATTATCACCAATCAATTATCACGTTAACCAGAGCTGGACTTTTTTGTTATTTAATTCAAGAAGTAACTGTTTGGTCACAAATCAGCTAGCTGTTGTATATAGTCCCAAAACGTTCAGATGAATGCAATTGCTCTGAACAAGACACGTCCTGGAAAGCGATTGTCCATGCATTGTTTTCAAAACCGCTCAAAGTTGAAAACTATAGAGTACGATTTTTTTATGGTTGGGAAAAAATGCTCATCATTTCTAAAATAGCACCCAGGTTTTTTCAACCCTTGGAAAATAAAGAAGGATAACTCTTCCGCTCGGATCTTTTAATTCAAAAAATTTTAAATGCATTTTATATTTTCCATTTATATATATATTTTCAATTTTTAGCTCTTCTGAGCCAAAGGCTCAAAGAGCTAATGCTATGGCCATTTGTGCGGTGTGCGGTGTGCGTAAACTTTTTAGAATATGGGCCATAACTCAAGAACCCCTTGGCCAATTATTGTCAAATTTGTCACAGGGTATCCTTGGCCCAAGGGCTCCCTTTTATACTAAAACTGGGGTTGTGACCCTTTAACAAGGGGAGATAATTAGGAAAATAGAAACAAAAGTACTGGTTGCTAAAAAATCTTCTTCTCAAGAACCACTGGGCAGATTATCACCAAACTTACACAAAAGGATGAGGATATGTTGTAGATTAAAATTTGCACGGGGATTTACCCTGGGGCAAAGGGCGTGGTCTCAAGGTCACTTCAAAGTTGACCAAAAATTACATTTTATTAAAATGTTGATATTTTGCTTACTATAAGGACTAGGATCATCAAATCTTGTCAGTTGGTGCATCTAAGGACCTCATATCATGTTGACTCAAAAGTAGGTCACGGTGACCTACTTTTTAAATTTTGCGGCCATTCTTTTTCAAAATGATTTAGAGGCATATTTTGAACAATTTAAGGCCTATGATCATCAAACTTTGTCAGTTGATGCATCTTGGGTCCTCAAAGTACGTCAACTAAAAAGTAGGTCACCTTGACCTACTTTTTGAATTTTATGGCTAATCTTTTTTAAAACAATTAAGGTCATTAATTCGAATACGGGAAGGCTTAGAATCATTAAATCTTGTAAGATGATGCATCTTGGGGCCATAAAACATATTTATTAAAAAGTAGGTCACAGTGACCTACTTTTTGAACTTTGCAGGCATTCGATTTCAAAGCATTTTAGAGGCATAATTTGGACATTTTAAGTCCTATGATCATAAAACTTTGTAAGTTGATGCATCTTGGGTCCTCAAAAAAGGTCAACTGAAAAGTAGGTCACCGTGACCTACTTTTCAATTTATATGACTATAATTAAATATTTCAGGTACTAATTGGCTTAGAATCATCAAACTTTGTCAGTTGATGCATCTTGGGTCTTCGGAGTAGGTCGACTAAAAAGTAGGTCACAGTGACCTACTTTTGGAATTTTATGGCGATAATTAAATATTTCAGGTACTAATTGGCTTAGAATCATCAAACTTTGTCAGTTGATGCATCTTGGGTCTTCAGAGTAGATCGACTAAAAAGTAGGTCACCGTGACCTACTTTTGAAAATTTATGGCTTTAATTAAATATTTCCGGTACTAATTGGCTTAGAATCATCAAACTTTGTCAGTTGATGCGTCATGGGTCTTCGGAGTAGGTAGACTAAAAAGTAGGTCACCGTGACCTACTTTCGGAAAATTTATGGCTTTAATAAAATATTTCGGGTACTAATTGGCTTAGAATTATAAAACTTTGTCAGTTTAGGTGTCATGGGTCCTCGGAGTACAACAACTGAAAAGTAGGTCACCGTGACCTACTTTTGAAAATTTATGGCTTTAATCAAATATTTCGGGTACTAATTGGCTTAGAATCATTAAACTTTGTCAGTTGATGCGTCTTGGGTCCTCGGAGTACAACAACTGAAAAGTAGGTCACGGTGACCTACTTTTGAAATTTTATGGCTGTATTTAATATTTTCAGGAATTATTTGGCTTAGAATCGTCAAAATTTGTCAGTTGATGCATCTTGGGTCTTCGGAGTAGGTTGACTGAAAAGTAGGTCACTGTGACCTACTTTTGAAAATTTATGGCTGTAATTAAATATATTGGGTACTTATTGGCTAGAATCATCAAACTTTGTCAGTCGATGTATCTTTGGTCCTCGGAGTACAGCAACTGGAAAGTAGGTCACGGTGACCTACTTTTGAAAATTTATGGCTTTAATTAAATATTACAGGTACTAATTGGCTTAGAATCATCAAACTTTGTCAGTTGATGCATCTTGGGTCCTTGGAGTAAAACAATTGAAAAGTAGGTCACTTTGACCTACTTATAAAATTTTATGATTATAATTTTAAAAAATATTTTAGGTATTAACTGGCTTAGAATCATCAAACTTAGTTGATGGGTCCTCAGAGAATGACAAGTGATAAGTAGGTCACCATGACCAACTCTCAGGTACTAATTGGCTTAGAATCATCTTGGGTTCTCAGAGTGTGAATTGGAATTTCAAGGGTTTATGTAAATATAAAGGATACTTTGAGGCTTCAAATAGAAGTGATAGGTTGTACAGTTTATCAGAAGAGCGATTCAAGGCCCATGGGCCTCTTGTTATTTATTTCACTTTGCTAACATATTAAGATACATTCTTATTGTAGACTTTCATGAAATGTTATCCGTCTGTTTTCAAGAAATAAAGTTTTCCCAGTTTTTTACGCTTAATTTTTGTTGAAAATTAAAAAAATACTAAGACATATTTCTTGTCATTTTTGTTTTTATAAACACTTTATATTAGCAAACGCCTGCCTATAATATTAAGCTTATGAAAAAAGAATTATGCAAGAAAAAAATCGTTTTTGTATTTCTCATTAAAATAATAAAAAAAATTATTAAAATTGCACTTTAATATACTGAAAGGTGGGGGTATTTCAAATCCTTCTAATTTGGGTACATAAATATGTAGGAGAAGTTTCGTTTGGTATCCCATACCACCTTAATGATGCTTAAATACCATATCTTTGTTAAATATTAAAGGTATCAGGGCATTCATTTGTGTAAACACATCAAATTAATGTGTTTTAAATGTCATTTTCAATGAAAAATGAAGAAAACTTGGGATTTTTTTCCATGCAACACAAATGAACTGTGTCCAGATTGCCTACAATCTCTCAGAAAATGAAATTTGTGTTTCTGACTTATAAATATAACATTTACATAAAATATTGGTATCCAGATTACTTTTCACATGATTTCAAATTCAGTAAGAAAATGCTTTATTTTCTACATAATTTTATGAAAGCTGTAAAGCACGATAAAAAGTAATCAGGAATGAATTATGAGGTCATAATGGATCCAGCACCAAGAAAATAAACTCATTTACTAGTGGCACCAAGAAAAAAAACTCATTTATTAGTGGCACCAAGAAAATAAACTCATTTTAAGGTAGCACCAAGAAAATAAACTCATTTACTAGTTTTTGACCTTAAGAGTGCAATGTAAAATCAGTCATGCACTAAACCAGTCTCAAAAATCATTTGATTCTATACAGATGAGAGATGATGATAATGAGAATCAGCTGGAAACGGAATCGGAGGTGGATCAGTTTGAATATTTGTCTCAGGTACTTTACCAGGATATAAACAAATTTCTATACAGAAGAAAGATTGAAGTACTGTCCTAGAAAAGGGCTTTTTTTTAACATTCAATCAAATTCAAAATTATAAGATACATTTTACATTTTTTTAAACAGGAACATAAGCACATCGTGGAAGCATGGTATGTGTTGCACAGTATGGGTGCCCAGATGGAGTACATGTTAGCTTTAACTAGCACCCTACAGGATCTGACTCAATTGTTTATAGAGATGATTCAATACAAAGATAAATATGACAAATATATGTCTTCAGTGACCAAGACAGAAAAACCACCCACTCCAGCCAAAGAGAGAAAGAAGAAGGAAAAAGATAGAAAGAAGCAGGAAAAGTTAGTGAAAGAAATGAGAGAAAAAGAGAGGACAGCAAAAATAAATCTGCTGGAGAAGGAAAAGATGAAAGTGAATGAAGAGGAAACAAAAGAGGAAAAAGCTGAGGAAAAAGAGGAAATGTGGGAGGAGGAATTTCAGAGGAAAGAAAATTCTGAAATGACATTGCCTTCTAAATTTGCTGGATTTACAGTCATAGAGGATTTTAAGGTATTGGCTTCAAATTGTACAAGATCTTTTACCGATATTTTTAATGGGGGATTGAAACACTCAGGAAATTGGTTTTAGGTAGTCATACATGTTCATTGTTCAAAGTAGTTACAGCATCTGATGACTCACTTTAAAATAATTGATAATATTCTGAACCCTTGAATGAGCTTTTTTTAATCCATTAAAAATGTGAATGGCAGGCAAGAATTTGTATTTTGAGGAGAGAAATGTTATAAAGACATAGTTAGATGTTGATTTTAAGAGTGTTTCATGTTAAAAGGTGCCCATTATCACATGCATAAACATATATATACATGGTATCACTATATTTTCTAGCCCCATGATCATTAAAAAGTTTTAGATAAGTCAAAATTTAATTTGTGCATTGTCTTAAAGATATATAATTGATAAAATTTGAAATGTTATCATTAAAAATTTTCTGTATCATGTTGTTATGTGTCAGTTTAAAATAAATATTCATTTTATGAATGACTGAAATTTTGACTTAAAACTGCTTCATGATTCTGGGACCTAATTTGCCAACCAATCATACTTATAAAAAATGTAACTACATGTATTTATAGAAGTATAAACATTTTTTGTTGTTGTAAATATTAAAAAATTAACATGAACTTTGGGGCAACATACAGTATAGTGGTCCCTTTATAATATATATAGTGAAGATACAATTAAATTATAGGAATTGATTGGGCTGATGAGGTAGATATCACATGTACAGTTGTAGAATTTGTATTAAAGCACAAATAGATATGGATAATAATAATTTTGTTATCTGTGTTGCAGTGTTTCAGTGTCAGATAACATGTTTATAATCTGTGAATGTTATAAAGGTGACAGTTGATGAAGCAGTCTTTGGTCGAATGGTTATGATTTACTGGAGGAAACTAATGCAGGTCCTGTCAGCCAAAATCTTCATGGTAACACCCAGTCTGAGGAACTACATAGAACTACGCTTATCTCCATGTCTCGAGGACGATCCTCAGTCTGGGAATTTCTACCTAGCTTACAAAGAGCAGGTAAAAACAACTTTCTGGGGGTTTTTTTTTCCAAAAAAAGTGCATGTCAATGTTTTCTTTTGTTTTCTTCTACTGTGAGGTTTCATTGTGTTTCAATGAATAGTGATACAGTATATACTGTTTGTTTACAAAGAACCTTTTTGAGAGGGCCCTAACTTGTCTTTCTAAATGAAATTCAGTCAAACCTCTTTATCTCCAACTCATTGGACTCCCCCCACCCCCCCCCCACCCCACCCCCCGAAAAAAAAAATCTAGATATCCAAGGATTCAATATATATAGGTTAAATTTACACAAAGAAAAAGTGGTTGGGACTTCCAAATCACTTTGACATATCAATGGTAATAGATATAATGGTGTTTGAGATACCTAAGTTAAACTGTATATTTTATCTCGAAGTTCTTCCAACACAGAATCTGGGTCATTATATAGAGCAAATTCAAAAGTCTGTCTTAAATCTTATTTTCTGTGACATTTTAAATTCTCTTGTCTATTTCTGTCTAGTAATTCAAAACCTAAACCTGACTATATTATGGTGACGTAGCTGGAATTAAACAGACCTGTTTCTGTTTTGATTTGTATATATGGGGATTTTAAAGATTTCCTCTTACATTTCTTTCATGGTTTCAGACAATTGAGAGACTAGAAGAGATCAAACACCTTCTACATCCTATCCAAGATACATTGGCAACTGATGCACACCTGATCTGTCCAGAGGCCCAGTCACTGCTCCAGGAACTCAGGTCTAAATATCCAATCCCAGAACAGGAGTCTGAGGCTACATAATTAAGTCAGTGTTGTAATCGAAAAGAAATAGAACTGGACAGCCTATGGAAGTCTTCTCCTTTACCAGAATCTTAATCTACTTGTTGTACAAAGTTTGTATGTCCACCTTCCATTTTAGTGTGGATTAATAGCCAAAGTATATGTAGTTACACTGGTGGAAGTTGTGTGTATTTATAACAGTAAATATACCAGCGTTTTAAATACTTGCTAGTTTGGATATTATATTATTTGTCTTGAGATCCTTGGACTAGCTTTCTTAGTACAGAAGATCTAGTCCTTTAAGCAAATCTTAGGTAGCAAAAATTTATATTGAATTAAATATGTTGTGTACTTGTTAAGTAACAGCCTCATGCATCCTCCGGGGCACGGAGATGTATCAGAAGTATACTTGTTAAGTATTGAATAAATGGTATTTCTTAACAAGTAGTTTCTTTTTAATTTGGAACTTTCCATTGATTTGCTATTCATGCAAGAGGGTTTATTATAAAGAATTATTTGTAGGAACAATAGAAGGATGATCATGGGAATACTGACCATGTTTGCTTTGTCTTTAAAAAGTGCTACCAACAGCAGTTTTGGTTATGGAAATATTATTGCTCTTTTTTTTCCAGCCAAAAAAATAATCTTCAAAAAAAAAACAAAAACAAAAAAAAAAAACACTGATGCCCGTATGGCAACTTATAGTAAAGGTTAAACTCTCTCAAATGCAAATCAAATATGTTGGTACCCAAAGTAAGGTCTCCTCTGGAGAAATATATCTGTGAAATATGAAAGCCCTAGCAGCAACCATTGAATAGATATGGAAAAGGTTAAAGTTTTTCAAAAGTAAGTTAAACATCAAGGTCAATACATTGACCCCCAAAGAGTGAAAAGTAATGGTGCCCAAGAAAAAAAGCTTTCTCACAAGAAATACGCTTGTGAAATACGAAAGCCGTAGCACCAATCGTTCAAAAGTTGTGGCTAAGGTTAAAGTTTTACAAAAGTAGGTCAAACGTCAAGGTCAATGGATAACAATTGTTGGTATCCAAAGAAAGGTCTTGTCTTAAGGAATGGACATGTTAAATATGAAAACCGTAGCACCAACTGTTCTAAAGTAATATGACCAAGGTTAAAGTTTTTCAAAAGTAGGTCTTACTCCAAGGTCAAGATCAAAGGGTCAAAGTTGTTGGTATCCAAAGGAAGGTCTTGTCACAAGGATTACTTATGTGAAGTATGAAAGCCCTTGCACCAACCGTTCAAAAGTTATGGCCAAGGTTAAAGTTTTTCAAAAGTAGGTCAAACTTCAGGTCGAAGTTGGTAGTATCCAAATGAAGGTCTTGTCACAAGGATTAAATATGTGCAGTATGAAAGCCCTAGCAACAACTGTTCAAAAACTATGGCCAAGGTTAAAGTTGGTTTAAGTTTAGCAAAACTGGGTCAAACTCCGAGTCCAAGGTCAAATATGATGGTATCCAAAGAAAGGTCTTGTCACAAGAAATACACATGTGAAATATGAAAGTTGTAGCTCCAACCAATCAAAATTGATGTTATGGGCAATGTTAAAGTTTTTGCGAACAAACAGACGGATGGACAGGGCAAAAACTATATACCCCGAATCTTTGATTACGGGGGCATAACAAGTTCAAAACCTTTGTAGATTACAAGTTTCCATCTAAATGTGAGACACCAGCTTGCAGTAATTTTCCACTAATGTGCTGCCATATTTTATTTTACAAAGCAGTTATTGTAAGGCAATGTGGAACAGTTTTTTTGCCGTGTTTTTTTTTTTATATGGCACCCATATCTTGAAAAAATTGCTTTCTTCACATGTATCTCTGCTGGTGGATAGTGTCTGTTCCCGAGGATACTTCTTGATTGGTCCTTAATCATAAGCAGTACAGAGAAAAACGACTATATCATAATTATGCTGGCTGCCACCCAATATAAAAATACGTCTATGAAGGACTAACCCTGACTCAAGAGAGTTCAGTGGCGCCCTCGGATTTTCCTTTGCCCAGTCTTGCATTCCACAATATTTCATGTTAAAGTCCATACTCTGTACGTATTTTAGACTATTGCTTCCGAAATTTTAGGGAAAAAAAATTCATGCCTTGAGAACGACCATCTGAAACAAAATTCTCCAACGTAATCGTGTTCTGTTCCCCTTTCCCTAGTGTAACGTGCTCAAGATTAATTCCAGGATCTGGGGTTGGGATTAATTTAAATAATTTTCCTCTGTTAAATGATTGAACGAAATTATTAATGTAGTTTTCTTCTCTAAAATGATTTGACTATATACTAGCTATGTTGCTAGTAACTTTTGGTCTGCATCTATATACAATTACACGTATGACCCTTCCCTTACTTACAGGGGGAAAGCACACTAGGTTGGCTTTACTTACTTATGTATGGATTTATACCAGTCCTCTAGATAGAAGCACCTATCTTATTTAAAAAGAAATATCAATCCTAGAGGGAAGTCCAAGCCTAATTAAGGTGGTCGAACTCCAGAATCACAAGTTACTGTGGTAATACTTTATTCAGGACGGACAGTGAACTGCTTTCACCTTCACTAATCGATAAAGAATGACTCTAGGAGGTCAACCTGTAAAATGCTAGTCACTATAATTGGACCAGCCTCAAAAAGAGTGATCCAAAAAAATCAAATGTGTCAAGCCTCTAGTGCAATGCACATGACCAAACAACAATTAAATGAACGGGTCCAAATAATCAAATGTGGCATGCCTCCAATATTAGGCATTTCACCTGTGGCAAGCCTCCAGTATGAGGCAATCCACCTGACTAAACAATTTGTTGACTTCCTTCTTCCACGGTTCGGATTACTGGCTGTCTCAGTTCCGTAATTCAGTTTTTAGATCACCGTTGCTGTAGGCCTCTAGCATAATCGAAAAAACAAAATCCTTCCACTAGTTAACAATGAGGACCTTAAATTACTCATTTAAAAGGTCCAAAAATTAGGGAGCCACAATCTTCTTTCAATTAGCCTTAAAATTTAATAAATAGTATTATGAATTCTTTTAAATATTATGCCAGATAGATGGATCAAACTATTAATTGACACTTTGTCCGAATGGATGGAAAGTATTTGGTGGACATTGAAACCTCGAACCATCTATCCTTCTGTATTCAGGAATTCAGAAGTGCCTTAAGAATAAGATAGATTTCATGATCTCTATCCACTCTTTCTAGCTGACAAATCGTGGGAAAACATACTCAGTACATGTCGTCTTGGTAAGACTCATGTAGTGCGATGGAATATGCAATATTTCTGCTTAAAAATCCTCTTAACATAAATCATCAGTATCACATATGATAATTATGTTTATCCTCCTTCGGTAGCGTAAAGTAAAATTCCAGGAATCCTTTTGTACTCAAGTTTATTACACTTTTTACAATCACATTATATATAAGTTAGAGTTTACAAAACATCTGAAATGCAAACTTCTACAGAACTGTGCAACAGCATATTCGAGAAGTAGTTTTTAATCAATTGTGGATACTAAAAAGCTCTGAACACACTTTTAGAAAACTTTAAAATCAACATTTTTCCAAAATCAGTAGCATCAAAACACATTACTTAAACACTATAAAACCATTCCCCATGACGAATTAAAGGCCAGACTTTTTGATATCATAGACAACTGCTTCTTCAGAAAAAAATAAACTTGCAAATTTCGATTCCTTATATTTGGTCATCTTCAAACTTCCTTTGTAACAAAAAAAAAATTCTTATTCTACACATAAGTACTCTGAGGTTGATATTAAAGAGATGCCGGAGCGCCTTACTGGCAATATCTATACAGTCTTTAATGACCAGGTCTTCCAACAATATGTTGGAATTCCCCTCGGTACGAAATTTTCCACGGTACGAATTGTCCCCGTTATAGCAGAGCTGTTTCTGTATTCTAATGATGCAGACTTTATTCAAAAACATATGTGAAAAGAAGAAGTCTCTTGCTATGGTCTTCAATTCGACATACAAATATTTCAACTACATTTTACCAATTATAACAATATTCATTTTCATTCTACGTTGATATCATATATCCCATTATCTGTTTCATATTTGGGTGTTTGGACTGAAAGCAAACTGTCTACTAAACTATGATAAATGTGATGAGCAAATATTTTAATGTCAACTTAAATCCCCTTAGTTATGTAGCAATATACCATTATGGTTTTGATAATGATAATCACCTAAAGATATGGTGTTTATAACTTCCAGTTAATTCGATAAGTGAGAGCATGTTCCAAGTTAAGGCAGGATCAATATCTTATCTGAGGCAAGCTACTGACAAATAACTTGATGATACAAGGGTATCGTCAATCTCGTTTAAAGTCAACATTCTGCAAATTCTATGGTCACAAAATGACTACAGAATTTACAGATACATTCTGTCGTTAGGTAGAATATTGATTGAAGTTTTTATTGCGAATTGTTACGGCATTTTTTTAGTGAGCTGTCTATGGGTTACTCCGTTTACCGACAAAGTGCAAACAGCGGATGTAACCATTAACAGGGATTTTTTTCTCCTCTATGGCATCTGATCCCATCTGATGTTTTCAGGGGTCCATGTTTAGCATTATTACTGTTTGTTATCTTCACAATTAATATTACGGAGTGGTTATTGTACTGTGGTATACAGTGTGGTCAAACAGGTTCCTTTGCTGGTGTAGATAGCAGAGTTGGTGAGAGTTAAGGGATCCAGGGTTCGAATTCTGATCTGTTTCGTCACAGTTTCTTCCTGTAATATTTGGTGCCTTGCCATGCCCTGGAAGTGACAAGTGAACGACATCCAAGGGAAGAGCCAAGGTTGGTGTCTTAGGGGTCGAAAACCCTTAAGGTTGGACTGATGTGGCGGTCAGCCAGGTTCTCTGCTAGTCACCCTGTATCTCATTTAGGTAGAGATCGAGGGATCGAATTCTGCTGGCCCGTGACATTTTTTGACTTCCTATTACAGACCTAAAACAAAATAAGTTTCGCTAGAGGGCTTTTTTTTTTATTGATTTAAGACCTTTTTCACCATATATACTATTTTATGCCCAGTTCAAGGTACAAATTGGTTAATAATCCGACGTTTGATTTTTTTAAATATTGCTTAAAATATGAGAATAATAATAATATCAACAACAAAATTGATTCTGACGGAATTCAAATAATGTTTGTTTCAATTTCTTTCCCCTATACACTAGACAAAATTGCTAACGCACCAACAAATGAAATTAATATTTTACTTTTCAAAACATGTTTATGACGTATTTGATATATAATTATGTTACCTAAGCAAAATATGATGCATTTAAATGCCTTAACTGATAAATAAATACAATGTTAATTGAAGCGTGACCATTTCAAAGAAAAAATGAAAATTGTGTCCAAACTTTTTGGAGGAACAAATTTCTATTTTTTTTTTTCCGTTATATTTGTGTTCTTTATGTTTGTACTAATTAAAAAATCAGAAAAAAATTACACTGTATTCGGCATTTGATTCTAGAAGAGCGTGATAAAACAGTCAGTATGGTGTCTGTAGGGGGTTCCTTTGGGAGAATTTGTAAAAAATCAAAACAATGAAAAAAATATTTATTCTTATAGTGAAAAACTCTTGCAAATAGATTAACAAACATAAAAATGTTTACTATAGATAGCCAAGCCATTAAGTAAACACCACATCACAATTTCAAGGTTGTTCCACAATATTGGGGCAACCGGAAGTTGAGTGGACTGGGTATGGACACCAAGGCACTGGATGACTAGCAGGCGATATGATAGTCAATCGCTGAATATTATTTGACATTTAACTGGGAGGCTGCTTCTGGTGTAACCTCAAGGAACCATCATCGATAATCACCAGCTTCATATCTGGGCAAAAAGGGTGCGCAATGCATGTCGGGAAAATAGTTTTCGGGCAAAAAAGGTCATTTTAGGGTCTTGTCTTGACACCAAGACATTTGTCAATCCCACTGTATTGAAAAAGATGGCGTATTATATATACTAGTACCGATTAGGCAAATGTTCATTTCACAAAAAAAGGATAACAAGTGGTGCGTTAGCAATTTTGTCTAGTGTATTTTGTAGCGATCGTTTGGAGTCTTGCAAAATAGGCCAAAATCTTTAAACGATCTTTCAATGGTTTTCTTGGTCTTAAAGTTTTGACTCTACCCAAAAACAGTGACTCTAAAGATGAATTAAGAGTTTCTTAAAGTCTCTTAAAGGACCCTCAAAGATGTCTTGGATCTCCCAAGGATCTCTGAGATATCTTTGAAAGAAGTCAAATTGTTTTGAACATATGGAGGTAAAGGTCTGGAGATCGCAGAGAGATCACCTGATCTCTGTGGTATATCAACAGCTGCTTAAGGGAGTATGGTACTGACAAGTCCTAATTTCAGAGTAATTAAAACTCTAAAACATCCACATAAAATGAAAGAAGTACCTTTATATATTTCATAAAATATTATAAGAAAAGGTTCTAGTGAGTAAATCAAAAATTATGACGCACTAAAATAAGGGGGGTAACTCTGTATGATAAAGTGATATTTTTAAAACCAATTTTTAAAAAATTGAGAACAACCATAAAAACAACATAAAAATATTTTTTTGAAAACGATGTCATCCACAATATTGAAATTTTAATTTCAAAACAAAATAGTGCAAGAAAAAAGCCAAAAAGACAAATTAATTTTGATTCATTTATATCATGACAATTTATTGGGAAAATGGGTTCATGTATATGTACAACGTATTTTTTAATAATGAAAGAATAATTAAAAGTTTGATATCTTATGCTATTTTTATAGTGATTTGCTTGCTTTACAAATTGCTAATAAAAAATTATAATGTTAGTGTGTAATTTTGGAGTAATGTGCTCCCGAATTTCCTGACCCGAATTTCCTCTGCTCAAAAAGCTGTTATAAAATGTTAAAATAATGAGATTGCAATTTATTTACTTGCTTATAGTTTCTAACTCTCCTGATTTTGTCGTTTTAAACTCAAATTTTTATTATAGTTATTATTTTTCTCTTGTGACACGGCGGGCAATGCTTTTCACCAGATTTTTGCCGAACAATCCGAAAATCTTCCGATTTCCCGGTTTGGTTTTGTACATTATCGTGTACATGTCACTTCCAGTTTGCAACTCGTATACAAAATGCCGAATCGGAATCAAAGTTGAAAGTAGACTTGGAGGAGGTGTTTACAATTATCTATGAATTGTTTTGAACAAAAACAAAAATAGAATTTGAAACTCCGGCTTATAATTTCTAACGTTTTAGTGGAACGGATGAAATAAAGTGAATTGACGAAGACAGAATGCTCGAGGCTTATTGTACATTCGTTCTATGTCTCCATGTTTAATTTTAATTAATAATAAATCTTTGTCTTGAATGAATATTTTCCATCTTGAGCAATATTGAAAGATTAGATATGATTCAGTAACTATTAACTAACCAGCTATTAAACCGAGGTCCGTAGAATGCGGGGGGGGGGGGGGGGGGGGGTCTGAGTAAAGTATATTGTTGTAAATTTTTCCTTAGATGCTAGTCTCCAATGTCGAGCACTAGCAAATTCCAGGATTTGGATAGTGAAATAAGGTGTTTTTTATATTTGCTTGTCAGATTTTTGAGAAATATTGCCCCCTTTTTTGGTCTTTTTTTCCTTTATCAGATTTTTTTTGGGAAGTTGTCCCCCCCCCCCCCTTTTTTGAAATTGTTGCTACAAGTCTGACTAAACCATCATACATGCTGTTGAAGCTAGGTAAAATAGTGACACCACCACAATATACTACACTGTACTTTGCTATGCATGTGTACAATATGGTGTAGAGTAACAGCAATATTTAACAAAATCAGATAAAATTTTAAGAGCTAAAACCACAAAGTACAAAAATAGTCCTTCACTAAAATAGATGAACTTATGTTTTATAATTTGAAGGGTTTTAAACTATTTATCTTAAATATCTTTTTCTAGTTTTCTTTTTATGGTTAAAATAACCTTTGTTTCTCTAATAATAAGTATCATAAGTTTACAAGTCAAGCAGTAGGCTTGTAGCAACGGTTTCAAAAGTGGGGGGGGGGGGGCACCTTCCCCCAAAAAAATCTGTCAAGCAAAAAAAAAAAAAAAAAAACTAAACTCACCAAAAATAGGGGAGGGGCAACTTCCCAAAATAATCTGATGGGCAAAAAAAAAAAAAGAAACCAAACTTATTAAATGTCCATTTTGTGGAAATTGACAGTGCTTGACCTTGTAGGAACGGGGGGGGGGGGGGGGGGGGCAATCACTATAGCAAACTACTATACTCGGAAAAAGTAGGTCCCCCCAGCATTCTACAGGCTTGAGCAGCTTTGTAATACTGCACCTGACATAACTCTCACACACTGACAGGAGCTTATAAATGAAGATAAAAACTTACAGTACATGACGTGAGGCAGCTTATTACCTCCTCAATGTAACCATATGCATGAGGGACGGGAGATTATTAATACAAGAAAGTTGTAGGAGATTATACATTCATGACATTGGGTCAGATTATGACACAGATTTGAGTCATAAGCAATTTTTGTGTCAAGTATCAACTACCAATTAGCCTCCATTTGAGAGTAATAGACCAGGTACAAATAACACACCTTTTCTGCCAGAAGCCTTGAACTTGCTGGAATGACCTTGAGTCAAGGTCAGTTACTCAATACATACATGTAACCTTAGGTTATATGCAATATTTACGATCAGTATGAGCATCTCATGTTCTCCATACAAAATACAGGAATTCAATGTTTTTCTTAAAATGACATTTAACTTGATCAAAGGATCTTGAGTCAAGGTCATGGCACGCATTTGGGTCATTAGCAGTCCTTGTGTGCCATTTTCATCATTTTTCCAATGGAAAACCTTGTTAAAAATAAGGAACATGAATTTCCCAGGTTCTACTCTTTTTTTTAACATGCAGTGTATTTAGCATCTGTTCATACAATGATAAGGTAATGAAATAATTCTTATAATGAAATGTATTTAATATTGCAAATTTCATGAGAATCAAAATATATTAACATATTGAAAACTTATTTGCTCTATCTACAATTAAAAAAAAAAGAAAAATAATTTGTAATTTGACCAAATTTGAATTAATGAAAACTTATTACATTTAGTACCAAACACTGACATTGTATCTAAAAATGATGCTACAGACATGGCAAATTCTGATAACACCAATAATGTATCCACAACTGATGTCTTGGACATTTCAAACAGACTGAAGATATATGACTCTTTTCATATAAAACTCTGGGGTCTTTCAACTGAAAAAGTCTGCATTCTGAGATAGAATCCACTTTACTTTTTATAACGAGTCACACACAGTTTTCAATTCACATCTTCCATCAATAACTCCATATCGAATTTGTTGGCAATGCCAGTTTTAAACTGCATTCGATTAATACTGGGACATCATAGGAAATGATAGTGTATCCAGTGACTACACTTTTCTTGTCGTTACTCAAAACTTTAGTCTAATTCTGATTGTTACAAGAGAAACTTCTATGTTCACTTGTTATTGTACACCTTCATTCCATTTATTTTTAGACCTGGAATTTTGTCTGCCTGTTTATTGATTGTTCTTTGTGGAAAAAGTTGAAAACTTTTCTCGTCTCATTGCTTATATGATCATGATGTTCCCGCTCTCTGTAAGAAACAATAATCTTGTTTTAGTTATTAGTGCAGGTGATAAAATAATTTTCATTTTAATAACAATCAAATGATCTTGTCCACCTGATCTAGTCAATACAGGCCTACAGAATGGTTGTGTGTGTTGGGGGGGTGGGGGTCTGTCCTCCTAACTTTTTTCTGAGAATAGTATTTGGCTATAGAGTAAATTTTCATTAAGATGTCAGTTGCACCCCCCCCCCTTTTTTTTTTACTAGAGGTCTGCATCAATAAACTTGTTACATGTATATGGGCAGTTAGTGATTTCACATACCTAAACCTGTTGGCTTTATTTCAAACATGAAATGTTTAATAAGTTAATAACTATGAAACATACAAGTTGTATGTCCCTATGATACTATAAATAAACAATAATTAAGTATGTTTGTATTTATGTATAATTCATAATATTTAATGTCAAACCTAATATACCAGTTAGTATTCATCAAACAGTTACAATTCTTGCATATGGTTAGTGATTGGAAATTGGGATTTTTTTCATAATTGATTATTGGAATAATGGGATGCACTATAATCGAAAAAAAAAAAATTGATTAATTTCAAATATTATATTTCTTCAATTTCAAATGTAGAATAAATTGTTTAGAAATTCTGGAGTGATTTCCAAAATACATTTTTGAAATAGTTTGTATCATTGGATTCATTTATTAGATTATTATTTAGGATTTAGTTAAATTCAAAGAAGAATGAATCAAAAATTAAAGGAATAATTTGCATTTAACTAATATTTTGAGTAATCGATTATCTATAATCAGGGACCATTTCGATTAGATAATTGATTTAATCGATTAATCTTTACATCACTACATATGGTACTTTCAACTTTATCTAAAACTTGTCATGGGTATCAACTATGATATACATGTATTTGTCTAAAAGTGACACATAGGTCTGATTGACTGATTACATGTATTTTTATGTTTTTCTTCATACTGTAATATATCACTACATGTATAAAATACAATTTACTTGCTTACTAATTGTGAAATCTAGCCAATTATCAAAGAAAATAATCTAGTAAGTAAAGCCAAGGAAAATGATTGGTTAAACCTGCTTTGTTTCCACTTTTATCATGTTCATGCTTGAAAAATTTAGAGTTCCGGTAGGTACTGGTAGGCATATTTTTAATTCTTTTTTTTTTGCGTGGACTTTTTTAAATAAAACAACCAAGTAACACTGATGTCCAGTCTATGCGAAAGTTTTTTGGACCACACAGGACATTGGGTCCTGTGTAATCAATGAACACACAGGACCGAATCAATTTTTGTTGGACCAAAAAACCTAATGTAAAAAAGTGAAAAACATGAAAATGCAGAGTAGTAAGCCTAGCACCTTTTCTTTTACAAGGGATTGCTCCCGCATAGTACTGTAGATGGTCCATACGGTTTTAATCACCTTCATTTACGTATTTGGATTTGTGAGAAATTTTTTACTTATAACGAACATATACATGACTCCCCATCAAAATAATAATGCTCAAAACTGGACATAGACACATCGGACATTCTGGTCCGGTGTAAAAAATGACGCATCGGACCAGAGGCACTACACATCGGTCAGGTCTGACGGTCCGATGTCTTTTGCATAGACTGGAAGTCAAAGAAATAGTGTTTTATTTATGGTGGAAATTTTTTTATACATGCTATTATTGGGGAATTTAAAATGAATATTCATATTTTTCTTGAAAAAGCATTTTAAAAAAAATTGGGGTCAGCTGCAAAATAGGGTGGGTTCACTGGGTTGTGAAAGTGGAAACAATTTTGCCTAACAACACCACAGCCTAACATTTTGACAAATGTAAATGTACCTTAATGGTAGCTGATGATCCATAAGTTAGGATATCCACAGCATGAAAGAGCTGCTGAAATGGCATGGACATTTTAGAGCATCTGTCATATCACCCCCAGTTCCATAACCCTCCTTCCAAGTTTCCAGATAGCAGATATTAAGGGTTCCAGATCCTGTTCCATCTCAACTTCATGTTCAATGTCCACAATATTAGGGATACCTATTCAAATAATATACATGTACTACTAAATCTATATAGCTGAGATTTCTTCCCTATCACTGCATATACATGTATGTAAATGTAGATGCAGTATAAACAAAACGAGTGTTTTATTTTATTTTCATATTGTGTGGTCTACATGATTATGATTGAGTTTCACATACTCTATAATAAGCTTTTAGCTTTCATGAACTCAGAAGAAAATTCAATTAAAAAAAATGATTATAGTCAAAATTGCAATTCAGACACTCTACCATCAACATAACTTGGAAATTAATAAGGAAAGAAATAATCTTAATAAAAAGAAAAGTCCTGTTTTAGGCCAAAGAATTTAGTGGTAAGTATTATTTGTGTTGTAGTGTAGTGAATTTTTTATCTAGTATGTTTTGGAAGAAAATTGTCTAGACAGTGTCCAACACCTTGCATCTGGTTACCTTCAAATTTCATTGAGTTATAACTGTGTCTCATATGACTTAACATTTATAATAAATTATTGTTTCTTTTAATATATTTTCTATGTTTGCTAAATTTAAAAGCATCAATACATACATGTAGACATGATAGAGTACATGAAACTCGAAACGTTTTTCCAAAATCAAGCGCACCTGAATAACATCTATAAATTTTTGAATTTTTATTGATTCACCAACATTCCGGAATGCAATCATGTCACACAATATAAAAATAAATTGCAAAACAGAATTGTGTATAAATCATGTAAATTACCCCCTCATGTGTGCACTGGTAACCAGTGGTATTGTTTTTATTATAATATAGTGTAGTGCTCTTTATCACTTTTTTGAATCTATATTGTAAACAACAACTAAGGAAGAATATAACAATTTTTAATCACAAAATCTCTGCTTTTTTTTTAAAAAAACTTTAACATGAATCGTCACTAATTTATAAATACAAATACAAATATTTTATTGGCACAAACACAATTACAGTAATTGGTAAAGGCCCATACAGAACACATTAATAAGTATAATAATACAGTAGAACACAACTAGAATACAAACAATTGGTGTAGCAAATAATGTAGTGTACTCATCAGATACTAGGTGATTCATAACAATGTAGTTACTCATTTATAGCTAGAACATTTTTTCTAATATCAGATATTTGACATAAAAATGAAGATAATATTTTAAGAACCCTTTTACACCTGGTTTTCATCAATGATTTTAACAAATTGTCATTATTATGGATTGTTTGGTTGAAATTAGGGAAAGTAGATAATTTTGTTTTGAATATTTTTCTCTGTGCTTCATATTTCGGACAGAGCAAAATGAAATGTTTTTCATCCTCAATACATGCAATATCAAGGTTTTGACAAACTTTACACAACCTATCATTTTTATTAATTTCAACATATCTACCTTTTTCAATTTCTAAATTATGTGCACTTAACCTAATTTTTGCTAAAAATGATCTATCATGCAGTGTATAATGTTGTGAGTTCACTCATGCCCCCAATTCAGAAAAAAGTACCCAGTTCACTCATATATATATATATATATATATATATATATATATATATATATATATATATATATATATAATATATATCTTATCTAATACCGGTATTTAGCTGAGCCACAATCACTTTTACTGAATTTCTGAGGTAATGTTAGTTAAATGGTGTCAAATACTAGAGACAAACCTGGGCAGATCGTTTTTGCTAGGCTAGAGTTGTCATGCGTTTGTGATTCGAATGATGGGTTTAACCTTTGCACAGTAATTTTCAGTCAGACGCAGCTTACCATCGCCTTTCTTGAGTCAACGAAGCCTTGCTGTGCCGCTGAATAGATTTGGTTGACGAAAATCCTCGTTTTCTCCGCATTTCATTCTTTTCGAAACATCCGCTTTGTTTACATTACCGAAAAGTAAGATAAGTCGTAAAATTACCTCGACTTGTTGTTAGTTTGAATCCAATGAAATTTTAGTCACATTTTATATGATTTTATATCAAATATATCTTTAAAATAAGTTGCATTGTAAATTTTATTTTCAACTCTACTAAAGAGATGAACGACATACGGTTCATTTACGTCATTCGGAGTTGCGCGGTGGATTCAAAATCGTCACTACCATACGTCCTTAATTAAGAGAGACCATTGAGAGATTTTGTAGACTGCTGTGAGATCTGGAAAAAACGACATGCCTCGGAAAAATCGTCATTTAAGGCATTATGATCTCCTTAAACATGTACAATATACACAGAAACGATTTTTTTGGGCCCCTTTAAGAGATCTCTGAGAGATCTTAAAAATCTCCCAAAGGTCTCTGAAAAATCTATGTGTGTAAAGGGGAGTCTTAACCTACAATGTATTGAGCTAATCCATCTTTTGTTATTGGAGGACTAGAAGATTGTTTGAAGGAACAGAAGGAGTTATTCTGGTTATGGTTCTTTTTAAAGTTATTTTCATCCAAGGGTAGAACTTCTCTAAGCCAAAACTTTTCTGAATTAATCCTTGCTTTTTTGGGGGGTACTTTCCAACAGTACCATTTTTTTTACAGCACGCATGCTTTCAGGGTCATCTTGAATTTTCATTCGTCAATCAAATATGATTAAACATCTTAAACTTTGATACTTTTTAAAAATGAACCTTGATATTTTGTATGCTCTCTGATGATATGTTTTCTGGCCCCCTATCACCTGTAAAGTATATCATTATCTAAGTCAATTTTATATTGATGTCACAAATTATTACTCACTGTTTTATTGTTGGAGAGCGGGAGAGCAGGGTTTATTTTAATTTTAAAGAACAGAAAGAAAGAGAGTTATCTGTTATTTATATTAACTTGTATATCTCTTTTGTTGACATATAGCTTTGTGTCAGGAAGTTCAATACGTGTATAACTCCTGTCATTTATTATCTGTTAAATAATACTCCAGGGATTGAAATTGACAGGCAGTCCTACTGTCGAAATATATATTCATATAAATTATTAATCTTCATGTAATTAATAATCGTTTGATTATATGCTTATTTGAATGCCAAAGTAATAATAATCATTATCAAGTAATAATCTTTGGTAAAAAAATTAGCATGAAATATTTGAGGACAATTGATTTAATAATAAAATTAAAAGAATTTTTAGTAGATCTGTTAACGTATAAATAATTATGTTAAACTTATACTAAGGAATGTCATCAAAAAAAATCAAAATCAGAAAGCATATTTCCATGTTCTGTATATGTAAGGTTTTCCCCTTGGGATTTCCATGTATATTATTATGAAAAATGTTCAATTCTAAATTAATTATCTCGGAAGAAGTTTGGATCTTTTCTGTCAGGATAGTTGTGATGGGTAAGTTCACCAGCACACATAATTCAATAAGAATGAACCGAAGAACTACTTGTGGGCGTTGTAAGTGTCAAAAGTGTGTCAGGTGAATTGCCCTTAGTGCTTATACATGTATTAGATGAAATTGGAGTTTAACATTTATAGGTTGTCTCTAATTCAGAGTAATCAGATTTATTCTGCAGATTATTGAAGACATTTCAGTTTTTCTCCTTTAAGACACGGCAGTCTGTTTCACTATTTATTCAAGGCGGGTGGAGAATGAATGTATTTCTTTAGATGAATCCTGAATTTTTTTTTTTTATCATAAAGAGATATATATGTATACATTTAAAAGGAAAAGAAAATGTGTGTGATGCAAAAAAGAATTATATCTTAAAGAAGTCACACTTATTGATATGAAATATATTTTATTGTATTTCACACACACGTATATAGAGATGCATCCACTCTTTTTGCATGAATACAATAAGTACTCTTTACTAATCTAGATCAGATAAAAAAAACTGTCTAGGTTTTTTTGTTTGTTTGTTTGTTTTTGTTTTATGATGATGATATCAGAGTTGTTCCCGTGATGATTTTATGCATGAACAGCGAGCAAACTGTTATATCACATACTTAAAAAAAACAAGATGTGTTTGTGAAACATGAGGCCCGTGTATGGCACCTTATAGCAAAGTTTAACTTTCTCAAATGCAAATCAAATATGTTGGTACCCAAAGTACCCAAAATATTCTCGAGGAATATACCTGTGAAATATGAAAGCCCTAACAGCAACCATTGAATAGATATGGAAATGGTTTAAGTTTTTCAAAAGCAAGTCAAACATCAAGGTCAACTGGTCAAAAATAATGGTGCCCCAGGAAAGGCCTTCTCCCAAGAAATATACATGTGAAATATGAAAGCCGTAGCACCAATAGTTCAAAAACTATCATCAAGGCATAAGTATTTCAAAAGTAGGTCAAACTCCAAGGTCAATGGATTACAATTGTTGGTATCCAAAGGAAGGTCTTATCATAATGAATAGACATATTAAATATGAAAGCCCTAGCAGCAACCGCTCAAAAGTTATGGCCAAGGATAAAGTTTTTCAAAAGTAGGCCAAACTCCTAGGTCAAGGTCAAAGGGTCAAAGTTGTTGGTATCCAAAGGAAGGTCTTGTCACAAGGATTACACATGTGAAGTATGAAAGCCAAAGCATTAATTGTTTAAAAGTTATGGCCAAGGTTAAAGTTCGGTAAAATTTATGCAAAACTGGGTCAAACTCCAAGGTCAAAAGGTCAAATATAAGGGTACCCAAAGAAAGGTCTTGTCACAAGGAATACACAATCAATTGTTATAGGCAATGTTAAAGTTTTTGCGGACAGACAGGTAGACAGACGGACAGAGCAAAAACTATATACCCCGGCCCGAGTCTTCGATACGGGGGCTTAAAAACAGTTATTCCTTCATTGAAAATACATAGCAAATTTGAAAATCTGTATCTTCTCCTGGACATCTAGCAGAATAACTATCTACCTGTTATAATCAACATATCCTTTTACCAAACCTGTAAAATTCATTGCCCCTTGATCCATGGTTAAGATTCCAAGGAGGGGCTAAGTTGGTCAGATACTGAAAGTACAACTGAAAATCTAAATGAATTCATGGACACTTAGCTGTCAAATTGTTTGCAGGATTATTATGCAGCTAGACCTTTATAAAAATTATAAATTCATATTGAGATTTTTAACCAGTGAACACTCTTTACTCCCGAATGTTTAGGAGACAACCTGCTTGATTAAGAGTCCAAAGTCCTCATTAATTTGTAAAAATTTTGCCACACGAATCGGCGACCGTTTCACTAACAGGTCGTAGCTCGTAAACGTAGACGTAAACGTAGACGTAGCACGTAAGTGCGTTTCACTAAGAGTTACGACTTGCGAGTTACGATTAAAGTTGATCGTAATTCTACGAGTGGTACTATGCTCTCGTAGATAACCTCGCGTACTCGTAAACACAAACAAAATGGCGTCATTAATACTTCTAGCAGACGAAAACGTACCTGTTATTGGGAGAAAACTACAGAGACCACGCGTGTTTCGGGACAGGACAAATCCCCTTGATTTTTTGAGCGATGAGGAAGTAGTGGAGAGGTATCGCCTCCCTCGTCATGTCCTCTATCGTTTGGTAGAGATGGTGAGAGGTGACGTTGAAAGGCCAACGAAGAGAAGCCACTCTCTTCCTGCGTACACACAGGTCATATGCTTGTATATTTCCATGAGTTATCTACCCATTGAAGTCCCTTTCACATTACCATCACACAACTTAGAGTTATCTCTCTTTACGACAGAGATTACACGAACAACTTTTTTCCGGAATAATATACATATAATTCTTTTTTTAATTCATAAAAGTGTTAAGCCCAATGTAGAGGTTGATCACTTAAAACATAAATATAGAAATACATTTTGAAGTTACAATAAACTATATGTTCTGGTTAAATATACATGTTCTGTACATAGGCGCTTGGTTTCAATTCAGGATGGTGTATTTTTTAGGTGTGTGTCTGAATACATGCAGTCATTAAAATGAAAATTAAAAAAAAATCGCTGAAATTAGCAGGCGCACGAAGGAAGTAATTTCAGTCGGGGGGGGGGGGGGGGGAGCCATACATTTTCGATCGGGGGCGGCACTATCAGCAACCAAAAATTTCTTGACAAGCCAGAAAGGTCATCAGACGTTTTTATTGAGAGGGCACATGCATATAGTAGCTATGTTTTCTATATAGTATTCTAAAGATCGGCAGAATTATTTGGGGGGCACTGCTTCCCGCGCCCCCCCCCCCTCCCGGTTCCTAATGTAAGGCCAAGATTTGCACGTATTAAAAATATCAAAATACTGTATATAAAAGAGAGCGCTCTTTTATATACAGTATGATATATTTAAAACGTGCTAATTTCAGCGATTTTTTATTTTTATTCTAATGAGTGTATTCAGACACACCTAGAAAAACAAATACATGTAATAAACAAAACACACCATTCTCAAACCAAGCGTCTATGTCTCTGTACTCTTCCTCGGAAGTTAGTTTCTAGTTCCGAGCACACTCATTCTATCGTGTTAGGAACAGTGGACAATAAACTAAGACAAAACATTCTTCTGTTTAATGAACATCTCAGTTAATCCCTTCTCTCTCTCTCCTTCCTTATAATATCATGAAACTTAAAGTCACTGAAGATTTCTTGGTCTGTATTTGTGTGAACAAGTTTGAAAAACCCTGTTATGAAACTATTTAGGTGCTGGTGACCATAAGGTACCTTGCCAAGGCCTCCTTTTTTTCTGAGTGTGGTGACCTGCATGGGATATCACGATCAAGCGTTTCTAGATCTATCGATCGTGTCACCAAATCAATTTGTCATCGACTAAACAATATTCATTTCCCATCAGGTTTGTAAAACACACTTATATGGAATAATTCCTAAAATTTTTTTTATAATCGCCATTTACACAGTATTTGTGATTTTTCATACTCACTATTGTTATAATGCACTCTGTATCAAAATATATGATTAAACCCTTAACAATTATGACCAAATTATGACCAAATGGTACCCCTAACTAGTTAAATGATATACAACACTCCCATGTTATATACAATAGAAATATTGAAGATTTACTACTGAAAATATGGGATATATTATGTGTTATGTTGTTGCAGCTGAAAAATGGCTTTGTTATCCAGTTTTTGTTTCAGGAGATTTACAATAGAAACTCTTAGTCATAGATGTCAAATCATTGTGAAATTATCCCTCTTTTATATGCAATTTACTTTATGTAAATCAACAAAATATTAGCGAAATTATGTTGAAATATGTTAAAATGCAGATACGTTATGAAATTTTATATAATTCTACTGTTTGAACTTGCAATTATAAAAAAAATATGTTTTTCAAGAGTTGATCCTGTGGTATGTAATTCAGCCTAGAAATGAACATTTATCAACAATTATTTTTATAAAAATGACAAAAGATTATTCTTATGGTTACTTGTAGTGTCCGCAACAAAAATGCCATGCATTTTCAAAGCTAGACAAGATGCAACCAGATATCCAGGATGTAATGACAAATGTATTTGAAATTTAGAATCATTCAATTTAATTTTCACATGATGATTATATAGGTTTTATGTGTAATTATAAAGGTATATAAACTTAAGGATGGGAGATAAATTAGGCAAAATATTAGCAAGTCATTAATGTGAATAAAATTTTTGTTTTCAAAGAGAACCATAACATTTTTCTTTTATTTCACTGCAATCAGATACATAATCGAAACCTGCAAGAAGTTTGGAATAAATAAATAAATATCTTTAATATTTTATTTTGATATAACAGGTGTAATGTAGTGTCCGCAACACAAGGTTTCGCCCAAAATTTGACTTCACATAACTTTTTCATAAGAATGCTTATATAAAAAAAATTTGGGACTCACGTGCAGAGGTATTGTACTTTCTAGAAAACACGTCAATAATGTGCTGTATGACTTGTTATATTTTTGGTCCAAGTGCAACACAATTAGCACGAATACTGTGAAAATGGCGAATGTATAAAATATATATATGGATTTCTTATTTTAAAGATACAAACACGGATTTAACGTTCCGCCCGAGGGATCTGAAAACAACTAGGCTACACATGCTAAATGGCCGACAAATTAACCTCTTCGGAACTAAATATCTTTTTAAAAATGTCCCCTCATAAAATTTATATAAATGGTTTTTCAAAGTAAAGTGGGGATAGGAAAAAAAAATTGACAAATACCCGAAAAACTTCGACAAGCAAATAAACAAGAGGCCCATGGGCCACAACGCTCACCTGAATAACTTTGTCCCTGCTGTTCTTCACCTGATTTCCTACGTTGTTATACCTTTTGTGGCTTCACCCTACATCCCCCCCCCCCGTGGTCATGATATGAACAATTTAGAATCTACACTAACCACCAGGATGCTTCCACATAAGTTTCAGCTTTTCTGGCCCAGTGGTTCTTCAGAAGCAGATTTTTAAAGATTTTTACTACATATTTCAATGTAAAACTTGAATTCCCTATTGTGGCCCCGCCCTACCCCCAGGGGTCATGATTTTAACAATTTAGAATATACACTACACCAGGATGCTTCCACATAAGTTTCAGCTTTTCTGAGAAGAAGAATTTTGAAGATATTAATTTTCTATGTAAAACTTTGATTCCCTATTGTGGCCCCACCCTACCCGCGGGGGTCATGATTTGACAGACGGACGGACGGACGACGGACAACGGGTGATCAGAAAAGCTCACTTGAGCTTTCAGCTCAGGTGAGCTAATAAAAATACCAAAATCGAAAAACGCATTGGAAAGGGGGGTCCAACTCTACTAAATTAAAAAAGAAATATTTCATCAATCTGCAACAAAAGTGTACATAGCCATTTAGTTACAATTCCCAAACTTTAATAACAACACAATATTCTCAACAATGTGAATGGGCAGAGCCCCCCCCCCCCTCCCCAATGATGTGCCTGTATAACATAAAATTTTAAAGAATCCCGAAAATTTTTAATGAAACAATGATAAGAAACAGATTGAGGATGATTTATGATTATGTCACGAATTATAGGTCCCATTTTCATGCATAAAAAAGAAATTTCTTGCATATATTTCCAATATATTTCTATTCATACTTTTATATTTCAGCGAATGAGGCTTTAGTCACCAAGCACCATTTTTATCAAATAGCGGGGTTTCCTAATGTTATTGGGGCCATCGATGGCACTCTAATACCCATTATGGCTCCAAAAGAAAACGAGCCTGAATATGTGTGTCGAAAAGGCTTTCATGCCATGAACGTGCAAGTGGTGGCGGATGCCTCTCTAAGGTTCGTGCAAGAAAAACGCTACAACTGTACTTAAATGTATTTATTTAAAATTGACACTAATTAAAAATATTTTTTCATTTACCCTTCATCGCATTATTATTATTTTTTTATCATTTTAAAACTTTCTGTGGTAACCTAAAACAGACTATAGGTCACCTGTAATTAATTTCTTTTGTTCTCTCCCTCCCCTTACCTGTACACCATTCCCATCTAGCCAAGACCAGTCACCTGTAACAATTTCAGAATTTTGGCTAAGTCGGAAGACACCATCTAAATAGCATTTATCTTGTAAAAACCGAGTTTCAATATCAGTTCATATAGATAATTCATATTGTTAATATACTGTTTACATGTATTCAATGAATTCCAATGTTTGTATTACATAAATAGTAGATGCATGATGATGATTATTAATTTCTTATCGTTAGGTTCACAAACATTGTTTGTAAATGGCCGGGATCAGTCCATGATTCCTTCATATTTGCAAATTCCGAACTGAAAGACCACATGGAAACACGGTAATTGAAATTTAAATTTACCAAATTTAGAAGAAACAAAGTAGGGGTGCAAGCACTACTTGGGTAGAGGGTTGCATACAGTATGTACGTGTATGTAATTAAAAAGTGGGGAGGGCTTGTTATAACGGGTTGTTACATTCCTGGAAAAGCTCTTTTATTTGTTTTTAATTATGTGTTTTCTGATATATTTGTCACAGAAATGATGGCTGGCTTCTTGGGGACTCAGCCTACGCCCTTAAGAAATATATGATGACACCCAAGTCCAATCCATCTAGTGTGGGAGAAGAGAATTATAATGCTGCACACAGTCGCACACGAGTAGTAGTTGAGAGGGCTCTGGGCGTCTGCAAATCCCGGTTTAGGTATATTTCTATATATAAATACACACACACACACCCTAATACACACAGAGACTTTGCTTCAAATTTGACAATATTAAAATAATATACTTTATTTATAACAACATTATCATGAACATCATCATATATCGATTGTACCATGAAACAACAATAATAATAATATAACAAGGACTAGTAACACATTAATTCTTACTAAAACAAAAGAAAATAATGCTTAAAAATTGCATTTTTCTATAGATGCGTACACAAATCTGGTGGAATGCTACTCTTCTCCCCACAGAAGAGTGTTCAGATCATAACTGCAGTTGCTAAGTTGCACAACATGTGCCTTGACATGAAGGTACCTTTGATGGAATATGAAGAAGCCGTCAATATGCATGACCCTGGGGTTCATCAACAAGCCCAAGATGCAAATGCAGACCAAACTGGACAGGCAATTCGACAGAGATTAATTCAGAGATTTGCTATGAATTGATCTGGATAATCTTTTACATGCTTACAGAAGCTATTTTCCCCCCTTTAAATTTAAAACTAGGCTAGTGACTAGTGAGGATAGTCAGCTCAATACTGGATTTTTCAAATTTCTTCAAAATTTAATACAAGTCAAAAGTATCCATATTCCTTACAAGTTTGGTTTTATTATTAATAAGTAGAACTAAGTCAAAATTTTAAAGGAAGTTAAGAATTTCACAATACATGTATTAACAAGAGGACCATGGGTCACAATGCTCCATTGAGTGACTTGCGCCTGGCATGGCTGTATTTTTTTTTTTTTTTTTTTTTTTGCCTACTTTTGCCCTACCTTACCCTGGGGTCAATATTTGAACAAATTTAAATCTAAAATTCTAGACGATGATTTCATACAAATATAAATCATTGCTTTGCTATTATTATTGAGCAAAATAATCTCTGGGTTTTTTTCTCTCTTAAATATTCCTATGTAAAAATTTGCCTACTGATGACAACTTTATAATAATGGTTTGAAGAATCATTGACAGGTCAAACATATTTGATATATTTGTCAATTCCTATCAATGGCTTTATGTTTACAACTAATCTATAGCTGAAAGTTGTACAGATACAGGTTGACTTTATACACACTTCTGTAATATGTATTTAAATCATTATTTATAACAAATTATGCTCACACTATTTCATATTATGTAACCTGTCATCAAAAATTGTATAATCATATCTAATATGTGGATCGCATAGCAAGCTTAATACATGTATATAATTTATCATTCTGATATGCTCAACTACATATTACACTACAAATGGACTCTGTTTTCAAAACATATGCTATTTAATTTACACATCCTTGATATGTACTGGTATGCTATCTTACTTAATCAATTTGTTTAAAATTTCTTTTAATGCATACTGAGTACATAATAGACATTTTTCAGATATTTCATATAAATTTAATGTTTCTCACATATTGAAAAGAATTCATTTCTGGAGATTTTTCTTCATAATAATCAAATTCTAGGTAATATAACATGTACATTTTAACAATGTGATTTTTGATTACAATGTAGCTAAAAACAATTAGTTTATATCATATTTATAACCTGTATTGCTAAGTTACATCACAGTATGCCTTGTATCATCAGCATATTAATTTGCTTGACAAGATATTTAAATTTTGTACATTTTTTTTCATTATGCTTCTGTGACATATTTCCGAGTCTTAAGATATCAATACAATAATTGCACCCTACATTGCTGTTGTTATTGCACAAACATCACGTAACAATGTGAATAACTTTAACAATATAAAACAAAGAGCTAAATCTGAACATGTGTAAAAATAGTTTTTGCAACAAATGTAAAATTTCTTTTCTGATTTAATACAATGCTTTTGTCTAAAGTAACATTAAATAAAAAATCAATGAGTCATCTGCTAAATTTTTGTTGTATTGTCTTGCTAGTTAATTTTTCACATACAGTTACTATAAATATGAAAAATGCTTCAAACTTGTATATTATTAGAGTTCCAGGTTGGACCAAAATGGTCATAGTCTGAGAAACTCATGGTACTCAAGTGATCATCAAGGCCCATGGGCCTCTTGTCTGCCTTGTAGGAAAATGGCTATTGAAATATATTATTGCCAAAGTGCGAAGGCCATTGAACATACCAAAAAGTCTTGTTTACTATGTCATGTAGAGTCAGAAATTTGCACATATTTACGCATTAAAAATGAAGGGGGATGCTGCGAATTATAAATAGCTTTTCCTTGTTGACTGTTGGATTATGCAAACTTAACAAGATAAATTAATCCTTGTATTATTGTATAGGTAATGCTGCTTATAATTTTAAATTTGTGAAATATTAATATCCCCTTGGGATTTTTGAAAATATATTCAATAAATTTATGTATAAATTGGGAAAAAAGTACAAAGCATACTTGATGATTTGCATAGTACATCTGTAATAAAAAAAGTCCGTATTTTATTCACAGGAAATTTAATCCAATTATATTTAGGGATTACAGTTCGTATATAAGGAAGTTGACTGAAACAATGAATTTGATAAAAGGTATAACTTGAGCTATGTTTATGTTGGGAAAAAGAAAGTGAAGTCTTTCTTCATTGAATACAATTGTTCACAATATTGTCCTTTCTCTTGTTTTGAAGTCTTTGATAACAGATGTCAGGGTATTTTCTCATTTCACACTCAGCTGACCTAAATCTTATGATCATTGACACTGGAAGAGGTCCATAAATTGTAAAACTTACGTTTTATGGGCAGGAGTTTGATGCCTTAGGACAGAATTCAAATGTGGTCAGGAATTTAAAATAAAATCTTTATTCTTAGACATGTAGTAGCAGATATTCTCTGCATATGCTATGATAAGTAATTGAACGGTTACCCTCTACTGCAATCCTCAAGTAAGGAACTCACTTCCATAGAGATATATTATAAAGTATGATTGAAAGTCTTTCTTACTGTAAAGTGGACATTATATCCAATAGGGAGGTTAACGCTTGTATGCCAAAAATAAGTCGACTTTTCATTTATTATCTTTCGTCAGATAAAATTTGCAAAAATTCGTTTTGTATGATGTTTCGCTTCAGCTGAATGTAGTTTATCATATATATATATATATATATATATATATATATATATATATATATATATATATATATATATATATATATATATATATATATATATATATATATATATTCATTTGTTTCCCTTTGTTAGGCAAGATTGCTTGACAACGACAGGAAAACTATATTCTTGTAGTACGTACCTATGTCATCTGAACCACATGCAAGTTAAATCGCAAAGACTCAGCCACTATGCCAGTCAAATCAGTCTGCAACTCAACACCAAGAAAACTGAAGAAATGAGGTTCAACACGTCTTCCCAAAATAAACTAGAGGTAGATGGAAATGAAATTAAACAAATTGAAAAATATGTCTACCTAGGGGCAGTAGTTAGTACTGAAGATCCAACTCAAAAAGATATCAAGAACAGACTAGCAAAAGCAAGAACAGCCTTCTACAAATTAAAAACAATCTGGAGATTAAAACAATATGGCAGGAGAACAAATGTGAAACTATATAACAGCTATGTGAAATCAATTCTATTGTATGGAAGTAAATGTTGAAGGGTTACAAAGGCATACATGTGATCACTGTCCAGTTTCCACCATAGCTGTCTCCGTCAAATATATAAAATCTTTTATCCAAATACTGCTAGTATATCGAATGCCGACCTACTGAAAATGGCAAACTCAAAGTGTATCATCGATGAGTTGAAACAAAGGAGATTTAGATGGCTAGGACATGTCCTTAGAATGGAAGGATCAAGAATTCCAAAAGTTGCCCTAAGATGGACACCGCCAGGGAAAAGACCAAGGGGAAGACCAAAACCCACCTGGCGCAACACAGTCGAGAGTGAACTGAGAGACCTTCACCTGACTTGGGGAGAGGCAGAGACCATGGCCAAGAAAAGAGCTGAGCGGCGAAGTCTTGTGTTGACCTTATGCTCCACTGGGAGCGAAGTGGATAGGTAGGTATCTATGTGAAAGAGAAATCTACAAGTATCTTTTAACCAACAAAACAGGACAAGAAAGTTTTTCGTGCCTACTAGGTGTTTTTGTGATGTATCTGACAAACTGTCCACTGCATAATGTCAAGGTAAGTGCATGATAGAAAAAGAAAAGCATGAAAAATCGTCGGACCGAATACTGACAACAATAAAGGAAACATATATCTGTAACAAATGTGATTTGGATTAAGAGTGTGTCGAGAAAATTTGCTGCATGCATGAGACTCACATGACACTAAAAACGAATCTTTATTTTTTTTTTCTTGCTATTTGTGAAAGCTGTGTTCCTAAATGAGAAGTAAAAACAAAATATTTTCAGATTTGACATTTTAGAATTCATGTCTTGAATATTTAAATATCTTCTTACTCTAAAGTGCTCATGGACATGCAGCAAACTGTAAATTTAATATATTAACTTGAAATATTATTCGGTCGAGACGGGCGTGATTAATATCCAATAAATACCATTAATTAATGCTTCGGTTTAAATGTAAATATTTTGTCACTTCGATCTTAAAATGCTAAATATGAAAGAAAAAAATTTGATTGGCATTTGAAATATCTATGTTTAAGTTTAAGTAGATATGATTGATGATAAATACTTCATATTGATAGGTCAATGTGATCATTCAAAAATATTTATCTTAAGCTATGATTGGTGAATTTCCTTTAAAATGTCACGATGTGTGCTATTTTAACTCCTTAAGATCATTGGTTAGTTTTTATATGAAATGACATTTGTTGGCGCAAGAACATGGAAATTTGTGTGTAGTGAAAAGAGCGATACAGCTGTGAGAAGATTTTTTGCAAGACGTAAACCATGTAAATAAAAGATTTATATATATATATATATATATATATATATATATATATATATATATATATATATATATATATATATATATATATATATATATATATATATATATATATATATACCCCAACTGCAAAAATTATTTCTTATTATCTTTGCAGTTTAGTCTCAAAATACAAACACATATGAAATATACATATTGAGGAATAAATTGGAGTAATTGCCTCGCACGTAAGCCCTAATTAGGACAGCATCGTTTGCGGAAATTCATTCAAGTTTGGAAACAGGTTTCACACGATAAAAGTACGTGGTTGTTCACTTTCACCTGTTCGTCGAAACAGTGTTACATTTGGATATTCGAGTTAAACATATAATAATTTCATTTTGATTAGAATTTCAAATTTCATAAAATATAAAATGATATCAAAAACAGTAAGAGAAATGAACGTAAATGAATATGTGTTAATGCTCATATCTAGTAATAAACGTTCTCGATGACTAGACTGTTTGATACATTACGGTTTATTTTTCAAACATTTGTCAGATAAACTTTATTTGTAACCTTTTTATAGATATTCAAATGTTTTATGTTTCATAATTTTGACGTATTAGTGCATTTGACTTTAATGAAGATAATATGCTTTTTTTGTTTCATTTCACACAACGTATTTTCAGACAAGCATCATTATTCGCTAAAAAAAATAATGACAACAGTTTCCATTCATAATGTGTAATTAGAAAGAATTGGAAAAAATAAACGCCCAACTTTTGCAATGTTGGTATTAATATTTTGAAACAATGCAGACATTAGAAAATGAACTCTCTATCCAAATTTTGAAATGTTCTTATTCATAATGTTTTTATCTTCTTGTATTATATATAATTATTAGATCACTCGAGACAGGTGATCTATTGTAGCCGTTTTGTGTGTCAATGCGTCATGCGATATGCATAAAAATTGAACATATTTAGTCTTTTTTTGTGAATCAGCTAAGCCAATTTTAATTAACTTTGTTTATGAGTAAGAGAACATTAAAATATGAATATTAAGTCCGCCCTTATGGATCAAAATATGAAGCACAATTTAAACACTTTCTCCCACACATCCATCAGACATACTACTTTCAATACTCGATCAAGAGCATGCTCTGAGTACGATCAATTTTTAATCCGCGGCGGGTTACTGACAGATAAGTTGATGTTACAAGGATTTCAACAACCCGTTTAAAGTCAGCATTTTGTAAATTCTATGGTCGTTATAATGACTTTGTTAACAAATATAATCTATCATTGGGCTGTATTTTGGCTGATGTGTTACATACCAATTGTTTAGCCTTCGTTTTTATATCGAATTTGACTACGGAATGTTCCGCGTACCTGATCAATACATAGGGCTCACGATGGGTGTGACCGGTCGACAGGGGATGCTTACTCCTCCTAGGCACCTGATCCCACCTCTGGAATGTCTGGGGGTCCGTGTTTTATGCCATTTTCACTGATTTGAATAGTTTGTAGATTTTTTGAAATCGATCTCTGTTCGTTATCTTCACCTTTTTCATTATGAATAAAATAAGCAATAGGCCTTCTACCATGTCTCTGGCTAAAAGGTTTTGGCAATAAATTGTGGCAACGTTGTTTATACATACAGTGAAATGCTTCAAAATTTTATAAAATCTGAGCTCCTGCAAATGTAACGAACTGTTTGCAGGATAATAGTAAACACAAAGCCCTCTATCTTTTATTTTAATTCAGGATCCCAAGAAGATTAGGCCCAATTAATAACACTAAGAATGTATTTGTCCTTACAATTTTTTCTGTACATCTAACAGTTTGTATAATTTAATTGCATAAAATAATGAGTACGGACCCTTTATTGAAATTTTGCTTTTCATGTTCCCTGATCCAGGGATCAGGTTCAAGGGTGGAATATTGAAAATTCCATCTTTGAAAATATGCTTATATATTCATGAACGTGAAAAAGATGAAGATAACAAACATTGGTCAATCTTATATATCGTATAAATCAACCGGGAAACAACATGGTCTTCTGGAAACACAGAGGTGGGATCATGTGCCTGGGAGGATTAAGCATGCCCTCATATCCATCATAACAAAGTAGTCCATGGCCAAATACGTACGAAAACAAAAGCCTTGCATGTTCGATATTTTTTCTTCCAAAAATGGCAGTAGAGCGACAAAGCTGATTTAAAACGAAACTGTTGAAAGCCAAGTAACATCAACTTATATTTTAAAGCTTGTCTAGGTTTTAAAATTGATCGTGCACAGAACTTGCGTACCAAATCAATTGTGAGATATAAACACCATCTAAAGAAGTTAATTGTAAGTCCCTTGTAAGTAAGATTGTCATTTAGATGTTAAGGAGTAAAGACTGCCATAACAATTGTTTGTGCGTTTTCATTTTCAAATACAAAATTCAGGGTAGGAATATTTAATTCGCAAATTTGAAAAGTAATTTCTGCAGATTCGTAAATATTTTAAAATTAATTACAATGTAGTATTTGAATTTGCTTTTTTTTTTATCGCCTCTGTTGGATTTCAGAGCAGACAATTCCTAGCAATATCTGGCCCCAAGACCATAAACTGAGAAAGACTTAAGTCAAAATTTCAAACTAATATAACTTGAAATAATTTTGATAATGAAACAAAATTTTCATCATATATTTGAATTTAAATGTTAAAGAAAATTGCAAAAGTTTAGGCAAATACATTAAACAAAACTCAAGATATTGAAAATTAAATTTTTGACTTAAGTTTATTCTCAGTTTATGGTTTTGGGATCTGGTTATATATCTAGTACATAGTGCCTTTTGTATACAAAGTAAGTAAAATGTTTAGTTTACCCTAAATAATATAATAAAAGAATGCATACATGTATAAACATATAGTAATGCAATCTTCATATTCAGGAAATGTGTAATTATTGATGATGAAAGCAGTGGTATTATGTCATCTTTATTTATTTCTGTTGTATCTGCTACGCTCTTTGTGGTGTGCACGTATTTGGTTTTTAGTAAATTTAGTGAATGCTAAATCGCATTTAGTTCTGGCATTTGTAATCAGGAGTTAAATGATTGCCTTTAATATCTTTAAAGTAAATGTATGCATTAAGCTGGGAAAAAAGAACCCAGAAAATAAAAGGTTACAGCAATAAAACTCCTAATTATGTCATAACTTTTGATAAATGACACAAATTTACTTTAGAGGAGTATTTATTTTAATTATGCAATGAATTCTCGATCATGATGGAAGTTAATTATTACGGTAACCTTTCAATGCAAATATTTCATAGGATATGATCTTAACTAATCTTTCAATTAATTTTCGATTTCCAAAAGTAATGTATGTAGATGTTAAATGAGGTTTATACGTGATTAAGTTTAGTCTGTCGTACCTAGGTCTTTTTGACTGAACAGGACGATGTATGTGCATTAAATCATAATAATTTATACCACATTTGGACATAATTTTCAAAATTTTGCTATGCTAGGGTAAATAAAAACTAAACTCGAGGGAACGCCCGACTGCATGAAAGGGTATGAAATGATGATTTAGATTTAATTATATTTCGTACACATTAAAACACAATTAACCCATTATGTATACACAGTGATATTCACTAGGATCAGAGTTCTAGCAGAAATTAACTGAGAGTAGAGAAGCACAAGGTATAATTATTATATTTCGACCTCATCAAAGTACGTCACACACATAAGAGGATATCAACTTATCAGAACCGCTCAAAGTTTGTTAAAATATTGCTTATGTGAAGGAATATCATCACTCCAAACAAGTTCAATTTATAAACAAGCCTGTAGAACGCGGAGGGGGGGGGAGGGGGGTTCTCACTTTTTTTTCTGAGTGTAGTCTTTTGCTAAAGTTTTCATATGATAAAACTTTCATATAGATGCTTATTGCACCCCCTCCACTTTTGTTCCTGTAAGGGCGAACACTGGGAAATACCAGCATTTGATAAAATATATATATATATATATATATATCAGAACATTAATGGTAGGTCCGTCCCCCTCCCGAAATTCGATTTTGAGATTGGACAATTTACATGCGTGTCAGATGTTTTTGTGAGGTTGTCCCCACCCCACATCCGGTTTTAAAACCGTTGCTTCGGGCTGATTAGGGCCGAAGATACAACAATTTTCTATTTTAGGGTCATAAGTGTGTAAAATGGAAGTATTTAGCCCATAATTTGTTTAAAGGTTTTTATATAGCTCAATATTTCCCAGTGAAATCGAAATAAAAAAACAGAAAGTCTGTGACTTCTGCTTCATACTTGGATTTTACTGACTATAGGCGTTAATGGCCATCTAGCAACTAACTATATTACAAACGGGATGACCTCAGCTTTTCAGTCGTCAACTTTCCATATTTACTTTGTAATGCTGTCTAGTATTCAAAAACACCTGTGTTTGATGCGTATGTCTCCAGAACGTTCGTTATCTATATATATTTCATCCAGACAGATTTGATACTCATGATACGCATGTCCTAAGTATTATCCTTTTTTTAACAGAGGTGTGCTACTGAGAAATAAGTTGATGTTACAAGATTTTTAATTAAATGATGTTCAAATTTAGCATTTTGCAAACTCTATTATTTTATACACCATATCGTTGGGTCGTTTTTTGGCCGATAAGTTTTCCATAAGTTTTCATACCATTTTGACTATGGATCACGTCATATACGGTGGGTCGACAGGGGATGGCAACTCCTCTTAGGTACTGGATTCCATTTATGGTGTTTCCAGATGTGCCCCCCCCCCCTTTCGATTCGTCTTATTTACTGGATTTTTGTGATCGATCACTGTTCGTTATCTGTACCTTTTACTCACAAATCGGAAAATAACAATACAAACGAGATTTTGAACTTTAAAATCAAATTTTGTAAATAAAACTAAGTATTCGACGTGTATTACTTTAACGATCCCTTTCAAAAGAAAATATTATGTCGAATGGTAAAAATATCACCAGGAAGGTAAGTGTATATAACAGGCTATTGCGCCCTTTTTCTAATTGACGGAAAGGATTGTGACTAATTTTGTTGTTGGCTAAACAAACTGTAACTTAATTATTTTATTCTGGTATCAAAGAGGGTCGAAAAGAAAATCTAATTGAAACTAATTGTAATGCATTATCCAAAAGAGGGATCAAATATGCAGAAAAAATGAGAAATAGATTATGACAAGAAAACACATCCTTTTACCTTATACATAATGAATTTCATTTATAATGAATTGTTCAGTTCACTGACAGGACTGTAACATACACAATCTTACAACTTGACGTTTTTTGAGATGAACATGTTTCCAGGATGACGTTCATTTTGTGACATGTTTGCACCAATCTTAAATTGAGTGACATGTTCTGATTTTTCTAAATTATTGTTATCTTTCTGTTATGCATGATACTCAACTTTTGAGATAAAATACAGCTAATCTAAGAAAAGAAAAGAAAAGAAAAGAAAATTATGTATGTTTTAATCTGTCATTCGTCGGTCAGAACAAAAATAAACTTCAGAAAGCAATTTTCTGCTTTGTAAAACGTTTATCAAAGCATTATACATAAAGCATTCAATTTCATAGTTATCAACACGTCATAAAAAATCGTCTTACAGAATCCAATTTTCTCTTACAACAAGCTAAAAATAACGAATATTTTCAGGAAACATGAGTGTTTGTGAAATATGGAGATAACAAACAGTAATCAAGCTCAAGAGTCCATTCAAACAATACAAATCGGGAGCAGAACAAACACGGACGTCTAAAAAATCAGAGGTGAGATTAGGTGCCTTGGAGGAGTAAGCATCCCATGTCGACCGGTCACGCTCGCAGTGTGCTCATTGTCATGATCGGGCAAACGGAAAAAATCATAGACAATTCAGTGTTTAAATAATGGCCTAACAATTAGTTTAAAACACGTCAGTCAACATTCGACTTAATGATATATTGTATTTGCTGACAAGGTCATTATATCGACCATATAAATTGCGAAATGTGCGCACGTGGAGCATGCTCTTGCGTATCGAATCAACTGGGCGATATAAACCCCTTATGCAGGTGATAAGAGTTTATTGCTACATAAATAAGGGAAGTTGACGATTGAAAAGTTGAAGTCATCACGTTTATTGTTAGGTCACCATTAACGTCTTTTTCTAATAAAATATCCAAATATGAAACAAATGTGTCAGACTCCGTGGTATCTTTTATTTCGAATTCTTTGGGATATATCGAGTCTACATTTGAATTAGTGGAATTAACTTTTTGTGTAAGGAGTATAGATTTTTTTTGTATCATAGAATATAGAACGTACCCTTCTACTCTGGGTTCTCATTTTTCGGATTTAGTCCAAAATCTGTGGAAAAAAATTGCAATAATCCGATCAATTTAAGATTTTTGAAAATGTATTTTTTTTTAATTTTATTGTACAACTAGTTTGTTGCCTTCAGCAAAGTGAAAACTGCACATTATATATGGAATGATATTATTAAATATTACTCACATCTATTTTGAAATGTTTCAAATCAAATTTTAATGCATTTTATGAATTCAGAAACCTAAATATAACTTACTGCTTACAATTAAAATAATAACTTATTTTAATATATTTCATTGCTCTGAAATAGCTTTTTTATGTTTTAGATATACTTTTATAAATAATGGATCATTATAATGTAGAGTGCAGTTTCTTTTATAGTTCAACTGAAATGTGGGAGTACTGAAGCGATTGAGAGAGTCATGCTATGTTTATTTCATTGCTGATTCCTTAATCAGCAATTTAATGAAATGAGCAATTCAACAATTTGTGGTCTAAATTGCTGCATTAATGGGGAAAGCTCTGTTCGTAAAGAACTGTCACTTTTCTACCTTTACATGTACAATGCCTTATTTGGTTTTGTATATTTTGGATACAGGATGTTCGATGTCTTTCAATTAGGTCTTCATATTTAGCGGAGATGCATCATAGTTTTGGAATTATTGTTTGTCTGTCAGTCAGTCAAGACATTGTTTCCAGATAGTATATTTAAAACCTTTTCCTGTAATTGATTCAAATTTTAGCATCCGTTTCCCGTGACATAAGGATATTTCATCACTCAGGGCCAAAATTCAGAGGGCGAGGAACTGAAGAAAAAATGGGGGGTGCATAGGTTTAAAGGCAGAGATTTTTTACCGGGTGGTGAATTCCAGGTGAGGGAGGGGCTTATTTTGTACAGGTGTGAATGCCTTGAGGGATAGCAGTCTACCTGTGGTCGTTTGTCTCCCAATCCCTATAAACAGCAAGTGATTTAATACACAGTAGAATAACCAAGAAGTCAAACTTTACCTGTGTTGGGATTTTGAGATGATTTTAAATTAGAAATAAAAAGTTGTAAATAAAGTTTAATCTCATGCAGTAATTTTTATTAATTTGTAATTGAATGTGTGTCAAAGCATCCCCACCCATTTAAAAAAATATTATTATTTAAAGTATTTGTTGAGCTTTGAAAAAAAGTTATACCTAATTTTGATATATATTATCATAATGAATATCATAATTCTTTCAAATACTAAAGATGTGTGTATATGTAAATATATTATCAAGCTAAAAATTCCATAGTAATATAGCTTCTCTATTGTTTATACCATGTGTGGTAAATATCAAAGAATCAAAAGTCACCACGAGTGCCAAACAATGTGTACAGGGTATACACAAGGACTAGTAAGTAAATGTCAATCAAGTTCTAGCACCCAATGATGTACCTTAATGCACTTGATTGACAAGGGTACACAGACCAGGTATTTTTGAAGGCGGTGCTTAAAATCTCTGCCTTTAAGACAAGAAAAAAAAAATCAAAATTGCTGATGTGATTGATGTTATACATAGATAACCTCAGTCATTTTATATGCATGACAAATAAGAGATATTACCTACAAAACATATTTTATTACTTAACATACATGTAATAAAAGTTTAATCATAATTTTATGACCTAGGCAGCCAAAATGTAGAGATAATGTTCTTTTAACAGATGATTTTTCGTTCCTCAATAATTAGCTACATACACATACAAATGGAAGAGAGAGAGCGAGAGAGAGAGAGAGAGAGAGAAGATTATTTTAGATTTTAAAAAAATGTTTATTTGAAAATAGAACATAATATAAATCAATGACTTAAAAACAAACAAAAATACCTACGACACTGTAATACTGAACAAAGTTAATAAAACAAAAGCAAATGCAAAAACAAAAACAAACAAAATTGCTCAAAACTAACCCTGAAGAAAATTATAAAAACCAAAGCAAACACCAAAAAACAAACACAAACATAAATATTCACTACTAATACTGAATTTTTTTTTTTTTTACAATTATTTTACTTCGTAAATCAAATCAGGTAAAGAACAAGGTACTGTTTCAATACAAATCTGGCCCTGTATTTCTCTAAAATTTAGAAGTGATGTAAGAAATTAAACTTCATCCTTTCAGAATTATTGAAATTCCATGCAGTAAAAACATACAAATTGTTTTTCCAATATGACCTCTAACATGCTAATTGTGACGTCATGATCTTGTACATTTTCCTGTATTTTCTTTAAAGTTGCAGAAGACATCAATTTTCAATGGAATTTTCTTTCCGAAAACATACAGCGCATGCATCGCCCACAAAAATTTTGAGATATGTGATTTTTCAAAGCATTTTACATAATATATCTAAAAATTGAAGTGGGCGAGGGCTGCGGACACTATTTTCTAAAGGAAAATAAGCACAGAAATGAGTCATTTTGAGGCTTTTCTGCATAAAACTAAGAAATGTACCAAATTAATGACGTCATATTTCCAGAATGGTCCTCCTTAATGCCATATTCTTTAATGATTTATCATATTCATCTACTCATCTCATGTTATAGCCAATTTAATAACTTTTTAAGAACATTAATTTTTTAGGGCACAATAAAGCCCAAACCGTACCTTCTTCTTTGGGTAAATAAGTAATTTATTTCAGACAATTACATGTTCACAAAACTGTTCATAAGACACTGTAACCCGACAAATTCAATACTTTATGTCTTAGCCTTAAGTTCCTTTCAAAATGGATTCATGGACTTCAAAATATGAAGTATGATACGATAAAAGTCGCTCAAAAGTCTTCTTGTTATTCTGCATCATTGCTTAAATAATGGAAATTATAATTGTTAGTCTTTTTAAATAGTAATTAACATTATTCCATCATAATTTTAGATTTCATAGTATATAAAATATGACAGTAGTTAAATTTAATAGTTGCCATTGGATTACACCTCCGATAAGGGCATACGGTCGGATCCATTTGTCACATAAAACATCATTGGCTCAAAAGATTTATAACAGAAAATAGAATGAAAGGTGTAGTCCGTAAAATTAAAATAACCCATAAAAATGCCTAAATGGCATAAGTATATTTTAATCTTACAGTTTCAAAAATAATTTTAGCTCTGCTAATTATCAACCCTTATTATCACTATTATGCAGAATTTCCTAAAATAAGGTTAAGCTTTCATAGCACACTATCATTTTCATAACAATGGAATGTTTTAAAGGATAAAATTTATACTTAAAGTACTTTTTATTCAATTTTCGGATTAGTTTTAAAAAAAAACAACACAATAACAATACTTAAAGTTTAAAGCAAATCCAACGACTTTGTGTTGCAAGTAAATAAATAGATTTGCACCCCTACCTGAAATATATTGTAGAGAAATTAAGATCTTATTTATTGCATTTTCACCAGAACATCAATAGAGTGCACCACTTTTTGTATGTCTCCTTGCATTGAAGAAAATATGTGCTTCATTTTGAGTACAGAATTTTGTAAGAGTGCGATCATTCCTCGCTGAATGTGGACCTCATTTTTAATGCTTGCCAGGCCGGACTGTATCTTATCGTACGGAGCTATTACATTTTGTATTCCTCCGCGGAGATGAAAGCCATCGCTTTGAAAATTGTTTCTTTCCTGTATTTTGTTAATGTTCTTGTAAGGACTTGGTCCTTGAACTTGAATATTGTTCAGTGTTCTTGGTGACTGATTCCGTTTTCTAAATGTGTTTGGAAATCTCCCTTGGTAAGGTTTGCTGATTGTAACACTGTTCCGATTGTGTCTAAAGAATTGGTTGACATTCTTGCTGATTCCGCTATTTTTCTTAGGTTGCATTTGTCCCCCTTGATTTATTACCACCCACCTGCCATTTGTACTTTTGTTAGCCGGAAGTCTTGGTCTCTGACGACTAGAATTAATGTTAGATCTATTGAAACTATTGAAAATTCCTGCATTTTCTAATTGTATTGACTTTCTCAACGACGATGGGAGGTTAGCAATAACAACGCCGCCTGAATTTTTATTCTGAGATCCAGAAAACGGGTAAATAGAATAGTGTCCTCCATCATGTGCGTAAGATGGAGTTGTGGTGAATACGTTGCGTCTCGTATCTAGAGTTGTGGTATACTCGGATTCAGAATTGTGGTCCACAGCATGATTCATCCTTGCTCTAGGCTCTAGCGCCCTACGTGGGAAATCAACATTTGTGGTCAGGCTCCCCCGAGTCCCGGAATTCCATGGCTTCTGACAGTTCGAGGTCTTGACCAAGAGAACTGTCAGAGACAAAACCACCCTATTCCTATGCAAAAATAATGACTCGTCAGACGCCCACAAAATTCATGAGAGTTCAAGTAAATAAGATGGAAACAAAGATAATATTTTCAATATAAAAATAATTTTAATAGTAATATATATCATTTTTATGCATGATGAACCAACCTACACAGAAATATGTTAGTCATCAAATATTACTATTATTATTATTATAATAATTATTATTAATTTTGTTGTTTTTTGTTCTACTGGTCGAAGGCAATAGTCAAGAATGCGATAATATTGAGTCCTACGATTGACAATTCTTCCAAATGCTACTCGCGGTTGGTAGGGCGTTCGCTTTGTGATCGGTATATACCAGGTTCGATACTCCTTCCCGGCGCCGCGATAAATCCTAAGACGTTAACCTAGGTAATGACTATTGTTTCGCCAAGCGCCCTGCACTAGAATTGAAAGTCACTGGTCTTTCTTCGGAGACCTCAGAAATCGAGGTTCAGCATAACGGTAGGCGTTAGCACGCTAAAGAACCCTCACTGGTTAATGGCCCATAATGCCGAGTAAAGGTCTAAATTTGAAGCCATTCACCGGCTTGGAAAGAGTGGAAAATTCTCGCAAGGGACGTAAAACAACATACAATCGATCAATTAATAAATCAGAATACTACTCCTCTTTCAGTTCTAGTTCAATTTTAATAAAACTTGGTAACCAACTGAAAAATAAAGAAAAATACAAAAAATTGTGTATCAATTTTTGATTTCAACGAAGTGTTGTCATGGTTGCTAATAACTGAGAATTCTTTGAAACTCGTTCAAAATGCTACTTTCTCCATAGTTTTGGTCCAGATTTAATAGGTGATGGTACAAATGTTTACTATACTATGATACAAAATTCTGTCATTATATCTTTTTTTGCCGAACGTTGTTGTCGTAGTTACAAAAAAGTGAAAAGAAATATCCTTGAAATTCTTTCGCTATGCTTCTCTCCCTATAGTTTGTCCTTTTATAATGAACAATTAAGAGTCTGTAAAGTGACAATTATATGAACATGATTAAGTTCATAAATCATTCTTTTTTTAAATTTATCTAACGTACAACTGCATAGTAATATTCGTTTAATAAGCAGTAGTAATATCTAAGATTCTTACCTTAGGGACAAAAAATTTCTATCAAACATTTCAAATCTTCCACGGAAACTTTCTACTTTAAATCTCTTTGTGGTTAATAAACATTTGATCTCAATTTCCTTTGCAACACTTAATATGAATGGAGCTTCTCCAGCATAATTAATTAAGACTGGATTTACATTATCCCTCTCATTACTTGTCAGCAGTAATAATGCCTTTGTAACAATTCTCTTTTATAGTTGTTGTCTAGAAGAAATTGATCTTGATGAACTCTAATATTACAGAACTGAAAAGTCCCAAGCTTTGCTTCATTTTGACAATGTGTTAGAATGACATACATCAGCCGTATTCTGTTCTTATATGAAATGACACAAAGCATAAAAATCATTTAAAATTTCATTTACACCTAATGTAGCAATGTTGAAAATATGTTTTTTCCCTAGACTTACAGTTTTCTCTCTGCACAATTTTTTTTTTTTATATGTAAATGAGTACTAATGTTACAATAGACTTTAGGGCAATCGTCATCAAAAGCATAAAACAGAGGGGTATGAATAGTGAACGTAATTAAGGACTATCAACATTAAAAAAATAATTAAGATACATTATCATCACGTGCATTAGAGGTGAAGAGCATAAAAAGTGAACTTAAAATATGTTAATGAGAATAGGAAAAAATATAAGGACATATAATTTCTTATGCAGTTCAGTGGGAAACTTCTCGGATTCTATTTATATAAAATGTACATACAAAAATAGGAATGATTCATTGAAAAACTTTTCTCGGTCTTGAGCATAAAATGTGAAATGCATCTTTTTTATGCTATTAAATTATCTTTATACAATTTTTAAGAATTTTTTTTATAGTTTCCTTCTTTTGAACTTATCTTTCGGGCTGAACTGGAACACATTTACAATATTATGATAATTTTTGGAGGAATAGTTAACGATACAGCACAGAGTTGAAGGAAGAATTTTTGCTTTAAAAATTGCCCGAGGATAAATTTATAGATTGTACACATTCAATCACCTCTACGTTTCGGTTAACACTAGTTTCATGTCAATACCTATTTTCTTTGGCACTGATACGATAATTTGTTTGTACAACTTTAATATCAAGAAGACATTAATTCCGATGCAGTTTAGTATTTTATGTAGAGTTTTGTCTGATTTTGTTGATAAATTGATGAAATGAACTGGATTATGTTATATTATTAAAAAGAGATGACATTATTATTAAAAATAATTTCAAAAAACGGCTGATAAACATAGGAGCCAATATGTCTGAAAGGTTGCGAAAACGAAGAAAAAGAATGAGGTAGAAATTAAAGTTTAAAACACATAGTGCTTCAGTGTTTAGGTGTTTAAGTTTTAAAATATTAATTATTGCCGAATAATTCCAATTCTTCATAGCCTATAGCATTTTGAATATTTCCTTTCTTTGATATATATTTATAATTTGCTTTGTTATATATATTTTATTCAATAACATCAAAACGCACGACTTTTTAACACTATATACAACCATTCCCTACAATGAATTAAAGTCCAGGCTTTTCGGACATCAAAGACAGCTGCTTTTTCAATAAAAATGGAACTCATAAATTTATTATGAAAATATTATATTATTAAAATTTGGATAAAGACGTTAATGGTAATCTAACAACCAGACTTTATGATAAACGTGATGACTTCCACATTTCTATCGTCAACTTTCCTTATTATGTAGCGATAAACAATGTCACTTGCATGTGGAGTTAATATCTCCCAGTTTATTCGATACGAAAGAGCATTCTCTACGTACGAACAATTTCTAAAACGAGGCAAGCTATTAACAAGTTGATAAAACAAAAATATGTACGGTCCAGTTCAAAGTCACCATTTCGCAAATTCTATGGCCGATGTATTGACCTTGTCAGCAAAAACAATCTATCATTTACTTGAAAGTTGGCTGGCGTTTTTCGTACAAATTGTTAGGCGAATATTTTCATAATGAATTGTTTTCCGATCATGACAAGGAGCACACGGCGGGTGTCACCGGTCGAAGGGTGGTACCTGATCCCACTTCATGTTTTCAGAGGTCCGTGTTTGCTCTGATCCAAATTTGTATTGTTTCAATGAACTTTTGAGCTTGATTACTGTTCGTTATCTCCATATTTCACTTAAAATATACATGTACTATGAAAAAAAATGTTTCCTGAACTTTCTGGTAGACTTTGATGACTTTAAAAAGAAAAGGATGGGGGGTTAAAATCACATACTTAATCTTTGATTTATGATAATTTACGGCAAGGTTGGAGTTCAGTCTTGACTAATTTCACAAAGTTGTCCAATAGGCTGATAGAAAAAAATACAATGACAAACCTTTGTTTACCTTATATGACTGTTGTAAATACTGCGCACAGTGTATTGTGGAGGTCAGTCGGGTTCCATCGCTGGTGACCAGATAGCTCAGTTGGTAGAGCACCTGACTGGAGATTCAGGGCGGCCGGTTTCGAATCCCGGTCTGGTCCGTCGCATTTTTCTCCTCTCCTGTAAGGTAAAAGACCTGCCGAGGGAGAGCCTTGGTTGGTGTTTTCGGGGACCGAAGACTTTTAAGGAGGGAGGAGTCTGGCAACCAGACGGGTTCGATAGCCGGTGGCCAGATAGCTCAGTTGGTAGAGCACTTGATCGGAGATTTATGGCCAATTAGGGAGGCCGGGTTCGAATCCTGGTCTGGTGCGTCGCATTTTTCTCCTCTCCTATAGGAGTATAATTGTCTTATTGTCCAATCATTGAATGAATAGTAAAGTACTTTTTTCATTGATTTTTTAATGCAAAAATAATTAGAAATTAAGAAGGATGCTATTTATGAGAAAGATAAGAAAGGAAGTTTTTTTTTTACCTCATAACTTGAAATTGGTGCGTTTGTAATTTAATTTTTGTCATTAATTGTTGACTTGAAATTCAAAATTATACAATGTACATAATACAGGGTAGTCTGTGCAATTCAAATGACTGAGATAGTTTGTATATATCACAATACGGGTGAATACATACTGTATGTCCTTTGTCTTCGGCAAGGGAATCCACCTGACATTTGATTCAACGATGCACAAACGAAAATTGTCTTTCAGAATGGCTTTGAAAAACTTAGAATTCTACGTTTATTTTTAACAATTGTTTGTAAATGTGAGCATGGAAATAAAAGATGATAATGGACATATTGTTTTCTATCTATGAAATGCATAAAAAGACCATTGTGTTTTTCCGATTGCGAGTACATTTGGTTTTTTCCAAGCGTAAAATTCTTGTAATATTCGTAGTAACTTATAATGCCTCTGATTTTTCAGTTTAAGTCAGGTTGGTATCTTATCTAGCGTGTAAATTTTGTCTGACTCCAGAAAATATAAATCCCATGCAAACATGATTGTCCAAATAGAAATTGTAATACGTAACTGCAGAAAATGATGTCATAAAAATTACTTATTAAAGAAGTTTAACTTAATTTTAAAGAGATTAAAGTGCATTTCCACTAAACTTTTTCTATTACCATGTTTCCACGTGCTAGTCACTTCCTAGCTACATTCCGTAAGTAATTTACCTTATCCATCAATAGTCTCGCTGTAGTCTTACTAAATCTTGCCAGAGCTACTGCGAGTACTACTCTTCGGGTAACAACGAAAAATGAAAGGTTTAGAACACATTACGGTGTAGTAGGGGGTATTGGTGAATACAAATGTCAGCTGGATTCCCTGGCCCAAGACAAAAGACACACGTGTTCACGCGTATTATAATATAAACAGGTAAAAAAAAAACCTTTGTTGGTCATTCAAATGCATAAAAGATGCTGCTCGTTCTCCTTATCCTTAAAGTGCTGATGCTCTTTTCCAAACAATCTGAACATTGTAGAGACTACCTTGTATTATGTACAGTTTGTATGACTTTGAATTTCTAGACAAAAAATAACAAAAAATTATAAACGAGGCAATATCAATAGGTGAAAAACCACCTCCTTTCTAATCGAGAGCATGATTGAACATCTTTCTTAATTTCTAATCTTTGTATTTTTATTTTTTATTAAAAAAACGATAAAAATTATTTCCATTTTTTTTCACATTGCATCTTCAAACATTCTAAAACGAGCCTCAAACTGTCTGATATATTTTTTATACGGAACTGTATGCGGCATTTTTCCAATACGTAGATTGACCTGAACCACGTGTTCGAAGTAAAATGTAAAATAGTATGTAGTAAGCCAATTGTTCGTGGTAAGATCTGCTGTACATATAACAATAGCCAAATAAGGTAAAGCTTTGTCATTATGGTAGATATTACACTTTTTTTACCAGCCTATTTGGCGACTTTGGAAAAATAATTGCTAGTGAGCTCCAATCTTCACCGTAAATTACCATAAAAGCGAAGATTAAGTAGCAAGTGATTTTACCCCCTCCCCGCTTTTCCTTTTTTAAATCATAAAAATCTATCAGAGGAGTCTGTAAACGCCTTTTTCATGATACCTGTATTTAAAAGAAACAGACAATAGTAATTTCATGTGAAATGCAATTTTTTAATTGCAAAACCGGTTCTACCCTTTAATCTTTAAATGGGTCAACCAAGACCATGTGTCTTGAATTTAAATCTCAATAACTTTAGTGGGAATATGTATACTTATTGGCCATGCATAGATTTTTGTTATATGTAATATTTCTGGATCTGTTTGAAGTATGTCCTTTTTATTATTGAGGTTAAAATTATTATGTCTACAAAAGTCAACGTTATTTTGATTTCTTGGAACTTTGAAGATGATGTTTAGATTTGTTTGCAATTTTACTATATCTATAGGATGTTTCCTGATAACTGAGCAAATTCACAATAAAACATCATAGGGAAAAATCTTGTTCAGTCATTAATATAGTGTACATATATATAATAATGTTTCGTGCGATACAGCTTGAATAAGTTGTATAGTTTTAGAATGCATTTTGAATACAATAAGAATTCTTTGTCATTGATTCATTGATTGATTTTTGGTTATCTAAAAGGGAGGAGGAGCATTGCTCACTTTTGAAAAGTCATTAACCATGTAGATTAAACATTTTTTACATATGAGTTGCTATTTATTAAAGAGAAAAAACTGAGATTGTATGGTAAAAAAAACAACAACTAGCGGTTGCACGGTTTAAAAAATTAATAGTCATCTAACCATTCCTCGCTCAAATTTTTAATCGCTGTCTTTTCTTTTATTTGGCTGCTCAATCTAGAAGAAAAACATAACGTGCTTTTGAACTGAATGAAACGTTGCAGTTAGTTATATTTTTTAATTAAAATATCAAGCTTTACATGAAATACAACTTCTATCGATAACGTGGACAAATGTCTCAATAAAAGGAAATTAATTATTTAAAATAATAAATATATCATTATTAATTACTGAACCCTAAAAATTAAAAATATATATATATATATATATATATATATATATATATATATATATATATATATATATATATATATATATATATATATATATATATATATATATATATATATATATATATATATATATTTAATATAATTACCCAGTAAAAGAACATATCGAAGTCGATCTATGGTATATAAGAGGTTGTTCTTTGTTCGGATCAATGTTCTCAATCGTTGAGGGAAATAGCAATTTTTTCTCCAAGAAAGATTATGATTATTCAGTAGAAGTAACATGTTAGACTGAAAGGTTTTCGCAAATTGAAGAAATATAGTTAGAGACATGGATTCTTCTTAGATTCTTCTTTTCTTACTAACTTGAATTTCTCATGTTTTAATGTTTATGGAGTTGTTCTATGAATTTGATTTTAATTAATGATTTAGTCATGTTGAAATTTTCTGACAGTCTCATCTATCTATAGACTTTTGTAAATAAATTTCAATTTTTGGATGATACGAATACCACAAATATTGTTGTATGTGGCAAATTTGTATCACCTTGTACGACGCAAACCTAAATATCTGCAGTTACATTGAAAGCAGGCGTCTTAATTTAGATGTATTTATGAAAATGTCGTATATACAAATTCCAAAAAAATTAAAATGAATTTTAATTATGGCGGAACCGCGACTCGAATGTTAGATTCGGTTATATGAAGAATTAATTAGCTTCGCTAATGATGTGCAGCTAATTATCATAAACGTCTTAACTGATGGATTTCGTGTTTTGGACGTGATTATTGGGCTGTCAGTCACATGAATTATGTGATGGTACCATTACGAAGACTTTAGTCATTTTGCTTGGAGGTGGGTTCCGAATTAGGTATAAACTTCGGACTGGAGGCGTGTGACTATATAATCCCCGAACAGACCGAAAGGAGTGGATATATTTCTAGATTCCTTCATAACTATAGTAAGTAAGAATCAAAATATTTTAATATAAATTATAATCATTTTTATTCATTGAATTTTTTTCTTTAATATTTTGCTTTTCAGGAAACAAACTTGGCAGAATATTTTTTAATGTCATAAAGCAATATTCTTTTTATTGACACCTGAAATAAGAATAAAGGCACATATATTATTTTCTTATGGGTCATATAGTTGACGTGCGCACGAAAGTGTACGTTGTATATTTTAGAATTACACCATTTCTGTTACATTTTCTTAGTACATTTTATAACGTTTTTATTTTCTAGAAATATTTCTGGGCCAGATTTTCTATTACATAAACGTGTAATTGTTCTCTTGCAGTCCGCCATGACAATACTGAAGGGCTGTTTGATTTTCATAGTGCTAGGATTAACTCTAGGAAACCAGAGGCCAATATTTAAAGCTAACGGAAATATCCTATGGAAAAGTGACGGTTTTCAATTTGTAGAAACAACTTCTACAACTGTCGGTGGAACAGCATCACGATTTGCTACCCCGGTTCCAGTGGTGAAGGAGAGTATATACTCCATATCCCCGGAAGAATGGACACAAACAGGAAACCGTGTGTCGGATTTTAAAAATATTCATTTAGAATCCATTGATAACGAAATCCAAAATTTTACCGTCAATGAATCGACTGACCGTGCTGATACCAATAACGACACAAACGAAGCCTCTATCGCTAACAATATATTTCAAACAGATAAGGATTCTGTTGCAAGGAGTCTGGAACAACAAAATGTGGGAAATATTGAAAACATCACAGCTGTGATCATTGAAGGTGCCAATATTGTAATACAAAAAAGTGGTACAGAAAGGGATATGCTTCATGGAGAAAATTCAACAAGTTCTTTTATACCCTCTACGACAAGCCCCACGCGCAACAGTGATTTAGAAACCCCAACACACAATTCAACGAAAACTACTGCTGAAGGCGGCGACAAATTGAACAGGTTGCTTTCAAGTCCTGGAATAAATGATATCAGCACAACAACCGTCACATATATCCCTGAAGAGAAAGTGTCAATTGTATCAGAAACTGTTGATACAAAGAGCCCAAGTAAATTTCAATCTCCAACAGGGTCCATTTCTTTGGACTCGTTTGTTAACATGCTTTTGCCAAACGAAGTAAAGGATCAAGTGAAAAATAGAGAAAATGTAATAAAAGAAACATTAGAACCATTAGATCTAAGTCAAACAACTCTAAATCTGGATCTCCAAGAACAAACAACACAAAAAATAACTCAGAAGCCAGCAACCAACACACCAAAAGTACAAGCAGCCACATCAGGAGACACCACAACACAAGAGCTTTCAACAGTGGACCCAACAATTCAAACTTCAGTAATGAAAGAACCTACAACACAGACTCCAACAATTCAAGAGAAAACAAGTCCAGAACAAAGTGTTCAAGAGAAAATAGTATACCAGCAAATAACCAAAGATACAGATACACAAAATCTACCAATTCAAGGAAATAGAAAAGTTCGAAAAATTGGAAACATCACAGTGCCCCATGATGTGATCCTTGAGGGTCCAAATGATGGTTTTCAGGTAGTTGCCTCGGAAACTGAACCTACAAATATTCAAGAGGCCACTGAAATAACAGCTTTTCCTGATCATTCTACTTCGAAAACAATAACTCCTGAACCAACGACCCCTGAACTAGCAACTCCGGAACGAACAACTCCAAGTTCAAAAACAAATGGAACAATAGTCACTGAACAAACAACTTCTGAATCTACAACTTCACAATCAACAACTCGTAGACAAACAACACAGGAACTGACAACCTCAGAACCAATAACTTCTGAAGCAACATCTTCTGAACCTAAAATTCCAGAACAAACTCCTCCAACGACTTCAGAAACTACAGAGTCGACAACTCCAGAAACAATACTCCCTGAAATAACAACTCCAGAACAAATCACTTCTGAACAAACAACGCTAGAATCAACCACTCCTAAACTAACAACTCCAGAGTCAACTACTCTTGAACCAGCCAATCCCGAAACAGTTACTACAGAACGAAACACGTCAGAACCAACAACTCTTGAAACAACTCCCGAGTCAACAACTCCAGAACAAAAAACTATAGAACCCGAAACTCCAAAACCAATCACCCCTAAACGAACCACTGAGGAATTTATAAGTTTAGTACAAACCACTCTTAAACCCACAACTACAGAACCAGCTACATTAGAACTAACCACGGTAGAACCCACAACTCTAGAATCAACCACTGAAGAACCCACGACTCCAGGACCAACCACTCTAGAAACCACAACTGCAGAACCAACCACACCTAAATACACAACTACAGAACAAACCACCCCTGAACCCTCAACTCCAGAACCAACAACTCTAAAACCAACAATGCCTGAACTCAGAACTGAAGAACCAACCACTCTAAAACCCACAACTCCAAAACAAACCACTCCTGAACAATCCACACATGTACCCACAACTCCAGAATCAACCACTCCTGAACCAACAACGCCAGCACCAACTTTTGAAGAACCTACAAGCCCGGAATCAACCACTGAAGAGCCTATAACCCAAGAACCAAAAACTCTAGAAATGATGACATCAGAACAAACTACACCTGAACCAACAACTCGAAAACCAAAAACTCTGGAATTAAACACTCCTGAAACCTCCACTTTTGAACTATCCACTACAGAACCAAGCACTTCTGAACAAACAACTCCAGCAGCAATTACTCAAAAACCAACACCTAGCAAACAAGGTACTGAAGAGACTTCCACTCCAGAACCAACCACTCTAAAGCCTACAACATCAGAACCAACCACGTCTGAACCAACAACTTCAGAACTAATCACTCCTCAACCTACAACTTCAGAACCAACTACTCTTGAACCCACAACTGCAGAACAAACCACCGGAAAACCCACAACTCCAGAATCGACCACTCTAAATCCCACCACTCCAGAACCAACCACTTTAGAAACCACAACTTCAACCACTGAAAAACCCACAACTCAAGTTCAAATCACAACTGAACCAACAATCCTAGAATCAACCACTCTTGAACCAGCAACTCCAGAACCAACCACTATAGAATCCACAACACCAACCACTAAAGCACCCAAAACTCCAAAAGCAACCACTCTTAAACCCACAACTCCAGAACCAACAACACCTGAAACCACAACTCCAGAACCAACCACACCTGAACCAACAACTCCAAAGCCAACAACTCCAGAGCCAATCACTCCAGAACCAACCACTCAAGAAACCACAACTCCAAAGCCAACCACTCTAGAATTCACGACTTCAACCACTGAAGCACCCACAACTCCAAAAGCAACCACTCTTAAACCCACAACCCCAGAACCAACCACACTTGAACCAACAACTCCAGAACCGACCACACCTGAACCAACAACTCCAAAACCAACCACTCCTGAACCAACAACTCCAAAACCAACCACTCCTGAACCAACAACTCTAGAACTAACAACTCTAAAATTCACGACTTCAACCACTGAAGCACCCACAACTCCAAAAGCAACCACTCTTAAACCCACAACTCTAGAACCAACCACACTTGAACCCACAACTCCAGAGCCAACCACACCTGAACCAACAACTCAAAAACCAGCTACTCCTGAAACGACAACTTCAGAACCAACTACTGTAGAACCCACAACTCCAAAACCAACAACTCTAGAATCCACGACTTCAACCACTGAAGCACCTACAACTCCAAAAGCAACCACTCTTAAACCCACAACCCCAGAACCAATCACACCTGAACCAACAACTCCTGAATCGACCAAACCTGAACCAACAACTCCAAAACCAACCACTCCTGAACCAACCACTCTAAAACCAACCACTCCTGAACCAACAACTCCAAAACCAACCACTCCTGAACCAACAACTCTAGAACCCACAACTCCAAAACCAACCACTCCAAAACCAACTTCAGCACCAACAACTCGTAGACAGACAACCCCTGAACCAACAACTTTGGAACCTAAAGCCCCTGAGGCAACTACTTCTGTGCAGAAAATTACTGAACCAGCAACATCTGTAGCAATAACTTCATCGCCACCTCCCCTTGAAAGTATGACTTTCAAACAAATTCTGTCACGCTTTATTATTATTATTATTTTTCTAAATTTCGCACTTTCGTCTTTTTTTTTCTTATGTAAAATTCACTGTTATTGATATATGTTATCAAAATTTATTTCTATAGCTTTGTGTGAAAATAGTGCTTATATTGATGGCATCGGGTACAATACATATCCAGGACAATGCAACAAAGTTGTTCAATGTTACTTCAACTACGATCAAACAAAAGCAGTTCTTAGAGAATGTCCAGTTGGATTATTCTGGCATCAAGACCACGCCATGTGTAAATCACCAGAAAAAGTGCCGTGTTACGATGGTATGTTTTTCCGATATATCCAGTTTGTTTTCATAAACCTACAAAGAAAAATGAAAAAGTTGAAATAATAAACAAATCTCTTTTTTACATTATGGTATTATATAAGTTTATTTTCAAAAAAAAACATATTATGTCAATTTTCAGACCAATGTCTCAAGATTGATGTAAATGCCTACGCAAGGTCTGGTGGCTGTAGGTCTCATTATTCATGCGAAGCGGGAATTTCGGTCCCAGCCTGCTGTGAAAAGGGATTTCGCTTTGATGGGCAGGGTTGTGTTCCGGACAGTTCTTGCACAGATTCCTGTGAAACGCCAAACGACTTAAGACGACGTGTAAATCAACAAAGTAGGAATTATTTGAATTTCTGTGGAAATTTACCTTTATACACCTATCTATAGTAAAGCTGGTTATTGAGTTTTTTCTTTATATATATAGTGTGTAGGTTCCTACCAGATAGTGGCAACCCATATGGATACCTTACCCTAGAACACAGTGGTCTTCGATTTAGAGCATGTCCATACGGAACCGAATTTAGTGCTAGTCAATGTATCTGCACTTGGAATCCGATGAAAACCATAACATACCAACGAAGAGAAGGTATAAATTTATCAGGCTTAGTTACAGTTGCCTTTATAGTCTTAACAACCTTCTTTAATAAAATCATAAGACTAACAGTATTGTAAAGAATACTGCTAATTAAATCCTCCTCTTTCTCTGTCTTATACAGTTTGCAAACCTGACTTTAAGATGAATTTCGATAGAGACTTGTTCAAGGAACTCTCTGGATCCAACATGGCTTTTTACGTAGAAAACGCAATTATACAAAATGGCGCAGCAAAGTTCAATGGAAACGGAAAGATTACATTGTGGGGTTTTATGAACAAAGAACTGGGAGATGAATTTGCCGTTAGAGTTAGATTTAAGCCTTTCCAGACAGAGGGAGGGTATGGAATGCTAGTTTCTAACTGTGGACATGAAGGTCTACCAACAGTAGAAATATCTATGCAGGATAAAAAAGCGAGACTAGTAGCTAAAAGTTTACTATCCAACTCTCCATCCATTTTAGAATATCATATAATTGTAAGTATTTAATACTACATCTAAAAATTGTTTTATTTTATTTCAATATACGGAAGAAAGATACTGAGTAGGAATATTTCAAAATTATTATTTTCTTTCTGAATGGTTTATTCAATTGCAAAAGAAAGCCAAACTGCACATAATTATTTTACTTTAAGCCCTATGAATGGAATGAGATCTCCTATCACTACGATGGAAATACGTTTACTGCTGAAGTTAATGGCAACAGCATCTCAGAGAGACTTACTGGTGGAATAGAGACGAGCTCGAACCCGATGTTTATTGGGGGCTGTCCGAAGCCCGGTTCTGGATTTAATGGTTTAGTAGACAATGTAAGTAAACGGTTTTTCTATTTTTCCATGTCTTTGATTTTTCTGTGATAAGTAAAGTGAACTTTGAAATATTTTCCTGAATTTTATGTAGACAATAACACCTTCTACTTAAAGATAATATTTTTTTCAGGTTGAAATTTACAGCAATTGCGTTCCTTCGAATTTCCTAAAAAACTAGAGATGAAAAGAAATCCTGCTCATTTAGAATCATAGTTCTATATCACTGTTCACACTCACTGATAGACATTTGCTCTTTATTTATTATCCATTTTTATTTATATACATTTTCATCTGTACATCATAAAACAAAACTTGTAAAACAATCATGTCTTCTTATATGTGTATGTGTTTGTAACTAACGATACGAGTATATATTTTACATTCTTATAATTTTCAGTGTTATAATTTTGTGAACTCAATAAATAAAATCTATAATTATGATTGACGTTATTTCTATATATTTATATGATATAATTTCTCTTAGAGATTAAAGCTCGTAAGAATGTGGACTTTTTTTTCAAATGAAATCTCTTAAAGATTTCATTTGAAAACAAGAGGCCCATGGGCCTTATAGGTCACCTGATTATCGTGTAACAACTTTCCAACAATTGAATTTGGTTTGTATTTTAAACCAGAGGCCATGTAATTCACAATTTTGAAAGAGGCACTATTGCTCATCATAACTATACAGTTAGCATGCTTACTTTGATTACTTAATACCCAGAGGCAGAGCAGAGGAACAAAAACAAGAGAAGTAGGAAGATCAGGATCAACAAAATAATTAGTCTAGTATTCACTATCAACTCAGAAAATGAGTTCTACTCTGTCCCCCACTTAACACTATCACCATGCAGCCTATTAACAAACTATTAGTGCTTCTGTACTATTTTTAAACCCATATTAAGACCTCTAGCATTGACCTCTCTTATGGTCTTTGAAGAACTTTTAATAAGTTATTTTTGTCTCATTTTTATTTATCTATTACTTACAGGTCTACCTGATTATTAAAACTAAGAAAGTACTTTTTTAATTATACGATAAACATTCTTGCATAATTATCTTATTCTATTAACCTTTCAAATACATTATTTACAGTGATTAATTATCAAAGGTGAATGGAAAAGGGGAATAACTTCTCTCAGTAGAATACAAATTAATAGAGCCCTGCCCAGGACCAGAATGCTTAGACGAATGGTCCAGATGTTTAAAAATCTGGTAGAAATACGCTTACTCATATCATTTAAACTTTTGCTCAGAAGCAGAGTAGAATTTCACAGGTACAATGCATTTTCACTACAGATTCAACAAAGCCATACCCTAACACCAGAACCCAAGACCAAGGGTCTTAAAATTTACAAATTTGGAAGAGTTACCCTCATCATCATTATTATGGACTTCAAAGAATTAACACTTTTCCACTATATTATCAAAAGCCCCCCTCCCCCCTCGTTATGCCAGAACCCCTGACCCTAGGACCACAAGATTTAAAAATTCTGTTCGAAGCTCCCATTTTCATCATAGCTAAGCAAACCCCCCCCCCTCCTCAAGAACCCCAAAAACTGAGGAGATATATTTAAAAATTTTGGAAGAGGCATCCTTGTCTATCATAATCATGCACTTAGTTTGTTTGAATAATCTCCAGTAGCAGAGAAGAAGATTTTCAAAGAATCAATGCATTTTCACTATATAATCAATAGAGCCCGCCCTAACACCAGAACCCCTGACCCTGGGGCCATGAAATTCACAATTTTTGAAAAGGCATCCTTATGCATCATAACCATGCACTTAGTTTGTTTTAATAATACCCAGGAGCAGAGAAGAAGATTTTCAAAGAATTAAAGCATTTTCACTATATAATCAATAGAGCCCTGCCCTAACACCAGAACCCCTGACCCAGGGGCCATGGCTTTCACAATTCTGGAAGAGGCCCACCTCCTCATCATAACTATGTACTTAGTTTATCACCTTAATGCCCAGGAGCAGAGGAGAAGATTTTCAAAGAATTAATGCATTTTCACTATATAGTCGATAGAGCCCCGCCCTAACACCAGAACCCCTGACCCTGGGGCCATGAAATTCACAATTTTGGAAGAGGCACTCTTGCTCATCATAACTATGTACTTAGTTACTTTATTAAATATCCAGAAGCAGAGAAGAAGATTTTCAAAGAATTAATGCATTTTCACTATATAATCAATAGAGCCCCGCCCTAACACCAGAACCCCTGACCCTGGGGCCATGAAATTCACAATTTTTAAAAAGGCACTTTTGCTCATCATAACTATGTACTTAGTTACTTTATTTAATACCCAGGAGCAAAGAAGAAGGTTTTCAAAGAATAAATGCTTTTTCACTATATAATCTATAGAGCCCCGCCCTAACACCAGAACCCCTGACCCTGGGGCCATGAATTTCACAATTTTGAAAGAGGCACTCTTGCTTATCATAACCATGTACTTAGTTCCTTTTTTTGATACCCAGGAGCAGAGAAGAAGATTTTCAAAGAATTAATGCATTTTCACTATATAATCTATAGAGCCCCGCTCTAACACCAGAACCCCTGACCCTGGGGCCATGAATTTCACAATTTTGGAAGAGGCACTCTTGCTCATCATAACTATGAACTTAGTAACTTTATTTAACACCCAGGAGCAGAGAAGAAGATTTTCAAAGAAATAATGCACTTTCACTATATGATCTATATAGCCCCACCCTGGGGCCAGAACCCCTGACCCTGGGGCCATGAATTTCACAATTTTGGTAGAGGGCTCAATGCTTATTACAATGATGCCAACAGTTTGACTGCTTGATGTCCAGGAGTAAAGAAGAAGATTTTTGAAGATTGCATTATTTTTGGTGGTTTTAGCCCCACCCCTCAGGCCCCAGGGGGGCAGGGACCATGAAATTCACAATTTTTGTTCCCCTTCACCCATAAATGTTGTATACCAAATTTGGATGTAATTGGTTCAGTGGTTCCAGAGAAGAAGCTAAAAATGTTCAAAAGTTTACGACCGACGAACGACGTACGACACACGACGTACGACGACGGACGAAAACGGATAGCAATAGGTCACCTGAGTTTACTCAGGAGACCTAAAAATTAAGTTCACAATCTTACGAGCTATAGCCGACGAAGCGTACAAACGGCGCCATTTCAATGAACTTAAAGCTTAAATTAGGAAATATATCTGTGTGTGTTTGAATGAAATAAATGAGTAGTTGAAATATATTTTTAAAAAATGCAATGTATTTCAGATTATAAATTCATAAGGATATGAAGTTGGACTATTCATACAAGCATATTTTTCATGATCATATAACACACTTTATGATTTTTGTCAGGTCATACATTCATAACCTTTTTACGGAAGCCGGTAGGTGCCAGGTAGAAAAATATTTTATCTGGCGGCCGCCAGATAGTTTCTGGCGGCCTCCAGTTAACTTTCTGGCGGCCGCCAGATAAAATATTTTTTTCTACCTAGCACCAACCGGCTTCCGTACCTTTTTAAGCTAAAAGAAAAATTATATTTTTTTCCTATGGTGATTCATTTAAATGAATTTCTAAGTAAACAATCTCATAAACTATCAGCTGCAGAATTTCATGTAGCCCGCTGGTTGAGAAAATTCGGACAAATAAATCCGAGAGATACAGTCCAGTGGCCTGTTCAACAGAGCGAACCATCGCGAGCGCTCACGAACATTTCTGTTGGAAAGATAAGGAATTTAGGCGAGCGCTCGCGAACGTTCGCCCTGTTGAACAGGCCTCAGGCATTTTTTCGGCGCCGCTTTTTGTCATTCGCTGTGGGTATTATTTTTTTTATATTTTATGCGTTCCCCCGCTTTAAACATGGTGTCCGTTAATTAACCATATATTTCACTCCTATTCCGTCCCCTTTATCTTCCTTGTTATAAACAACAAACAACCCTATATATGGTCTTGGAGTATCAGTTTTAAAAAAATGCATTCCGACGTTCATGTTGGTGTCATACAAAATAACACGCTTGAGGGTTTTTTTTGTCTTATTTCTTTTTAATTTACATATTATCTTCTTTATAGACAATATACATGATATTTATACCTCCCAAACTTTTCAATTACATTTTCTTGGCAAGTGTATGTTCTTTGACAGACTTTTTATTTACTCGACCCCGACATGGACGCTGGAATGCAATTTTTTTTTTTACTGACATTTCAAAACCATAAAGGGCTGATTGGAACCGTTGAAAGGTATAAAATATGCATAAAATACAAGAAATAATACCAAAAGCGAATACAAAAGCGGTGCGTAAATCGAAGGTTTTTACAATGCTTGAATCTGTAGCTCTCTGGTTTATTTGTCCGACTACTATTCTGCAGCTAGTCATGGGTGAGTAATGTTGAGTTCTCACGTACGGCAATGATTCAAGTTAAATTGTGATTCAAACCGCCAACAGTTTGTTAATTTCAATTTGATTGCATGAAATAATGAAAATTAAAATGTATATTAAAAGTAATGATTTCATTTTTTTTTTTTTTAGTTCATTAGGATATGACCTGGTTCTTTTTACACAATTTTTGCATAATTTTAATGAAGCACCAACATGCTTCATAGATGACAGCTTCAGTTTATATACTGGTATTCATAAATTTTAAAAACTGAAATATTTCTTAATCACATTGAGTAAATTTATATAAAAAAGGAAAATATCACTATAAGATATGGTTTAGTTTGCATTCTTTCTTCAGCAAATGCCATTTTTCGATCGACACCAAACTCGATGAAATATTTCATCACGTTCACCAATTTTTTTTTTCAATTTTTCAGCCAATAATTTTAATAGTTCTTTTATTTTATAAACTTTGCAGCTAAAAGTTTTTATTTTAAACAATTGATTAAGTAAATATTATAATTAAATCAATAAGTAAAGCCATGCACTTTAGTGGGTCGTCAGTATTGCTCAGAAAACGGTTCCTATGATAGATACAATTGTTCTTGAATTTCATTTTTATCCCTTACAAACTTTTGCTATTTTTTTTAAAAGGTGCAGGGTATTTAAGAGGTAGTTTTCTCTTATGTCTTTTGTCAATGAATTTATCTGGCAAAGAAATATTAAGGTCTGCCGACAGGTTCCTCGAATATCTGATTTTGTATCTCTTTGTAACATACCAAAAATCTTTCCAGTTCTTATTGTCATGTTATTTCTAAACTGGTATCAAAATGTCTTTAAAATATTAACCTAAAAATCTCTGATATCAGAAATTCAAGTGATATCCAATAGGATTATATAGGAAATAGCATCCTCTGGTATCTCGTACAAATTCCTGGTAAACTGCGCCTAAATCTTCAATGGTGAGGAAACTTGTTAAAAGCAGGAATACTTTGAAAAATCACTAATTATTGGGAAAATTACACATTATTGAGAAACGTGTCGTCTGACCTCAAGCCAATTTTTATATACTGTTTTTCCCCTTAATAATTATATGAAAGTCTGTTATAGGTACATGTATAGCTTTATTCTGATTTTTAATTCTTTGTTTAGCACACCTATTTCGATTTGATCATTCTTTAAAAGTTCTTTATATTAAATCTAGGTGGAAAATCGTTTAATTAATTCTACCTATATTTCATAATATAGACTATATAATTTCAATCAGCAAAATTACATACACAGTAAAAGAAAGTATGTTCAATAGCACTTGAGATGAATTTTCTACTTCATGATTATTACTTCGTATTGTTTTGTTTCCTAGTTTATCACATATTTACAGTGGCTGATATAGAACATATGATAATATATATATTTTTTTTAATAAATTAGTGTTAACGATACAGAAATTCGTAACAATAAAAAGTGATAATTCAATACGATGTTCTATATTAGCCAGAATGCATATTATTTTAGAACCTATGAGACATAACTTTCTGTTCTATCAAAAATGTTTTGACAGATGATGAACGATAACTCGAATTTGTTCACTATTTCAAACATAATCAAATGTTTATACAGATTAATGATTGTAGATAGTTACCTGCTTTATTGATACAGTGCCCACTGTCCAATCCGACAACTGTGCAATCCGGCACACTGGACTTTCCGACCTCATATTTTATTCCCCAAAAAATCTTTATAATTTACATAGAATAAAACACTGTATATTCCGACCACTGTACATTCCGAATTCCGGCGCTTTTTTGTCAACAGAACTAGATAATTACTTTATGATTTCACCTGAGTAATCCGACATAATTACACTGGTGTACCGTAATTAGCCGCTGGCCAGGTAACATGAACGTCCCGTTTGGTGATAAGATTGGTCTTCTTAGAGAGTAGTTAATTACACGTGCGAGTTTGAAAGTGTTTATCTAAGCATTAAATGAACAGTTTTTGAAATTCAAAATTAGGCAATCATTTCTCTTTGTAGTTATCAATTTTATTCTCGCATTGACAAAATAGCATCCACGCCACAGAAAAAAAAATAGTACATGATATTTAGATCGCCTTTACCTTACAGAATAAATAAGATTTTTAATTTCATTAAAATAAAATATGCAGTCAGAGTCCTTCGTAAAGCCATGTAATGAAAATAAAAAACGAGTACGGCGAACTACTGTGTAAAATGTACACAATACACAATTTGAAGGCAGCATCTTGTCTAATGGAAAACGTTTCATTTCCGAGTTAATATACACTGAATAAAGCGAGGCTGTGCACATAAAAGATTAGCTGGAAGCAAAAACTACCGCGTTAACTTGTCCATTAAATTTTAAAATATTACCAATACGTCTGTTTGATTAAAATTCAATCGCAATCACCATGTTTTAGAGTTTTGTCCCGTTCGTATAAAAAGTCGCGTGACGTTATTAATAGCACAGTCAATGTTGAGAAATAAACAATGACGAAAATCTGTTGAAAAAAAAATAATACCACTGTGTAGAGAAGGTAGACGAAATATTTACTTTTATCTACTGCACTGTCAATTAAAGTAAAAATTAAATTGCAACATCGCGAAGCCATCGGCAGTTCCATCTGTTTTGTCCATGAAAAAAAAAATCATCGTATATTACTACAGAGTTACTAATTCTGTGTCACAAACGCTGTTTCTCAAAGAAATGCTAATCGGGTATATTTTATACAACAAAGAAACACACAATTATGCAAACACTATGCCAATTAAATATACGTGTACTTTAAACCTATTGAGAAATGATTTTTTTTGTATGAAGTCATCTGACACTAATGATAATGCTTAGAAATATTCAACACTGGATAATCCGACACACTGCCTAATCCGACATTGATTTTATTTCCCGCAGCATGTCGGATAAGACAGGTTTCACTGTAATAATGTAACCAGCATTATCCTATGATTTACTTTCACAATCGCATAAAATCTTGTTTCACTTCTAATCCTAAGACATGGCTAATGGTATTGTTCAGAGATAGAGACTAGTTTTGAACAAGACGATAAATAAGTATTTCATTATTTATCCGTGAATATGCATAAGTATCAAATTAATCCGGGTAGGAGTAAAGTAACTCGTAGATATAATGAAAATAAATATGGGATCTCCCACAGTTTGTGGTATGATATGGTTTTTATCCAACTCGTTTTTTTTTTCTATCCCCGAGCCTTGGCAAGGGGTTAGAAAACACACAACACAAGTTGGATAAAAATCATATCCAACCAAACCCACGGAAAATTCTTTTTATCACAGTTTTAATAGCTATCGCTTGTTTTACTCTGTTTTATTTAAGAAATGAATGTAATATTTTTTTCTTTGACCGAAGTATCAAACAAAAATTTGGACGGAAAACGTCATCAATGCGCGTAGCATCAAAGACAGTGCTTAAGAATACATCACAACAACGTTGCTGAAATTCAAAATGGCTGAATGTACAGATCTACGCGCATTGGATTGATGAAGTTTTACGTCCAAGCTTTCTATGATACATCCATCAAAGAAAAAAAATATGTCTTATTTCTTATTATTTAATATTCATCTTTCAATGATGAGATTTAACTTGAGAACGAATGACTGTCCAACATATAGGCCTAGTTTAGTTGCCTAAATTTTCAGACGCAGAGTATAACGAACAAACAACATTTTCAAACATTGTCGTGTCATTACTAGCTTTTTCTAATAATAACAGTTTTACCACAAAAACTTACCTGTTGTATTATTAATTTTCGCTATATCCCAATGGTTATATTCCCCCGGTAAGCTGATATCTTTAGGTTCGTAAATGTAAAGGGAAGCTACTCAAATATAACCTTAACAACTCTTTCTAGGTCACAGAAATTTTGGATTTTTACTGTATGCGCATCTCTTCATCTGAATTTCAAATCGAACATTTATATACGTATCACAAATTGTCCGTGCATAACACAACATGCTTCAAAATCTGGAAGAGTCTGTTGCCGACTGTTTAATTTTAAAGAATTCCGTCCTCGCTCAATGTCGTTTTCTCATGCCTTCGTTTCCTAAGAATTAACAGATAACGGCATTTCCCAGCTTTGGTAGCATAAAAATAATTCTTCACAGTTCTTTTGTTCATACCAGTTATCTTAAAGACAAACATTTAACATAAGTATGATGAATGATGATTTCCTTCCTTTTTTTCCCCCCGCAACTGCATTGTTGTCATTGCAGACGATCTGATTTGTTTAGCAAAGGGGGGTAATTCGAAAAGAAACGAAAGTAGAAAATAACTCAGGAACGTAACGGACAAGTTGTGAAGTTCAGGAAAATAGAGTAAAAGTATTTCATTTTTCTTTGACAAAATAATATGGAAGCGGGAAATATACATGTCAAGTTACATTCTCTATCCAGAGTTGTCGTTCCCGCTACGCTCCCACATACACCTCTGTCAACGCTTGTTATACAAGATTCTTGGAAAATTGTAAATGATCAAAAATTTGTATTAATAATCGTTTTTAATTATATTTCTTAGCGGAAAAAAATTATTTATTTATATTTACTACAGGTTAAAGGAACTTCTAATTAAGATTTTAATTTTTACTCCGCAAAATAGTTCCCTTAAAACTTTGAGTATAAGTCGTTTTGAGGGATTGTAGACTTAAAATCAATGATGAATTATCATCTTTATCGATAATTACAATAATTAATTACTTTCACCGTTTAAAATTTGTACAAGAATCTTGTACAATGAGCGTTGACAGAGGTGTTGTGAGCATAGCGGAAGACAACTCTGGATAGGGAAAGTTAGCCAAAGTAGTTCCGGCTGCCAAGTGCAAGTGAACTCCAGATTCTATTGATGCAGTTATCAAAAGAATTTCTTATCCAATCAGAATCGATTATTTTATAGAAATAAAATGATATATAAATCCTCTTAATTATGATCTTATTGCTTTCACACAAAAACCATCGTGACGTCACATCTGTTGATACATGTATGAAAAGATATCAACTGTATAAAGGAGTTAACATGTGATAAAAGAATACATGTATTTTTGTGCGTTTATGATGATAACCACTATGGAAGCATCTGTCAGTGATACTTCTAATAATCTGGCTTTATACAAAAGACTCTCTTCTGACAATAATAGAATTGAGTGTATGGCAAATACACAATCCCTGTTCCGTGTGTTAATCTATGTGCTTCCTGGTTGAAAATCCTCTTTTCTCCTAATCAGCGTCATGAATAGTTTCATATTTTACCGGACAGACCTTTTTATTTTACCTTCCTGAATGTAGATTTCAGGATTAATATGCTCTTTTTGTTTCCTGTTAACTTCATATAGTATATATAGTTTTTTTCCGAGAAAATCTCCAAACAAATCTAAACTACATAGATCAACAACAAACCTCAATAGGTTGAACCTTACCTTGTATACAATATTATTAGAGAATAAAACTCCATTTCTAAATAATAATTATTTTTTTCAAAAATGATGTTAAGCATGCATTTCTTATATTCTTGAATTTTCATTATGACATCTCTAACTAACGCCACAAAGACTAAACTAGAAATACAAAAACGCCAACATAATTTTGCTTCAAGTACGATACCCTCATTATTGAACAACTTTAACAAATATAGCTTTATCATATTTTTTTAAATAAAAGCTTCAAAATAATTGGTAGAATTAAACCTATCTGAAAAGGTGTCAGTTATGATGACACCAGATACAGATTTCACAGCCTAAAATCATTGACTGACAATTTTGTTTAAAATATATTTACATTAAGGAAGCTCTAAACACTGCACACTAAAGAATTCTAATTGTAGGGTAGTTTTATACAGTTAGAGTGATCTGCCCTTAGAAGTAAGATAGAAAAAAAATGGTTATTTATAGTTAATTACACAATCTGTAATGGATTAAAATATTCGTAGCATTATATTAGACCAAGAATAAGTAATTGAATTCATTATTTCCATTAATTTTCCCAATGTTGATAAAAAACAACAGTGATTTCTGTTCACGCATAGTCCATTGTCTTTGAACATTTTTCTTACAGAAATAAGGCAGGTACCCTATGTTGAAAATGAATTAAATAGTCTTAATATGCACACCTTTATATGATATATATCTTCTCCAAGTCCAAAAAGCACTTTTTGTTAGTGTTTAGAGATTCCTTAAACAATGTTCTGGTTGTCTCTTATTACTAATACTTGACATTTTAGTAAGGGGTAGCAATAGGTCCTTGATCAAACAGGTCTAAATATTATAAAGTGATGAATATTCAAACTGAATTATTACTATGATAATGAATTATGCATATACATGCTGCAAGGCAAATGGAATCTAAAAGATGTTTCTATTTTTCTTTCTGAAGAAAAAATCTATGTCACAACTTGAACAGATATGATACCTACAATAACTGATACATATATGTATTGTAAAAATACATACCAAAGTTTAAAACACAAGTTCTTAAAACTTACAAGGTTTTCACCTTAAATTATAAAAACTGTCAAAATAATGGTAAATTTCTGGAATAAAATATTGAGATAACGAACAGTATTCAAGCTCAAAGTCCATTTAAACAATACAAATCGGAAGTAGAGCAAACACGGACCTCCAAAAAAATCAGAGGTCGGATCAGATGCCATGGAGGAGTGAGCATCCCCTGCCGACCGGTCAAACCCGCAGTGTGCTCATTGTCATGATCGGTAAATAACGGAACAATCTGTCGACAATTCAGGTGTATATAATGACCTAACAATTAGTATGGAAAACGTCAGTCAGGATACTAGTATTAAATAAGTTAATCTACCAGAATATCTCAAAAATCTTAGTACTGGCGTAAAAAATATATTGCCTGATATCAACACTTTGTGATTCGTCTCCCCACAGAAACTGGCGTCAATAAGTACATGTAATGCATCGGGTTTTTCTAGATAATTCCTCTCTAACATGATGCTATTTGTTGTAGACATAGAAAAAACCATACAGGTCCTATAATATCCCATCTGAACATTTAGGACTATCAACAATTCTAAATCGATCAACTAATAGAGCTCAATGCTTTCCAACATTGACTTTAATGAATTGCATGTAATGTGCTGGCGCAATAAACAATAAATAAGAAGATAAAAGAACTATCATTGACAGAATTTAAATATCACCGGGGAAGAAACAATGGATTCCTTTGCATACATTTCAAAACTTTATTATTCGGAATAATCGTTAGAACCCTTCAGCTTTTTTTCTGGCAACGGAAGAATAGGGTGTTGGACAGTTACTCATCAAAAAGATTAAGTTAAAGGTGAAGATAACGATCAGTCATCAATCTCATAAATCCAGAAAAATCTTGAAAAACAAATGTATACTAAGGCAACTCTTCAAATGAAGTTTCATTGAAAAAGACGATGGCGTACTGTAAAAGAGATTTTCCAACATTTGTTTAAAAAATTAATATTTTTACCCGCAGGACCTAAGTTTTGGAGAACGAGTTAACAATATCCATTTCCATATACCCCAATGAAATTGAAATAAAAAACCATAGAGTCTGACACATCTGTTTTATATTTGGATGTTTTACTGGAGAGAGACACATTGCAGGCAAACTAAATTTTATGATGATCATGATGACTTCAACTTTTCTCTAGTCACCTTCCCTTATTTATGTTACAATATGCCATTATATTTACATTCAATTAATATTTTCTCCTTTATTTCTTTTGAAAACCAATTTCAATTGATCAAATGAGTAACTTTTTACTAGTTGTTATAAAGCCATGCGTGAAAGGTATTTCAATTCTAAAGAATATCAATTGATAACCCAAACAGTACTTTGAATCGAAAAATTTTCCACTTCAATGCACATCGTTAAAGTTTGCCATTATTGTCTTTCCCTAGTAAAATATCCAAATATGAAGCAGATGTGTCAGATTTCGTTGTGTCTTTTCTTTCGAGTTTAATCCGGTGTATCGAATCAACGTATGAATGAAAATATACTAATATTAATTGATGAAACACCATCAGTAGATCTAAATATCAAATTCAATGCCAGACATGGAATTCAGGAAGAGACAACGTTTCAAATGAAAGTTTTTGAGTAAATTCTGATTCATAAGAATACAAAACAGGTCTGCTAATAATGGGGCACTATTATAATTTATAATCGTATCGAATCAACTGAGAGATATAAACACCGTATGCAGGTGATGAAGGTATATTGCTGCATAAGTAAGGGAAGTTGACGATTGAAAAGTTTAAGTCATCACGTTTATCATAAAGCTTGTTTGTTAGATTACCATTAGCGTCTTTATCTAGTAAAATATCCAAATATGAAACATATGTGTCAGACTCTGTGGTATATTTTATTTCAAGCTCACCGGGATATATCGTATCGACATAAGAATGGAAATAACCATTGTTAATTGACAATATCGTCGATATATCTAAATGTCGAGTTGAAGGCCACAGCAAGTGTTTTCTTTTTTTCACATATGATATTTTGAACAAATTCTGCTTCATATGAATATAAAAATAGGTCTGCTAATAATAGGGCGCAATTGGTACCCAGGGGAATTCCAACAGATTGTTGGAAGACCTGGTCTCCAAAAACCACATACATGTAGATATTGTCAATCAGAAATTCGAGCATCTTTTTAATATCAACTTCAGAGTACTTGTGTGTACAATCAGAATGTTTTTTAACAAAATTATTTTGCAAATGACCAATGACAAGTTAGTAAATTTACGAGTTCCATTTTTATTGAAAAAACAACTGTCAATGATATCAAAAAGTCTGGACTTTAAATTATCGTGGGGAATGGTTGTATATTGTTGATTGATTGATTGTATTTTTTGTTTTAAATCCCATTCGAGAATTTTTCACTCATATAGAGACGTCACCATATACAGGTGACCTTTACTCGGCACTCAGGGCCATTGAGCAGTGAGGGATCTTTATCGTGCTAACGCCTGTCGTGACACGGGGCCTCGGTTTTTAAGGTCTCATCCTTTTTTTTCTCGATTTCTTTCAGTCGCGGCAGAGATTTGAACTCACGACCTCCCGATCACGGAGCGAGCGCTCTACCGACTGAGCTACCGTGAACGGTAATGGTTGTATATAAAGTTGAAAAGTCGTAAGTTTTTTATGTTGTTGATTTTGGTAAAACTTTGTGATTTCAAATTTTCCAAAAGTTCCTTGGAATATTTAAGTGAATTTAATTGAAACATATGCAAATAACGAACAGTATTCAAGCATTAAAGTCCATTAAACAATACAAATCAGGAGCAGAGCAAACACGGACCTCTAAAACATCAGAGTTGGGATCAGGTGCCATGGAGGAGTGAGCATCCCCTTCCGACCTTTCACATCCGCCGTCTGATCCTTGTCATGATCGGGATAACTCAATGATGCTTCATTTATACTCTATTTCAACAGTCGCCTTTAATGAACAATATTTATTGTAAATATCACTGAAAAAGACTAATGAGCGGTTGAGTAATTGTGGCACTAATCGCTAATACCTAGGAAATCAGTGTCATGCCAGACGGAAGTATCTTTTATTCAAAATAGTTACCCTATTTATAATCTGTGCAGATGGAATATTGCAGGAAATTTTAGGGTGCTTGGTCTTGAAGGGAAAATTTTTTAGACATTTTATCTACGAGAACATAATGAAGTTTAGGAAACTGGAGTATGTTCTTTTATTTAGTAAGATTTTTCAAGGTGAGATTGATCATATATTTATTCAAAACATTTTATATATATATATATATATTGAAACGCATACACCTGCTGAAACCTGTAGTATTATAATGACCCACTATTTTATGAGTAAAGGTTGCAGACGTTTCAAAGTTTGTGAGCCCTCCTGTACCTGTCAGAAATCAAGTAATGACAAAGATGATTAAAAAATATCTATGAATTTATTAAGATAAAAAGCACAAAGTCAAACGCGCTCTTTAATGTAGTTCAGGTCTCTAGGTGTTGATATTTTCTCAGGGTGATGCCTGGCTATTCATAAGAAGGTGTAGAAGTTCTGAGAAGGTGATAATCTCTATTGATAAGTAGAAGGTACACTTGGTATAGAGAAGGTGTAGAAGGTGACCTATCAACTGAAGGTGTACACAACTATGGTACCTATCCAAGGTACATATAGTGTAGATAATATACAGGCTATATAATTGCAGTTATAATTCTAGTTGAAGGTGATAAAAGGTGATGGAAGGTGTTGAACTCTCTCTAGTTGCACCTTCTAAGGAAGGTGAGTAGGGATGCTGAATATGATACAGAAGGTGGTGATGGTGTTCCTACTAAACATCAATAGATCATGAATGGAATGTATGTTCAAATCTATGTAACTAATAGAGAAGGTGCAAAATATTCACCTTCGGAGCCGGATGGTCTGGCTGGAAAAGCTGCTGCTAGCTCATTTTGATGACCGAAGTGATGATTTCAGGTCGGGATCGGCCTTATATAGTGTTTATCACGTGACCCTTCATAATTATTCATGAAGGAAGATGGCGTCTGCGAATGAAAACACTGCTGAATTCTGCCTAGAGATTACGACTGATGCGGCTTATACAAAGTATTTAACGATGTCTTAACATTCATACGTGAGTAATTAAAAGGTGTAGATTCTGCTTATTATGTCTATAAATCATGGTGAATGGTATTTAAAGCTGAATCATCTTTCCGAGGTGACGATGTGCTGAGCACGTGTTGACATAATTATAGCTGGCTGTCAGCTGGGTGATTACGCTTAGTAATTCTATATAACACAAGTTGCTGATAGACAAAGTTGATAAATAGTTGTCTCTGCACCTCTAACTAATTGTTGAATAATCTTGGGGTTGTATTTCTCGCTGGATACAAGAATTGTTCGATCCTTGTTTACATACACTGTAGTACAGTACCGCACAAAAGTAAACATCAATACACATGACAATTGTAACTTCTTCATATCTCAGGAATAATCATTAACTACTATTATTCCTATTAATATAACATTATATATTCCAACAATATCAACAATAAATAAATCAGTAAACAACTATTACTGTCACAATGGGTTCATAACATTACCCCCCTCCTTCGAAAAATCATTTGTCCTCAAATGACAATCAGTCTTCTTCATGGTGATGAGTTGAGCTTTCTATTGATGGTTGTTCACATATGGTTTGAGGCGGTCATGATGTACAATCTTGGGCTTTGAGTGTTTGTTTTTCTGGATTTTGAAAATGACGTCATTCAATTTTTGTATGATGGTGTAGGGACCCTCCCATTTACATTGTAGTTTGGGACAGAGGCCCTTTGACCTTTTGGGGTTGAAAAGCCATACTAATGCATTAGGTTCTAGTTGTAATATATTTGACTGTTTGTCGTAACGCCGCTTCATGTTCTCTGAAGATAGTTGGAGGTTTTCCCTTGCAAATTGATGAATTTTCTCTATTCGTTGCTGGAGTTGAAATGCATATTCTTCGCTATAGTCTGGAAGATTGCTATCAACTATAGGGGTACCATATAGCAATTCTATAGGTAAGGTGACTTGTCGACCAAACATCATCTCATTGGGGGTAACTTTAGTCGTTTCATGCACTGATGATCTGTAGGCTAACATTAATAAGTATATATGTTCATCCCAGTCTCTTTGATTTTCTGAAACAAAAGCTGACAACATGTGGTTTATTGTTCGATTTCCTCTTTCGACCATTCCATCAGATTGGGGATGCAGGGGAGTTGTTCTAGTTTTCTGAATTCCTAGCAAGGTGCACACTTGCTTGAAAACTGTAGACTCAAAACTCGTACCTTGATCGGTATGGAGCTGTAAAGGTGTTCCAAATATGGACACTATTCTATTGACAAAAGTTTTCGCTATTGTGGTAGCCTCTTGATCCTTTATGGGGATGGCTTCTAACCACTTGGTGAAGTAATCACCGATTACTAACAAATATTTATTTCCTGTATTAGTTCTAGGAAATGGACCCAAAATATCCATGCCTACACGTTCAAAAGGTGCTCCAACATTATATTGTTGTAAATGCGCCCTCCATTTCTTTGGAGGTGGCTTCTTGCTTCCACAAAAATGACAATTGCGACACCAGCTCTCTACGTCTTTCTTCAAGCGATGCCAGTAATATCTCTGCTGAACTTTAAGTAAAGTTTTCTTAATTCCTAAATGTCCCCCAGTGATTCCATCATGTAATTCTCTAAGAATTGTCTCTTTCGCTGATTCAGGTATTACGACTAACCAAGAGGTAAAACCTCTTGTGTTTTCAAACTGTAATATAAAATATCGTCTTTCAGTTCTAAAGAATCCCATCTCTGCCAGTAGAATTTCAAAGTATTGCCCATTGCAGCAATATCTGCCCATTCAGGTTTATAACCTTTCTCTTTAGCATCTATAATGAATTTCAGTATAGGATCATTTCTCTGTTGTTCCTTCAATGTTGCGGACTCTTCAGTTGTTATTTCTGGTATTGTAATTCTTCGTTTTGATCTTGTAATTGCATTTACTACTTTTCTAGAAGTTGTCGTTTCTCTCTGTTCTTCTTTTAACTCTTTATTTTCTATTCTGGTACAGTGTGAACATCCTGGTTCAACACAGGGTCTGCGACTAAGAGCATCCGCATTGTTGTGACTTCTGCCTGCTCGGTTTTGAATCTCAAAATCATATGTAGCTAATACCTCAAACCATCTGGCCATTTGTCCCTCAGGACTCTTGAAGTTGAGGAGCCATCTAAGTGCTCCGTGATCTGTTCTAATAATAATGTGACGTCCATACAAATAGTGATGAAAGTATTTCAGAGAGCTAACTATGGCAAGAAGCTCTCGTCTAGTGACACAATAACTCCTCTCTGGTTTTGTAAAGGTTCTACTGTAGTATGAAATAACTTTTTCTGACCCCTCCTGGACCTGAGATAATACTGCACCCAACCCAGCTAAACTAGCATCAGTGTCCAGGATAAAAGTGCCTTCCTCATTGGGGTAAGACAGAATTGGGGCTGTAATTAAAGCATTCTTCAAAGTTTCAAATGACTGTTGACACTCTTCGTTCCATTGAAATCTTGTTGATTTTTCTGTTAATCTGTGTAAGGGCTTTGCTTTATCTGCATAATGCAATATGAATTTCCTGTAGTAGGATGTCAATCCAAGAAAGCTCCTTACTTCTTTTGTAGACTTTGGTGTTGGCCATTCTTTGACTGCTTTGATTTTGTTTGGATCTGTTGAAAGACCATTTTCACTGACTTTGTGACCTAAGAAGAGTACTTCATTCTGACAGAGTTGACATTTATCTGGACTCAACTTTAGGTTGGCTTCTCTTAATCGATCAAACACCAGTTTTAGGTTTTCAATTTGCTCATCAAATGTTTTTGAATGAACAATAATGTCGTCTAAGTAGACAAGGCAAATATCATATGACAAACCATGTAGAATTCTCTCCATAAGCCTCTCGAATGTGGCAGGGGCATTACATAGCCCGAATGCCATTACAGTAAATTGATAAAGTCCTCCCCCCGGATAAGAAAATGCTGTTTTCTGTTTGGCATCCTCTGATAGACCAACTTGCCAGTAACCTGACTTTAAGTCAAGTGTACTGTAGTATTTTGACCCTGACAGTGCATCTAAGGTGTCGTCAATTCTAGGTAAAGGATGCGAGTCTTTTATGGTGATGTCATTTAACTGGCGAAAGTCAACGCAGAATCTAAGAGATCCATCTTTCTTTTTCACAAGTACAATGTTGGATGACCAAGGGCTCATGGATGGCTCTATGATGCCCTCTGACCTCATTTTAGAGATTTCCTCATTAGCTTCTTTCAATTTTGCCAAAGGTATTCTTCTTGGTCTTTGTTTTATTGGTCTGTAGTCTCCGGTGTTGATTTCATGTTTTACCAAAGTTGTGTGGCCCAAATCTGAAGAGTTCTTTGAAAATAGTTGTTGGTATGAGCAAAGGAGGTCTTTAAGTTTGTGTTGTTCTTCTGGAGCTAAATGAATGCTTGATCTTTCAATCAGGTCTTTAAGGTGCTCAGGAACTTGCTGGGATTTTGTTTCCAAGGGATTTGTCTCCTTCTTTGAAATACTTTGAACTTTGTTAAAAGTGAAGATATCATCAGTTTCTACATTCTCACATGTAGCAGCAATGGTGCCTTTATAAAGCTTACAGGGTTGATCGAATAAGTTTATAACTCGTAATGGTACTATATCTTTGCTGGCATTTATAAGTGACTTGGCTACTAGAAGTCCTTTTCGTTCAATAAATTTTTGTGTGCCCTCAATGAAAGCGGAGTGTCCTGGTAGATAACCATCTGCTGTGGTGCCAGGTACAATCATTTCACTTCTAGGGGAAATTTCAATATCTTCTGAAATTGCAACTTTACAACAAGTTGACAAAGCATTGTTTGCAAATCTATGGCAGGGTACTTCTTCACCCTCCAATCCTATGTTCAAAATTTCTTTGGCTAAGTTGACATTACAATTGTGCTTGACCAGGAAATCTAATCCCAAAATTCCATCATTGTCGATGTTTGCAATCAGTACATTGTGATCATAGCACGTAGAACCAATCGACAGAGTAACTTTGCACTGTCCATGAAATGGCGTACTTTCTCCTGTTGCTGTTACTAGACTGGTGTTGGCTGGTCTAATATCTGGTTTCAAAGAATTATCTAATCTGTTGATAAATTTTTCACTCAACAAGGTGACATTTGCACCTGTGTCAACAAGCATGGCGATATCTTCATTTTGCACCCTCACTTTAACAAATAATCCCTCATTCTTTGACCAAGATTCATTAATGATGATGGTGTTGGGCCAGTTTACATCTGGGGTCGACCTCTGGCCCTTGAGTCCGACGCTTTTCCGTTTCCCTGATAACTGCTGTTCTGTGCTGAAGTTCCATTCTGATTGCTGTTTCTTGGGGGTGTTCGATTTGCATTGTTTTGTTGTCTCTGGTAGTTTTCTGGCTCTCTTCTATGTTGGTTCATGGGTTGATAAGATTGATTGTTGTAATATCCTCCCCCAACCCTATTTTGAAAATTAGAATCTCTTGTTCTGTTTTGTTGATAGTATCTGTGTGGGGGAGTTGGCCTCAAACTGTTAACAACCTGTTTAAGATCTTGACATACTGATTTCAGTTCACTCCTCACACTGGAGAATTCATCCTTTATTGTTTTGCATATATCATCTGGTGACTGTTTTGTAATTGTGTAGGAATCGGTACTTCTAGGAAAATCCGTTTCTCTCTGTAGGGTTCTGACGAGGCGCCCTCTCTGTTTGTCTGCTAATCTAAAAGTTTCCAAGCGGATTGCTTGTGACTCTGCTTCACCGATGTTTTTAGGATGAGCTTCTCTTATTCTTAGTCTCATGTCTATCTCAGGCAAAGCGTCTACAAAATGATCAATTGCCAATATATCTGTGATATCAGCTGGAGCGTTGGGGTATGCTTGCCTGGTCAATTTTCTTATAGCTTGTGCTAGCTCTGGTATGGATTCCTCCTTTCCTCTGATTCGAGTTTGCAGTCTGGCGCGGAAAATCTCGGCTCTTTGCTCTGAACCATATCTAGTATTTAGAGAGCGTACTATGCTTTTGTAATCTCGTCGTTCTATTTGACTGAGTTCACTTAAAATGGAACGTGCAGGGCCTTTTAAGCATCCTGCTAAGTGAAGAGATTTGCTTGTGTAGTCCCACCCATTTATTTCAGAAATTATTTCAAATTGGGTAAGGTACTCTTCAAGATCTTCACTACCATCATAAAGTTGTGGTTTTGTATGAGTTGTTGCCCTTTGATTGTGAATTGAAGAATGAGAGGGATGCAATATGTCCCTATTTTCCCTGTTTGTTTCAGGTGATGGTAGTGTAGGAGTTGTCTCCCTTTGATTGCAAACTCTTGGTTGAATATAAGATGAACCCTCAATTTGCCCAAATGTGTCAGGTGATTGTGTCAGAGTTCTCCCCCTTGTATTGTGTGGAGATGAGTCATGGGGATGTGATGTTTGATTAGAACTCTGTACATTTGGTACAATTGTTTCAGTTTGTGGTGACTTGGTCATTATGGTGTTGGTTTGGCAGCTATGATTTGTAGAAGTCAGTGTTTTGTTTGTTTGCCTAACTTCATATGATTTGGGGTTGTGATTGCTCAGGTGTTGATTCTCAATTTGTGCAAGTCTATTTTTCAAGCATGACAGTTGATTTTCTAAGTCTGAACGCAGATCTGCTACATCTCTACCTAACCTATGCTGCATATCATAACAGATTTCTGTAGTTTCTGAACAAGCATTTCTAATTTCAAGTTTTAAGCTCTGCTTTAAAGATAGTAACTCTTGGAGGATGGTGGAGTTACCTCCCTTCTGAGCAGGACCATCACCTTCTGCATCATATGCACCTTGGATGTTTTGAGATACATTTGGGGATGTGTCTAATTCTCTATCAACGTACAATGGATGCTGAGATGAATGATGTCTAGGATTAAATATCACCTCTTCACTAGAATCTATTGTAGGTGCTGAGACAGTACCTTCTAGAGTTGATGTACCTTCTATGCTTGATGTAGACATCTTGTCAAACTACTTAATTTCACAAGTACAGAATAAATAAGGGCCCCACGTTGGGCGCCAATTGAAACGCATACACCTGCTGAAACCTGTAGTATTATAATGACCCACTATTTTATGAGTAAAGGTTGCAGACGTTTCAAAGTTTGTGAGCCCTCCTGTACCTGTCAGAAATCAAGTAATGACAAAGATGATTAAAAAATATCTATGAATTTATTAAGATAAAAAGCACAAAGTCAAACGCGCTCTTTAATGTAGTTCAGGTCTCTAGGTGTTGATATTTTCTCAGGGTGATGCCTGGCTATTCATAAGAAGGTGTAGAAGTTCTGAGAAGGTGATAATCTCTATTGATAAGTAGAAGGTACACTTGGTATAGAGAAGGTGTAGAAGGTGACCTATCAACTGAAGGTGTACACAACTATGGTACCTATCCAAGGTACATATAGTGTAGATAATATACAGGCTATATAATTGCAGTTATAATTCTAGTTGAAGGTGATAAAAGGTGATTGAAGGTGTTGAACTCTCTCTAGTTGCACCTTCTAAGGAAGGTGAGTAGGGATGCTGAATATGATACAGAAGGTGGTGATGGTGTTCCTACTAAACATCAATAGATCATGAATGGAATGTATGTTCAAATCTATGTAACTAATAGAGAAGGTGCAAAATATTCACCTTCGGAGCCGGATGGTCTGGCTGGAAAAGCTGCTGCTAGCTCATTTTGATGACCGAAGTGATGATTTCAGGTCGGGATCGGCCTTATATAGTGTTTATCACGTGACCCTTCATAATTATTCATGAAGGAAGATGGCGTCTGCGAATGAAAACACTGCTGAATTCTGCCTAGAGATTACGACTGATGCGGCTTATACAAAGTATTTAACGATGTCTTAACATTCATACGTGAGTAATTAAAAGGTGTAGATTCTGCTTATTATGTCTATAAATCATGGTGAATGGTATTTAAAGCTGAATCATCTTTCCGAGGTGACGATGTGCTGAGCACGTGTTGACATAATTATAGCTGGCTGTCAGCTGGGTGATTACGCTTAGTAATTCTATATAACACAAGTTGCTGATAGACAAAGTTGATAAATAGTTGTCTCTGCACCTCTAACTAATTGTTGAATAATCTTGGGGTTGTATTTCTCGCTGGATACAAGAATTGTTCGATCCTTGTTTACATACACTGTAGTACAGTACCGCACAAAAGTAAACATCAATACACATGACAATTGTAACTTCTTCATATCTCAGGAATAATCATTAACTACTATTATTCCTATTAATATAACATTATATATTCCAACAATATCAACAATAAATAAATCAGTAAACAACTATTACTGTCACAATGGGTTCATAACAATATATATTTTTTTACTGCATTGTACTCTGTAAATTAAATCATATAAAGCATATATCAAAAAGAATTGGATTTAAAAAAGTCTCAAGATCTACAGTATGTATACTATTTTGTTTTGTTCTTTGCTAAACCTTAATTATGTCCTTTGTAGTATTTGGATCTCTTCATAATCTTCCCTGCCGCAGGACTGTGGATATCGATAAATATGATTTACAGTGTCAAACCTACCACTCTATATACATTGTAAATCACGTGATAGAGGATGGATTCGAGAGGCTATCGCAACTTGACGTATTATTTGGGTGTAATGTTGAGAATTCATTGGTATGTGGACAACACTACCCCATTAACTCAACAATCTCTGGTATCTTCCAGCGCGCGATCAGCACCTGTAATGGAAAGAACATGTGTACTTTGAGTAAACAGTATTTTGAAGACAGTGAGAATTTATTTCGAAGCAATTGTCCATCCCTTCAGAGTTATCCAAATACGATGGTTCGTCAGAGTATTGAATATGAATGCATACCAGGTACCATGACGTCATAGAATTGTTATTTATATTTGTGTAGGGGTAGCACAGCAAAAATGACAAATATTTCTGTCTTACAATTTGTAAGTTTAATTAATGAAACAAAAAATCAAGGTACAATAATTTAAAAAGTTAATGACTGCAATATCTCTTATATCTACCTAGAATTAATAAATACATAAACATTATTAAATAAATATTTGTGCAGTTAAGGTACATGTTCGTACCTAATATTGAACAAAAATTACATGTAATAATCCAAAATTGATTCTCTTCAGAAACTGAGAGATCTGTCATCGATATGTGTACATATCTAAATGTAAGTCGCGAGGGAAACTTATATTTGAAGGCAGACGGTGGAAATAAGATTTGCATGTGTGAAATATTGGGGACCGTATCCGGATTACTAATTCTGCGTTCTTACAAGACAGGCATCACAACTAACCCGAGGTTCCAAAATACTCCCGAAAGTAAGCAATTCTCTGCGTATGATAATTTATCCAAACAATCATATTTGGTTGGATTAATACGACTTCTTGAAACAACATTTTCAGAAACAGAGAAGGAAGGAGACACAGTGTACGGGCGAAATTTGTCAATCAGAAGTGATCGTATATCCATTACTGTGAACTTGACATCCCTAGAAAGCATGGTATTTCTGAAAGTATTAATTGAAGGTATGTTGATATCAACATTTTTTTTCTAATCTTCCTCTTTAATATAACACAGAGAACAGAGACCTTGCATTTTGCTTTATATCCAAGAATGAAATCATATTGATGTATTAAAACCGTCATCAGAAAAGATCGTAGTCCATCAACAAGGAGATGGAGTATGCACTTACATTAAAGGGAGACCTGGTCTTCAATCCATTAATTGGTCATAAAGATCATTCATTTATACTGTCAAAATTAGTAAGATAAATTTTTACAAAAATTATCTTTACTTTTTAATCCTGATAAGGATAACTGATTTATGTAAAAGTATTGATGAATAATGGTATTCATTAAAGTAAATTTACGTTAATCTTTAGATGGTACCGCTCGAACACAAATGTTGGATCACATTTCAAATCTTAGGATATACTGGTAGTGATTTTATAAATCAATAGGTAAAAACCTTAAGATAACGAACAGTGATGGATCTCAATAAACCTACAAACAATACAAATTTGTGAACAGGGCATAAACCACGGACCCCTGGAAATTGCAGAGGTGGGATCAGGTGCCTAGGAAGAGTAAGCATCCCCTCTCGAACGGTCACACCCGCTGTAAGCCCCGCGATGTATTGATCAGGTAGACCGAATAATCCGTGGTTAAGTTTAGCATAAAACAATGGCCTAACAATCGGTATGAAATATATCAGTCAAAAAATAACGCAATAATAATTCGTATTATTTACTAACAAGGTCATTATAACGACCATAGAAAATACAAAATGCTGACTTCAAATGAGATTGTTCGATTGATTGAATGTATTATGTTTACGCCCCGTTCAAGAATTTTTCACTCATATAGAGACGTCACCATATACCGGTGAAGGACTTCAAATTTAGACCTTTACTCGGCACTGAGGGCCATTGAGCAGTGAGGGTTCTTTTTCGTGCTAACGCCTACCGCGACACGGGGCCTCGGTTTTTAAGGTCTCATCCGAAGAACCCGCAACTTTCACTCAAAGTGTCGAGCGCTTGGCGAAGGAACAGTTGCTACCTATTTTTTATCAGTCACGGCCGTGATTCGAACACACGATCTTGAGGTTTTTGGAATCCCTGTAACGAACTTATTTGTAGTCAGAGCATGCTCTTGAGTATCGAATAAATTGGGAGACATAAACACCATATGTAGATGATAGTGGAATATTACTACTCCACATATTTTTACATTACATTAGTTTACATATTAACTGAATATAGAAACCAAGAAAACAATCAGATCAAAAACTCTTCAGTCAAACTAGAAATTTGGTTCAATGTAGAAAGTCGAAATAAAATTATTTTAACAAAATTAGATAAAAAAAAACAAAAACAAAGGATCTCTTAAGAAATTATGGTTACGGTTAAAAGAAGCACAATATCAAAACAAAATTAAATCAGATAGTAAAACAATTTCACGCATTGATGGATATTTTTTTTCTCTTCCAGATAAGTATATACCCCCGAGTACCCAAATTCCGACACCATAATTGGAAAACACACCTCTTTACCATCTGAATTATTTTTTGAATTGTGTTTTGTTTGCAACACTTACATGTAGTTATGAACTTAAGCACTGTTTTATCTACTCTTTTAAAAAATTCAGTTATCGAGCTCACATAACACTACTGACAGTCAGTAGAGAGCTCGCTCCCTGATTGGAAGATCGTGAGTTCGAATCTCGGCCGCGACAGACCCAAGTCGATAAAAAATGGGTAACAACTGTTCCTTCGCCATGCACTTGGCACTTTGAAGTGAAAGTTGCGGGTCCTTCGGATGGCACGATAAAGATCCCTCACTGCTCAATGGCCCTGAGTGCCGAGTAAAGGTCAAAATTTGAAGCCCTTCACCGGTATATGGTGACGTCTCTATATGAGTGAAAAATTCTCGAATGGGACGTTAAACAACACACAATCAATCAATAACACTACTGATATTAATGAACTTACATTCGATGTACATTACATCATATGAATGTAACTCCGTCACGTAGATATTATATTTATATATATATATATATATATATATATATATATATATATATATATATATATATATATATATATATATCCAAAAAATGAAAAGAAATATCACAGTGTCCGGTAATTAATATGAAAATTAAAAATAACAAGGCAACAATGTTAGTAAAACGTAAGCGCTTTCATTATACTTCTTCAGACGTTTTACAATTCAAAACAATTCAAACATGTGACGTTATAACGCTACCTGATGATAACGTCAACAACAATGCAATGACGTCACAATGCTTATAGAGGAAACAATTATAGAGTCTAAGTAAAATTACTTTGTTCATTAATAGCGTAATAAATAATAAAGTCATGAAACAGTCTATATTAAACTATTTAAGGACGGTTTAAAAATCTTGATGAAATGTTTTTCTTTTTCCCGTCTTTCTAAAAGATTTTCTGTTTTGAGTTTATAAAAGGGATAAACTGAGAATTGTCCCTGTCCACAAACAGCAAGATGTTCACTGAGTTTTATTTTTCTGTACTCGGGTTGGTTGATATGTTGTCTATGTATGCGTATACGAGTGCGTAGTGTGGTCCCCGTTTCTCCTATGTATAATTGTCCGCATCCAGCGCATGTTATACAATAAATAACATTTTTAGATGCACAGGTCATATCTGCATTGATAGTAAATTCTTTATTTCCGAGTGTAAAAGTACTTCCCTCTTTAATATACTGGCAGGTTCCACAACGTGAATCAGAGCATTTATTGACCACATACAAATTCCGTTGGTGAAATGTAGATTTACACAATATTCTTCGGAGGTTTTTAGGTTGTCTTTTACTGTTGATGAATATTATATATATATAACTGGATTATCAGTTTCCCGAGAGTGACGGAGTTACGGTAAAGACGGAGTTAGAGGGTTATAATAATATTTTTAAAATAACTTATTTTTCAGAAAATGCCGCATCAGTTGCCAGAGCGGAATCCCTGATCTTCCATGATCCTTCAACTATCGACACAACCAAGAAAAGTACCAATAAAAACTACACCAAACCTGGATTTCTAAAATCACTGCTCTCTACAACTGAGTCAGCTGACTTGTCATCTAATGTCCAAGTTAATACTGACTTTGGAACACACCAAGGTACTCAACAGTGTCAGAAGAGTAAGTTGAAGGCCAATATCATGTTAATCATCTAAACGGGAATACATGTTTCGTTTGTTAAAACGTAAATGAAGTATTCAATTGAAAATTATAGAATACAAATGGAAAATTATACAATACAAATAAAGAAAAATATACAAGACAAATGGGAAATTACCCGGTATATAATACAAATGAAAAATTATAGAACAGAAAGTTATACGATAAAAATTGAAAATTATACAATACAAATGGAAAATTACGCAATATACATTTCAAAAGATTGAACATTCTAACGTTTGGCATGCCATAATTAGAAAAAATTATTTAGACATGATAATAACACAAGATATCTAAAGAGAATTACATGGAGTACCCCACTCCCCAGAATCGCAGGAATTTAGACTTTCGTCGCCTGCGTGGCGCAGTGGTTAAAGCGTCTGTTCTAGAGTCGCGGAGTAAGGAGTTGATCCTCATGTCGCGGGTTCGAATCCCACTGCGGGACGTGGAATATGAGTGAAAAAATTCTCGAAAGGGACGTTAAACAAACACTTTCAGAAATAAATGCACTGGCATACTGTTTACTACCATTGTTTTCTACACAAAACAGCGTCAAAATTCTGCAGGAAAATTCGTCTCACACCATGAAGTGGTATGTACTAATTTTTAGGGGGATATGTTCTTGGATTTTGGATAAAAATCTGTTTCTAAAATTACATCGGAAAAATATCGTATTGATTTTTAGGTCACCTGAGTTTACTCAGCGTGCGTCGTGCGTTAATATTTGAACATTTTCAGCTTCTTCTCTGAAACCGCTCAATGAATTTCAACAATTTTGGCATATAGCATCTATGGGTGAAGGGGGACAAAATTTGTGAATTTCATGGTCCCTGCCCCTCCCCCCCCCGGGGCCTGAGGGGTGGGGCAAAAACCACTAAAATTAATGCAATCTTTAAAAATCTTCTTCTTTACTCCTGGACACCAAGCAGTCAAACTGTTGGCATGATTGTAATGAGCATTAAGCCCTCTACCAAGATTGTGAAATTCATGGCCCCAGGGTTAGGGGTTCTGGGGCTAGGGTGGGGCTATATAGATCATATAGTAAAAGTGCATTATTTCTTTGAAAATCTTCTTCTCTGCTCCTGGGTATTAAATAAACTAAGTACATAGTTATGATGAAGAAGAATGTCTCTTCCAGAATTATAAATTTCATGGCCCCTGGATCAGGGGTTCTGGTGTTAGGGCGAGGCTCTATTGATTATATAGTGAAAATGCATTAATTCTTTGAAAATCTTCTTCTCTGCTCCTGGGTATGAAATAAACTAACTAAGTACAAAGTTATGATAAACAAGAGTGCCTCTTCCAATATTGTGAATTTCATGGCTCCTTGGTCAGGGGTTCTGGTGAAAGGGGGGGGGGGCTCTATTGATTAAATAGTGAAAATACATTAATTATGTGAAAAATCTTCTTCTCTGCTCATGGGTATTAAAGAAACTAACTAAGAACATAGTTATGACGCAAGAGTGCCTCTTCAGAAATTGTGAATTTCATGGCCCCTGGATCAGGGGTTCTGGTGTTAGGGCGGGGCTCTGTTGATTATATAGTGAAAATGCATCAATTCTTTGAAAATCTTCTCTGCTCCTGGGTATTATTTAAACAAAGGAAGTGCATGGTTATGATAAGCAAGAATGCCTCTTCCAAAATTGTGAAATTCATGGCCCCAGGGTCAGGGGATCTGGTGAAGGGGGGGGGGGGGGCTCTATTGATAATAAAGTGAAAATTCATAATTTCTTTCAAAAAAAAATTTTCTAATTCTGGTTATGAAGGAAAGAAAGAAGTGTATAGTTATGATGAGCAAGGATGCTTTTTACAAAATTTTTAAAACTTGTGGTCCCAGGGGTTCTGTTGTTTCTCTGAGAGGGGGGTGGGGGGGGGCTCTATTGATAATATAGTGAAAATGTGTGAATTCTTTGAAAATCTTCAACTAATTGCATAGTTATGATGATGAGGGTACCTCTTCCAAATTTGTAAAATTCATGACCCTGGAACATAGGTTCTGGTGTTAGGGTAGGGCTGTGTTAAATAGTGAAAATGCATTATTTCTTTGAAAATCTTCTGTGCTCATGAGTATATTGGAGGCAAACAGAGTAAAAGTTTTAATAAGCAAGGGTATTTTTACCAGAATTTTTGAACATCTGGACCATTTAGTCAAGTGTTCTGGTCCTGGCCAGGGCTCTATTAATTTATATTCTACTGAGTGAAGTTATTCCCCTTTGCCATTCACCTTTGATAATTAATCATTGTAGACAATGTATTTATAAGGTTAATAAAATAAGAAAATTATGCAATAACATTAATTGTATAGTACAAAAAGTACTTTCATAGTTTTAATGATCAGGTAGACTTGGAAATAATAGATGAATAAAAATGTGAGGCCAATGTGAGAGGTAATAATATCGGGTTAAAAATAGATACTTTGTTAAAAGTCTGCATGGTAATAGTGATAAATGGGGGACAGATAGATAGATGCTAGACCAATTATTTTGTTTATTTTAATCGTACTATTTTTCTTGCTTTTGGACAACAAAGCTTCATTTATCAGTTTATGGATCATCTAAATTGTTGTACTCAGATGACCGTTAAGGCCCTTGGGCCTCTTGTTATGGAAAATAAAACAGAAACAAATTCTATTTATTCACTGCAATATTTAAACATTGGAATTGAATTTTAGAATCCACTCATTTTTAAATTTGCTATCTGGCCTGGATTAGTACATACCTCCTCATGGCGTAAGTTGAATTTGCAGTCTGCAAGCAGAGTTGACGCTGTTTACGGAGATTAAAGAAAATAAATACAAGCACGTTATATATGGTTGTGTAGAAAAATTATCGTACAAGACAATGATAATAAACAGTTTGCCAGTACATTTCATCTGAAAGTGTAAATGGCCTAGGAGGGGGTACTCCATGTACTTTGAGTTAGACACCTTGTGTTATTATTCTACTATGGGTAAAAAGCATGAATACAGCCTGTGGTTTACCCGTATTTATTTACAGTTTTACAATCCGATGTTGAAAACTTATTAATTCGAAATGAATTTTTTTTATGTTATCGAAAAATAGTACTAGTAAGAAACAAGTTTAAAAAAGTTATTAAAATGAATAGAAGATAATCAAAAATTGCATAATTATAATAATTTGAATTAATTGGTTGTGAAGAGAACAGTTTTGTTTGGTATTGCCAAACATTTTGGTTTAATTCAAGTTCATTCTGGTGAAAGCATTCAATTTGTTAATACAATTAGGGCGGAATGATTTTAGCCTTTACATCCAGAATTTTTCTTAGCTTTTTCTCTGAGCATCGGTTCATTTTGGGTTATGGTCAATAATCACTACTGCCATGTCCTCAAATTTGTAAACTTCAAGGTTGAAATGTTTTAAAACAAACGAATTCATTGAGTACCATGGTCTTATAGTACAATGGTGTTGTTTGACTCTCTCGTGTTCCCAACATATTGTTTGGAACAAACCTAAAAGCTGATGAGATATATACAATTGTATGTTAGACAGGACAATTTCTCTAATATTTTTCAGTATATATATATATATATATATATATATATATATATATATATATATATATATATATATATATATATATATATATATATATATATATATAAAACTGTATCTCACTTCCATTCTCAATGACTGTGTAGTGTAGGGCAGCGCCGCGAGAATTCCATCGGCATCGAAAGCAAGTTTTTTGACCTGCCTAGATAGCCGAGCGGTCTAGCGCGCTGTTCCTGTACTGCTAGGAGACAGATTCCGTAGGTCGAGAGTTCAACTCCGGGCTGGGGCGGAAGTGGGTATCCTTATAAAAGTGAATTTCTTTGTGCTTTCTATATATATATATATATATATATATATATATATATGTGTGTGTGTGTGAAATAACATACCGCATTGCTCTTTTCATCTTGATAAAGAATTTAAATGATTTATTTTTTTTTTCATATTCTAGAATATCATGGTTGGTTGGTCACGGGTACCATTTTAGTTTTTCTCGTTGTCACATCTCTTTTCATCTGGAAATTCAAACCTGGAAAAAACAAGTGAGTGTCATTGCTGTGAAACAATCTCTCTCTCTCTCTCTCTCTCTCTCTCTCTCTCTCTCTCTCTCTTTGATGACCTAAATAATTTTTTGTTTTTTTTTCGTTGTTAAGGATGATGTCCACAGACACTTCCGATAGTACAAAGAAAGGGAAGAATTTGACATCAGTAGAGAATATTGAAAGGAACAATAGTGCCATACAAATATCGTCAGAAATGTCACACAGAGTTGTGTACACAAGCCTTATTTCATCAACGGATCAAACTGAAGATTACGAGGAACCCATTCACTTTCCATTGCCACAATCTAATGTGTATATTGAGATTCTTCCAGATCTGAAGTGGAGTACAAAAGAAATTGAAAAGTGAATAATCACCGAATTTTCAGTTTATATAATATCTTTTAACGTGAAGCTGTGAAATAATAATATATGTACCGATGAAACATTGCATGTGTTTTACTTCATAAAAGCAATGACATGAATCGGAACTCGATATTTTGAGATACACAAAATATTTGTATATCATATATCATATAGAATAATATATCAATTTAATTAAACTGTGGGAACATAAACTGATGCCCTAAATCAACGCAAAGAAAACGTATATTTTAAAATCAAGCATAGTGTATGAATGGTCATTTGGGACAGCTATACCGTAAAAGAAAAGAGTGCACTTTGCTAAAAGATTTTGATTACCCATTCGTTGTTTTTTTTTTTCAAAAAAAAAACAAAACATATAGCAAGAACTTTTATTTATTAAGTGATACAATAAATGTATGATTCGTTTGCAGAAAATTTGTTTGTAATACTACAAGTAGTTTTGTATTTATACGCCCTACAGACTCTATTGAATGGATTTTCTGTGTTACGTGTTGGTATCAATTGAGACTGATGTTTTTTGATCAGGAGAAAAACAAAGTTAATGTAATTTACAATATATTTTTATGCCCCCTGATCGAAAGATCCCGGGGGTATATTGTTTTTGTCCTGTCTGTCTGTTTGTCTGTCTGTCTGTTGTCAACATTAACCTTGCCCATAACTTTTGATCGGTTGAAGGGATGACTTTCATATTTCACATGTGTATTCCTTGTGACAAGACCTTTCTTTGGGTACCATCGTATTCGACCTTTTGACCTTGACCTTGGAGTTTGACCCACTTTTGTAAAATTTTATGAGACTTTAACCTTGGCCATAACTTCTGAACAGTTAGTGCTTGGGGTTTCAAACTTCACATGTGTATTCTTTGTGAAAAGGCCTTTCTTTGGATACCAACAACTTTGAGCTTTTGACCTTGACCTTGAAGTTTGACCTACTTTTGAAAAACTTTAACCTTGGCCATAACTTTTGAACAGTTGGTGCTTGGGGTTTCAATCATCACATGTGTATTTCTTGTGACAAGGCCTTCCTCTGGATATCAATCTCTTTGACCTTGACCTAGGAGTTTGACCTACTTCTGAAAAACTTTAACCTTGGCCATTACGTTTGAACGGTTGGAGCAAGGGCTTTCATACTTCATATATGTAATCCCTGTGACAAGACCTTCCTTTGGATACCAACCACTTTGACCTTTTGACCTTGACATGGGAGTTTGACCTACTTTTGAAAAACTTTAACCTTGGCCAGAACTTTTGAATGGTTGATGCTAGGGCTTTCATACTTCACATATGTAATTCTTGTGACACCACCTTCCTTTGGATACCATTCACTTTGACCCTTTCACCTTGACCTAGGAGTGTGACCTACTTTTGAAAAACTTTAACCTTGACCATAACTTTTGAATGGTTGGTGCTAGGGCTTTCATACTTCACATATGAAATCCTTGTGACAAGATCTTCCTTTGGATACCAACCACTTTGACCTTTTGACCTTGACATGGGAGTTTGACCTACTTTCGAAAAACTCTAACCTTGGCCATAACTTTTAAATGATTGGTGCTAGGGCTTTCATACTTCACATATGTAATCCTTGTGACAAGACCTTCCTTTGGATACCAACAAATTTGACTTTGACCTTGACGTTTTACTTACTTTTAAAAAACTTTAACCTTGGCCATAACTTTTGAACAGTTGCAGCTAGGGTTTAAAATTTCACAGGTATATTCCTCGAGACAAGACCTTTCTTTGGGTACCAACATTTTTTATCTTTTGGCCTGGATTTTGACTTGCATTTGAGAAACTTTAACCTTCGCCATAAGCTGCCATACGGGGGCATCAGTGTTTCACAAACACATCTTGTTTTATTATTATCTTTCTTCAGTAATAGAACAAATGTACTATTCCTCTTATCCTATTTTGACTTGGAACAGTCTTTATTCAAAAAAGACATTTTTTTTAAAATAAGTATAATATTGGTAATCGTGTATAGATTGACCTCTTCTAAATTCAACTAATAAATCATCAATCAGTCAACTTTCCTTAGTTTACTTTCCTAAGTTAATAATACAAGGATATCGGCAGTTTTGTTTAACCTCAATATTTTGTAAATTCTATGGTGATACAATGCCCTTGTCAGTAAAGACAATGTTTTTTTTTAAGTAAGTGTTTGAAAGTATATCTTCATAATATGTTTTAAAAAACATACATTTTTGCTCAGCAAAAATATGGAGCAAGGACTCATTCTACGTTTAAAAATAGAAATACAATTTAATGACGCAACATTTGTATATTTTTGAGAAATATTTGGTCAAGTTACTCAAGGGTCATATTTCAAGCAAGTTTTAAACGCCACCACTTTTTTATTAGCTGTGTGGTGTATACGTAGTGGTTAGCGTGTCAGTCTGAAAGATATTTATACTTAGGACTTTTAGATGGGTTCAATACTAAAGAATCCCCCCTTTTTTTTACCATAGATTAATTTTTGCCGAGAGAATTTTTCCGCAGAAACGTTTTGTTTGTTATAATTTCATGCCTTTCAATAATTAGAACTTTGCTCTAAAACTTAGTTCATAAATTAAATTTGCTTTTACATATTTTAAGCTATAATGAAATATATGGAGATAACGAACAGTATTCAACCTCGAAAGTCCATTAAACAATACAAAATAGGAGCAGAGCAAACACGGACCTCCAAAACATCAGATGTGGGATCAGGTGCCATGGAGGAGTGAGCATCCCCTGCTGACCGGTCAGTTTGTACGCCTTGTACGCCCATCTTTTTATCTTTTTAAAAAACAGAGGGGAAAACTGTTTATAGGTCGTCAGGTCCTGATTAAATGAGTGCATCTTCATCTGCCACTTTGAGCCAAGGATACCGAGATTCTCTATCTTTACCTTAAAGATTAATGTTTTGTGACAAATATTATTTCCTAGACTCAGAGTTTTAGATATATACCCGGTATGACTATATATCCGGTAAGATTATTTTCAGAAAAAAAATGTGTTCACAGCTGCATCATGTCGTCTTTGATAGTGTTAATTTTTTCAATCACCATGTCCAAGAACTATGTGCCTTCACAAGCGTTTATACCTCTCAAACATCATGTCTTTTTTTTGCTTGAATATTCTGATGTTAATAATAATAATAATAATCTTTATTCAGGAATATGCATTATGCAATGTACATGAATATTGAGGTGTGAGTATTATACACATATAAAACTTAATTGAATAGACATGATTTAAGAGATGAATTTAAAACGAATTAACTAATAAATCTTATTTTGCATATAAATCAACTAAGCATATTATATTGTATATATGCCTAAACCCAAGGATAGCCCATGAAAGCCAGTATGGCTTATTTCCAATATGGTCCTTGATGTATTTCATTAAAGTATTTGCATATGTTCCCGCCCGTCCAGCACTCACTCACTTAGTGATCAAATATCTATCTTAGTTTTTTTCTATCTTCTAGGCTATTATAGTATTCTAAAGTATTTCTACATATCATTTTATAATCACATATTATGTTTTATAGCTACACCATAATCGTTTTTGTATACAAAAGTTGGAACTGTGGAACCCTTCAGTGCTTTTATTCCAGACTTGTCAATTTAAGAATTTTAATTATTGTAATTTACATGCACCTGTCCCTTGTTTTGAAATATTCTCATTGAATGCTGATGGACTGTATTGCCCAATAGTTACTGAAAAAAACTACTGATAACATAGTTCACTTCACTTGATGATAGATTGATATTTCAGCACCAGAATGATTGGTTATAATTAGCAATTTACCACCTTTAACTAATTAAGTTTATCACTGTTTCTTTACAAGAAGGCGGTAAATTAAAGCCCGAAAAGGTACAAGAAGATCATTTAAAAGTATCACATTTTCCAACATCTTCAGAACTAATCTTAAATATTTTAATTTTACTATGCTTTAGAAACATTCAAGAGATTACACTTTTTTGCAGAAATAGTGGAATAGTTCGTCATCTGATATAGAATTGTTATGCTACAATTTCCTCTTTTTAACAATTTTCAATCATCAGAAAGTCAAGTGATGTCACACTATAGTGCAAATATCAAGGAGGTATTCGTGGAAAAAAGATTTCACTTACTTGAACACGATCTTTAACTCGGATGTAGGCTTAATTACCACAAACGGACGGAACCTTTGGAACCTTGGATGTTGTATTTCGAGAAATTTGTACACAGAACGCATGTAAAGTACTCAAAAAGCATCTTCTATTTGTAAAATTTATTAGACCTTTTAGGAGATAAAGAAGGGCGTTACATGGATTAGAGATTGACGATGTTGCACACTTTGGAACTTATCATACTGCACTTTCTTTTGAATTTAAAAGGTACAGTAACCTGCTTTTTCAGCACTATTTTCCCTACTGATCACAAGGAAAGTGGACAACTCAGCAAGGGTTTTCCAAAAACTGTTATCAGACTATAAAAAGTAAGAAGTACATGATTTATTATTGTTCAATTCTAGCAGAAGCTACACTTCTACTCATAAAAACACGAAAGTGATACTTAGAAAAAAAAGTTTCAAGTTTGCATGGTATTTTGAATTTAATCACTGAATGTGTCATGTTTCTGGATTTTTTTCTTCTTTTTTTTCAAAATTCATTTCCGGAGAATATAAGTTTCGTGTCATTTGATCTTGTATTTTAAGCTGAATGTATCCTGTACAGCTCCCCTTGTTTGGAAACACAGCACTGGAAAAAGTACGAAGTCCGTTGTCCCGAGAATCAGACGATATATATAAGACAGCACAATATTAGAGATAGCTGTCAGGATGAAGGATTAGGATGTGATGAAAAGACAGTTAACTCTTGTAGTTCTTCCTTACCACTCAATAGAACAATTACAGATTACCAGACACCATTTACAGAGTCTGTAAATAAATGCAATGGCAAAAGGGAGTGCATCCTGTTCACAGAGTACTTTGAAAGGATTGAATCAAAGGA
>NW_026889803.1:66242500-66585000 GCF_033153115.1 Saccostrea echinata
CCTGTGGCTCAGAAGGCTAAAAATGTAAAACAAAGTTAGAGGATTGAAGAGACATTCTTAAAGATGAAAGATATTGATTATATTAGAACAAAGCAATTGATTGTAAAACATTAAACATCATTATTGAAGAAATCTCTAAAAATGAGTGTTATTGAATACTTACACTAATGCTCATGTTAAAAAAACAATCAAGAGATTCATGGGCCACAACACTCACCTGAGTTGCTTTGGCCCAGTGGTTCTTCACCAGATCTTCCCCTTGTAATAATATCTATTGTGGCCCCACCCAACCCCCCAGGGTCATGATTTGAATAATTTAGAATCTACATTACCTCAGGATGCTTCCACATAAGTTTCAGCTATTCTGGCCCAGTGGTTCTTGAAGAAATTTTTTTAAGGATTTTTTCTTTATATTTCAATTTAAGAATTGGATTCCATATTGTGGCCCCGCCCTACCCCCGGGGGTCATGATTTGAACAATTTAAAATCTACACTACCCAAAGATGCTTCGAAATTAGTCTCAGCTTTTCTGGCCCAGTGGTTCTTGAGGAGAAGATTTTTAAAGATTTTTTTCTGGATATTTCAATGTAAAAATTGGATTCCCCAGGGGGTCATGATTCGAACAATTTAGAGTCTACACTATCTAAGGATGCTTCCACATAAGTTTAAGCTTTTCTGGCCCAGTGGTTCTTGAGAAGAAGATTTTTTTTATTGATGCCATCCTATTTTTGTCTTTTGATTATCTCCCCTTGTAACGGGGCTTGGTCCTTCATTTTAACAATTTAAACTTTCCTTCACCCAAGGATACTTTGTACTGAGTTTCGTTTAAATTGGTCCAATGGTTCTTGAGAAGAAGTTGAAAATGTGAACAGTTTACAGACGGACGGACGGACAGACAGATGAACAGACGATGGACAAAGGGTGATCAGAAAAGCTCACTTGAGCTTTCAGCTCAGGTGAGTTAAAAACACAAGTTAATTTTACTTATTTTTTTCATCATAGTAAAAATGTGTCAACAAAAATTCAAATGCCAATAGATCACATACTTTTTGAAATGTCTTTATTTCTTTCAATTTTCACCAAAGAACTGAAAAAAAGATAATTAATTAAACCTAAATATCAAAATACATGTATCCAAGTACCGGTATACTGCTAATTCTAAGTATTGTACACAACACTGTTTATGTAAAGGATAAAGGCCGAAAACTGTCCATTCTGTGAGAGAAAGAACTAATCGAGGGCCATAGGCCCGAGATTAGTTCTTTCTCTCACAGAATGGACAGTTTTCGGCCTTTCTCCTACTTAAAACATGATTTCCTTTGTTCTGAAAATGAAATAAAAAAAATTACAAAACTGGTTGCAGATATGACAGGTAGCACACATACAATGACAAATTCATTGTTTACAGAATGGACAATCATAGGTAAGCTAGGGATGCAGAGCAATTTGTTGAATAACCATTGTGTTTCGGGCAGATGCAAATAACAAAAGGTCTTTGTCTTAAGAATGGACAGATACAGGTGGATTTTGGGGGATATACACTAGTATTTATACAAGTATGCCATGCTTCAAAATCAGTTTATAGTTTGCGTTGTAAAGGCATACATGTTTTCCTGTGATGGAGAGAGTATATGACAGAATCAAAATCTAATAAACCAAAATATGCATAAAATTGGTGATATTTGGATCTGGAAACATGCAGAAGAGTAAAAATAAAAGAAATATTAGCCAAACTCTGACCCAAAAGTGAACTTCTCCAACAGATACAGATAATCAAATTTGAATCAAACCTGGAAATGTTTTATTTGAATTCTATTTTTGAGGATATATTAACTGCAGCAGTGTACTGGTGAAATGCATATTGTGTTCTAAATGTTGGGTTAGCCATGAGCCAATCTTCGAAATGTTTTACAAATCAAATCTGGAGACGTTTCATTTTTAATTATTTTCTACAGAAATATTAACTGCAGCAGTGAAGTGTTCATGGAGCAAACTGTTTTCTGGGTGGAGGATTTAATATTAGACGTACTTCCATCTTAAAATGAATTCTCCTCGAGGGAGTAATTTTTCCGAAAAGTCAAATGTGAAATTGTGTCATTTGAAATCAAGTTCTGTGAAAATTGAGTTTTGAGTATTGAAATAATGTACATTATTCATGAAATCAAGTGGATCCTGTGCAGACATTGTGTTCTGGATTAGCTTAGATCTCCGTGTTCTTTCTGTTGTTTACATGTAAATTTGTTTTGTTTCCCTCTTGAACACATTTCAAAGTTTACCTGTAACTCTCCATTCTGTTTGTTTTAACTGTCCATTCTTAAAAAGAATGGACAGTTTTCCAAAAAGAATGGACACTTACAGATAACTTAATGGATTGTTTGAGGAGTTAGCTCAACATTAAGCTATAGAATGGACAACACAAACAAAAGGTTTACGTCACAATCATGTTTTAATCTTTGGTATTGTACCCATGCACTCTAGACTTAATTCTACTGGTGAGATGTGATAGATATGTACCTTGCTGTCCAAAAAACATTGCTTCCTTCATCCAACATTGTTAGATCCAACACCATAACATCCTGTGAAGAAAACAATACTTAGGTTGAATCCATATACTGTCTGTGTAAACTTTTGCTCCAGATTTATTTTTGCACCTTCTGCTGTGATAAAGACCTGTAAATTTTTATTATCTAGCAAAAATTGATTAATATGATGCATTTGTGAAACATAAATGCACAGCTGGCAATCTGGACAAAAAATCAGACAGAATCAAAACAATGCAGACTGAAGGTGACCTTGATTCAAGGCCATGAAGCATTCTCCACAACAAAGTCAAGGTCACAGAAATTTGATTGGAAATTGGAAGTTCCTGATAAAAAATTAGTCTACTCAGACCATATCTTTGCAATGAAGAAATATCAGAATTAAGCTTATACTTGGCAAAAAAAAACAAAACAAAACAAAACAAAAAAACAGCTTATGGTTAAGGATGGCCTTCACCTTGAAAACAAGGTCAATTAAACAATTTGATGTGTAAACAGTTTTTTCCATTACAATAATTTTTAATGGAGAAACATAATGAGCTCATAATTGGCAAAAAGATGATTGACTTTATTCCATTGATGTTGGTTCAATGTCATGACACATGGCCTAAAGTTACAATTTAACCAAATATAAAGTTTTCTATGTTTAAATCAAATGTTCAGAGTAATTAGACTAATTAAGTTATAGAGAGCAGAAAAAGAGACAAGTAGAATAAGGGACACACATATAGATGAAATGCAATCCATATCTTCAATCTGGCCATTAAATAAACAGGAAAAAATATACTAACAGCAAACTGCAATATATTTAGAATAACCTCAAGTGAATTCAAAGCTGTATACAGTATGAAAAAAAACTTAAGATATCTAGTTAATTTAAGATTTTTTTTCAATATAAGAAAAGTATCATATCACAACCTATCACATGATTAATACATTGCATTATATACTTAGTAAAGTCTTTCAACAGTAAAAAAATATGCAGATTTCTTTACTTTCACTTTCCCTTTAAAGGCATCTGTTTTCCAAGGGTACAAGGAATCCTCTATATTTATTTTTATCCGTTGGTCAGGACGTACAACTGAAAAGATGGCATAACCTCCATTTATGCTTCCATCCTTACAGTCAATATTCCTAAACTGGTCATCCCAATGTGCTTTCCTTAAGGATCTAAGCTGTACCGTTAATTGGTACCCCAACAAACCTACAAAAAAAATCAGTATTGACAATGGTAATATAAAGTAAAACAAGAAATTATACCCCTGTGTGGCAATAATGAAAAGAATGAACTTTAAATCTAGAATTTCTGTAATGTAATTTGAAAACCAATGGACACTTCATTATAAGGAATGCTACCTCTGTCATCAATATCAATAGGCAATCTCTACCCAGAGTTATCATTCCCACCAGCTCAACTCATAGTGTGTATTCTACTGACATGATGCTATATATATATATATATATATATATATATATATATATATATATATATATATATATATATATATATATATATATATATATATATATATATATATACATGTATATATATATATATATATATATATATATATATATATATATATATATATATATATATATATATATATATATATTATATATATATATATGTATTTGTTGTACCATAGCTTTGTATGCCCTCGGGTGAGAGACTGATCAATAGGGGTTCTAACCTAAGAAGGTACATGTGTACCAAGTTTGTCTGTCTAGCAAAGCATTCACAAGAAATTAAGCAGACAATATCCTCCTATGTCTAGAGAAGAATGAATCTTGACCTTATGATCCCCAAATCAATTGGGGTCATTTTCTTCTTAGCTGGTACCAGTATACCAATTCTGACCTCTATCAAGCAAAGTAACCACAAATTATTGAGCAGACAATATATTCTACATCCAGAAAAGTTGAACCTTGACTTTGGACCTTGTGACCTCAAGATATAGTGAGTTGAAAATATCTTCCTTTTTCCATGGTAGTTTGACCTTTGACCTTGTGGCTTCAATATCAATAGGAATCATCTACTTCTTAGGGAGTACCAATGTATCAATACATTCATATATTCAAAAAAGTTTAACCTTGACTTGGGACCTTGAGACCTCAAAATCAATAGGAATCTACTTCTAGAAACACAAGTGTACCAAGTTTGTCAAGCAGAAGTTCTTAAGATATAGTGAGCTGACAATATCTTCTTATGTCCATGGTAGTTTGACCCTTGACCTTGTGACTTAAAATTAAATAAGGGTCATCTATTTCTTGGGGGGTACTAGTGTATCGGTTTGATATCTGTCAGCAAAGGGTATTCAAAATATTGGTTGAACAACAATTGGTCTAGCTACCGAAGGATTGAAATACCGACTAACTGAAAGCAAATTGAAAGGCAATATCTTTCTATGTCAAGTGTAGTTTGACCCTTGACCTTGTGACCTCTAAATCAACAGGGGTCATCTACTCTCCTTAGGCAATACCAGTGTACCAAGTTTGATGTCTGTCAAGCAAAGGGTTCACAAGATATTGGTTGGACAACACTTGACCTACCTACTTATACATCTAAAATGTGCAAATGAATATGAACTGCAGTGGCCACTTCTAATTAATAAAAATGCTTTTCACTAAATCTACATGCAGTGTGAATAAAATCAGGCCATTTCTAAGTAGAAAATCATACACCCAGCAAGAGCACCTGTCCAGTAAACTGTTACCTGGTAAACTATTATCTGATGCAACTGTATCTGGTACACTGTCACTTGATGCACCATCACCTGGTACACTGTTACCTGATGTGCCTGCATCTGGTACACTGTTTCCTGCTGCACCTACATCTGATAAACTGATAACTGTTGCACCTACATCTGGTACACTGTTACCTGTTGCACCTAGATCTAGTACACTGTTACTTGCTGCACCTACATCTGGTACACAGTTACCTATTGCACCTATATCTGATAAACTGTTACTTGTTGCACCTACATCTGGTACACTGCCACTTGATGCACCATCATCTGGTACACTGTCACTTGATGCACCTTAATCTGGTACACAGTTACCTGTTGCACCTACATCTGGTACACAGTTACCTGTTGCACCTACATCTAGTAAACTGTTACTTGTTGCACCTACGTCTGGTAAACTGATAACTTCTGCACCTATATCTGGTACACTGTTACTTGTTACACCTACATCAGGTGCACTGTTACCTGTTACACCTACATCTGGTACACTGATAACTGTTGCGCCTACATCTGATACACAGTTACCTGTTGCACCTACATCTGGTACATTGTTACCAGTTGCACCTACATCTGATAAACTGTTACTTGTTGCACCTACATCTGGTACACTGCCACTTGATGCACCATCATCTGGTACACTGTCACTTGATGCACCTTAATCTGGTACACTGTTACCTGTTGCACCTACATCTGGTAAACTGTTACTTGTTGCACCTACATCTGGTAAACTTATAACTGTTGCACCTACATCTGACACACAGTTACCTGTTGCACCTACATCTGGTAAACTGTTACCTGTTGCACCTACATCTGGTACACTGTCACTTGGTGCACCTTAATCTGGTACACTGTTACCTGTTGCACCTACATCTGGTAAACTTTGCTTGTTGCACCTACATCTGGTAAATTGACAACTGTTACACCTATATCTGGTACACTGTTACCTGTTACACCTGCATCTGGTACACCTTATCTGTTACACCTACGTATGGTACACTGTTATCTGTTCCACCTATATCTGGTACACTGTTACCTGTTTCACCTACATCTGGGACACTGTTACCTGTTTCACCTACATCTGGTACACTGTTACCTGTTTCACCTACATCTGGTACACTGTCACTTGTTACACCTACATCTGGTAAACTGTTACCTGTTTCATCTACATCTGGGACACTGTTACCTGTTTCACCTACATCTGGTACACTGTTACCTGTTTCACCTACATCTGTTACACCTACATCTGGTACACCTTATCTGTTACACCTACATCTGGTACACTGTTACCTGTTACACCTACATCTGGTACACTGTTACCTAATGCATTGGCACAATTCAACTGGAGACTGAGGCATACAATTAAACATTCATTGCATTAAATCAATTCATGACTGCTTCAAGAAGGCAAGAGTTATACTTACTGTATATACTAGCCTTTAAGCTGGTTTGCTTATAAGTCAGTTCTAATATTTCAGATTATTTTTTATGAAATTGCCATTGACCCCCTTATAAATTGGTAAGGTTTTTTAGCTAGAATCTGTTGCCAATATCATATTTGTATTCTATTGTAATAAACTGTGTTTCAAAGTATGATTTGGGTGGCATCAATATTGATTTTGTTCTCCTATTAAGAATTTAAACAAATGAAATGATTAAAATCTGTAAGCCTAGTGTTTCCTGCCATTGGTAACCTTAGATCTTCCTTTCCTGCATTAGATTATGTTCTTTATAAACCATTATAGTTGGAGTTGTTACAAAAATATTGTGTTTCCTCTTTGTCTATTGGCATATTATAAATATTATTTATTTCGCCTATAGGTTGTTTATGGGCGAGTCCTAAAAAGATTGGTATTTTCTGGATGAAGAAATGTATTTTTTTGAAATAACTCTGAAGATTATCATTGAAAGATGTCTGGATGTATTATTTTGTTTATGTATTCTAACATTATTCATAAAAATATAAGTTTTTATATATGGTATTTTAATAACTTTATTATATAGAGCTTTGACTTGATATTGTCAACCTATTCTGGCAAAAAGTTGTAGTGTACCGACTTATAAGTAGATCAATTGCAAATCCCTCCAATAGAAGCTTAAAAAACTGACTTATAGGTAGATAGACTTATAGGTAAGTATATACGGTATATACTAGACAGTTCGATTAAATTTTCAAAATATGTAAACTTTTAACAATATATTGAACATACCATGTCTTGTGCTCATTCCAGGATCTACACATTTATTATCAGGTGTTGTAAATGGTCTGCAAAGAAAAGTTGGGTAGTTCTTAATTGATTTTTATACATTTCATTTGTTAGAAAATACACTATAAAAGAAATGGAAAATTTACTCTGTAACTTTTAGAGATACTGTAAATCACTTTTTAATTACTAAAACATTATTTTTAACATTAATTTGTGAGACCATCTGCTTGCAAAAATTTCATTCTGGTATATATTTGTATTTTTTAATATTTTTTACAATATTTCCAAAGTTCATGAATTTTCACTCTCACTTATTAAAAACCAAATAACTTTTTCGTGAAAATAAGGTGTCATGAAAATGTGATGTACAATATATGATTTTGTGAATATATAAACAAAATGCATACTCCTTGGGTGTTCCGTATATACACTTCTGAACCAAATTATCCAAAGACAGAGCAAACGAAACAAAGGCTAACTCCTCATCTCCCTGACAAAAACAAGTCATGTATTAGTATATAAACTAACTTTTTGCTCACATTTCAAGACAAATAACAAAACTGTATGTTTCTTATGGTTATAACTCTAGGAGGGGATTGGCTGATTAGTTTATGCATTATATACAAATAAATCTAAAGAAATCCAACCTCCTTTAGAGATGGTAGGATTTTTCAACCTATAGCACTTTATTTAAAACTTACTGATAAAATTGATAAAAATTTAATGTGCCTGTGCTCTATCATCCCACTAAAAAATATTTTATAAAAGTTTTTGTAAACTTACCACCCAAGCCAGATGCAATGCTTTCTCTAGATAAAATTCAACTAGAATAGAACACTTTATTAAAATATTTATGAAATCTGTTGGTCCTTATATACATCTTAGTATAATACAGCTATAGATGCCCCTCTGGTGAACTCTGTATGAGATCTGAGTGTTCAAGGACTATGTGTCACCTGCTTTAGCATCAATAGAAACATATATAAAACTAAAGGGTGTTCATCTTCTCTTAAAAGATCATACTATAGTTCAATTACAGAAAGATAATCCACAGATAGTAAGACAGTAATACATAATATATATCATAAAAGTTACATGAATTCAGGTTAAAATGAAAAATTAAATTGAAACAAGAGGCCCAGGGGCCACATCGCTCACCTGAGCACTATGGCTAGGAAAAAGCAGAAATCAGTTCAGTCTTGAAAGGTTGAAAAGTTTGAATAAAAAAGTGGTTCGGGGGGAGGGGGGGGGGGTGTCATAAATTGAGCAAATTTGAATCTACATTATCTGAGGATGCTTCCATTTAAATATGACCAATCATGGCTTTGCTGTTCTTGAGTAGAAGATTTTTAAAGATTTAACCTATGTATTCCTATGTAAAACTTTGATCGCCCATTGTGGCCCCACCCGACCCCCGGGGGTCATGATTTGAACAAACTTGAATCTACACTATCTGAGGATGCTTCCATGTAAATATGACCAATCATGGTTTTGCTGTTCTTGAGAAGAAGATTTTTAAAGATTTTTCCTATATATTCCTATGTAAAACTTTGATCGCCAATTGTGGCCCCACTCGACCCCTGGGGGTCATGATTTGAACAAACTTGAATCTACACTATCTGAGGATGCTTCCATGTAAATATGACCAATCATGGTTTTGCTGTTCTTGAGAAGAAGATTTTTAAAGATTTTTCCTATATATTCCTATGAAAAACTTTGATCGCCCATTGTGGCCCCACCCGACCCCCCGGGGGTCATGATTTGAACAAACTTGAATCTACACTATCTAAGGATGCTACCATATTAATATGACCAATCATGGTTTTGCTGTTCTTGAGAAGAAGTTTTTTAAAGATTTTTCCTATATATTCCTATGAAAAACTTTGATCGCCCATTGTGGCCCCACCCGACCCCCGCGGGTCATGATTTGAACAAACTTGAATCTACACTATCTGAGGATGCTACCATATAAATATGACCAATCATGGCTTTGCTGTTCTTGAGAAGAAGATTTTTAAAGATTTTTCCTATATATTCCTATGTAAAACTTTGATCGCCCATTGTGGCCCCACCCGACCCCCGCGGGTCATGATTTGAACAAACTTGAATCTACACTATCTGAGGATGCTTCCATGTAAATATGACCAATCATGGCTTTGCTGTTCTTGAGAAGAAGATTTTCAAAGATTTTTCCTATATATTCCTATGTAAAACTTTGATCGCCCATTGTGGCCCCATCCGACCCCCGGGGGTCATGATTTGAACAAACTTGAATTTACACTATCTGAGGATGGTACCATATAAATATGACCAATCATGGCTTTGCTGTTCTTGAGAAGAAGATTTTTAAAGATTATTCCTATATATTCCTATGTAAAACTTTGATCGCCCATTGTGGCCCCACCCGACCCCCGCGGGTCATGATTTGAACAAACTTGAATCTACACTATCTGAGGATGGTACCATATAAATATGACCAATCATGGCTTTGCTGTTCTTGAGAAGAAGATTTTTAAAGATCATTCCTATATATTCCTATGTAAAACTTTGATCGCCCATTGTGGCCCCACCCGACCCCCGGGGGTCATGATTTGAACAAACTTGAATCTACACTATCTGAGGATGCTTCCATGTAAATATGACCAATCATGGCTTTGCTGTTCTTGAGAAGAAGATTTTTAAAGATTTTTCCTATATATTCCTATGTAAAACTTTGATCGCCCATTGTGGCCCCACCCAACCCCCGGGGGTCATGATTTGAACAAACTTGAATCTACACTATCTGAGGATGCTTCCACATAAGTTTCATATTTTCAAGCACAGTGGTTCTTGAGAAGAAGATTTTTTAATGATGCCATTAATTTTTCACGAATTCTTAATTATCTCCCCTTGGAAGAAGGTGCGGCCCTTCATTTGAACAAACTTGAATTCCCTTAACCCAAGGATACTTTGTGGCAAGTTTGGTTGAAATTGGCCCAGTAGTTCTGGAGAAGAAGATGAAAATGTGAAAAGTTTACAACAACGACGACGCCAACGCCAACGACGACGACGACAGACAACGGACAAATTTTGATCAGAAAAGCTCACTTGAGCCTTTGGCTCAGGTGAGCTAAAAAAGAATCATTCATTCTTATGAGTTTATCTCAAAAATCCCCCAGCTTCTCAAGCACAGGTCTGTATACCGATCCTAACTAACAGAACACTTGCACCATACCATACAGGGTTTTCTGTCAAGTTTAGAACAACATCACAAGACCTTTTCCATCATATTGAGGACATCACTTGGCCTTTTCTGTCAAATCAAGAAAAACTGAGGTTTTATCTTGGTTGATGGTAGAGGCTGAGTGAGGATCCAAATGCTAACAGAATTTAAATTTCAGTTTGTGTGGTTAATGTAATGTACAGTAAAATTTATGAGACATAAGATAACTTGATGATCCAGAGGTCAAATAGCACAAATTTACCTCTCAAAGATCAAAGAATATGTGTATATCAGCACTTTGCTGTATTTTGAAAAAGTAGGTCAAAGGTCAAGTTCAAAAGTTATGAGGTTGTTAATACTGGTATTTTACAAAAGCCACTCTTCCAAGCAATACATGAGTAAAATATCTAATCCATACCTTTAATAATTTTCAAATTATAGTGTGTCACAGATAGACAAACAGACAGACACCCAGCAATGTGATCCCTAAGTGGTGCTCTGCTTTGCAGGTGACTCAAAAATACTGATATAAAGTAACTGTATACCTTAGTCCCTTTGGTAAGCTTTATACCTTAAAGCTATAGTTAGTCCCTGTGGTAAACTGTATACCTTATACATAGCTATAGTTAGTCTCTGAGGTAAGCTCTATACCTTATACATAGCTATAGTTAGTCCCTGTGGTGAGCTCTATATCTTACACATAGCTATAGTTAGTCCCTGTGGTAAGCTGTATATCTTACACATAGCTATAGTTAGTCTCTGTATACCTTATACATAGCTATAGTTAGTCTCTGAGGTAAGCTCTATACCTTATATATAGCTATAGTTAGTCCCTGTGGTGAGCTCTATATCTTATACATAGCTATAGTTAGTCCCTGTGGTAAGCTGTATATCTTATACATAGCTATAGTTAGTCTCTGTCTACCTTATACATAGCTTTAGTTAGTCTCTGAGGTAAGCTCTATACCTTATACATAGCTATGGTTAGTCCCTGTGGTAAGCTGTATATCTTATACATAGCTATAGTTAGTCCCTGTGGTAAGCTGTATACCTTATACATAGCTATAGTTAGTCCCTGTGGTAAACTTATACATAGCTATAGTTAGTCCCTGTGGTAAGCTGTATACCTTATACATAGCTATAGTTAGTCCCTGTAGTAAGCTGTATACCTTATACATAGCTATAGTTAGTCCCTGTGGTAAGCTGTATACCTTATACATAGCTATAGTTAGTCCCTGTGGTAAACTTATACATAGCTATAGTCAGTCCCTGTGGTAAGCTGTATATCTTATACATAGCTATGGTTAGTCCCTGTGGTAAGCTGTATATCTTATACATAGCTATGGTTAGTCCCTGTGGTAAGCTGTATATTTTATACATAGCTACAGTCAGTCCCTGTGGTAAGTTGTATATCTTATACATAGCTATAGTTAGTCCCTGTGGTAAGCTGTATACCTTATACATAGCTATAGTTAGTCCCTGTGGTAAGCTGTAGAGACTGATTAGCTCATCTCCTCCTATAGACTTTCCTTTCCAGTCTTCCCATTTCAACTCCTGTGTGAGTAATAAGGATCTCTGATAAGGTCTGAAAATATGAAGTTCTTTATAAAACATTCCTAAGGTTAAAAAGACATGCACATATTTTTTTGTTTAAGGTATGTCACTTGTGATACAAGTTAAATCAAGGATTTTTTGAAAAGTATTTCATAGATAAATTCTCATATAGCATGATTCAAATGGCAAAGAAAATTGGGGGTCGGTGTGCATCTTACAGAGCAACAGTCCAATTAACTTGACCTTTTTGCACTTAAATTTTAATCTTAGGTAAACCTTTATCATATTTTACCAAATGCAATCATGGCAATAAATATCATCTTATTTTATGTAAAACTGTTTGAATAGTATTTATTATTGAAACAATCCTGAAAATTAATGCATGTAAAGTATTGTGTGACCTTTTTGCACTAAAAAAATTAATATCATATTTTGGGTATTAAAAATCTAGATAGGCAATAAAATATTTTCTTGTATCAAGCTTTTTATGACTTTAGTGCTGATTGCTTGAATGTATCATCTAATTTAAGATAATGAAGAAAAAGTTGGGGTCAGTGATGTAAATTGTGAGATATTAGCCAAAATACGCTATTTTCAAGCGAATCGAACAACAGTGTAAATTTTATCTTGAATTTTAAATAATATATCTTCAACTTCTGGCAAAGACTATTGAGTGAGTGTGTAAAATTTGTTTTAAAAGTATTATTTGAAGCCTTTATTTAACATTCCGAGCACATAATAAAAAAAAATTCTCTGAGTTAAAATATGTATGGCTATAAAGTTCCAGTACATTTAAATCAAACAAATATTATGTAGATTTGAAGAATTTTCTTCTAAATGTCCTTCCACCATAAAATAAATAATCCCCCATTAATCTTGTTTCTTAAAATTTTTGGGGCAGTTTTTTTGGATTGAATATTGTATTATTTGCATTGCTGAATACAAATTGAATTGTAATAGATAATTTTTAAGTTAGAGGTTCTGACCAAACTTTTCTCAAATTAAAGCTGACGAGTGACATACCTTAATATAAATCAAAATCTGATCTAAATTCAGATTTTATCAGTAGAACAATAAAAGTATTGACCCTTCTTTCACTGGTTTCCCAGTTTCTTGGTTATAAAAGAGAGGATTCCTTGAATACAATTGAAACTCCTTGATGCTATTTATAGGTGGCAACTCCAAGGCAAACCATCGAATGCTGACAGACATGGGGTGGTAAAATACATCCTGATGTCTTAATGTATGTTCCCTATCATCTTTGTCTATCATCACCAGTTCAAATGTCATACCAGCTGTCCTATAATAAATAATGATTGGATGTAATTCTGTCCAAATAATTTGTATTTTTTCCAAGAAGGAATACATACTAACAAAGGACATATACTAATACTGCATACAGGATTATTACTGGGCTGTTTCATTTTCAGCCCTTCACAATTGAAGACAATTTTGTCCCATTTTAAGTTCACCCAGACACAGTTCTGAGATTTAAGGACCCTCTATACACTAGAGGAAAATATTTTTTGGACATTGAGAAAATTATAGTGTGTAAAGGTGTAAGCATTGAGCTTATCTATCACATTTTCAGCATGGGGTGCCTTGCATTTACCCCCAGGAAAAATGTTCAAAGACAATGAAGTACTGATGAGCATAAATCACTGTTGTTTACTTAAGTGGGCAAAATACCTGCACATGAAGTGTTCTATCTATTCATCTTGGCCTATTAAAGTGTTATGAATGCTTGATTTGATCGCAAATTAAGTAATAAACTGTACATTTCAATTTATTTTATTCTTGATCAAAGGGCAGATCACTCTATCTGCATAAAAATACCACAAAATCAGAACTCTCTAGTGTGCAGTGTATAGAGGGTTCTTAAATGTACACAGATATTCTCCATTCTATGAATTTCGGTACTGTATACTAGTGCAGGGAAATTTCTGTCCCCCCCTTTTTTTGCCCCTTTTGCCCTCATCATGAGTGGGCAAATTCAAAACGGGGTAAACTGAAAGAAAACAGCATATGTTTTCAATTACAGTTTTACCTTAAAGAGCTAAATATAAAATAAAAAATATAAGATATCCAAGGTTCACTATATTGAAGGTGTGACTGGAATTAATTTTTTTTATAAACTAGGGATGGCAATTATATACAGAATTGCTTATTGGTTAACATATATTATGAAACACCCTGTATAACATCAAGGTATACATAATTCTCATCAAGTTTCAGTAAAAATATACATGCTTCTCTTTGAATGAATTATCCCCCCCTTTTGCTCTCTTGGTAGTTCAGAATTTTAAGGAATACCTCCCCCCCCCCCCCCCCCCCACACACACACACACTTACTTGAGTGCTTGTTCCACCTCCTTACTTTCTGGAAGACCTGTGTAGGGACTCTTCCTTTTTCTCAAAAGCCTGAAGACTCTTTTATTTCTCTGCTGAATACATCTTTACAAAACAGAATTGCATGTAGTTAATAAAGAGGCATATAGACCTTGTCAGTCAACTAAGTAACATGACAAACTCTAAAGAAATTAGCTGCAATAATGTAGCCCTCTCTGATTTTTTAAATCTGATAACTTCAGCTGCAATAATGTAGCCCTCTCCAATTTTTTTTAATCTGATATTTTCAGGAGAGGGCTACCTCCCCCCCCCCCCCCAAAAAAAAAAAAAATCAGAGAGGGCTACATTATTGCAGCTATAAAGAAATAAGTGAACTTTATGCTGACATACAAACTTCTTCTTGTCCAGAGTACCAAATCTTGTTTTCATATACATGTATCTTTTATGAGCCTCTACTTTATTGTAATCACAACATTACGGCTCTTTCTTTTTTTAACATCATAGACTTTTTACCTTTTCTGAATAAAAATTTAATTTACACCTATCCTGGATCCTGTATATGTTATAGAGTTGCAGGAACTTTTGGGAACCTTGGATTTCAAACCTCAAACCACCCTTTTTAGCTCACCTGAGCTGAAAGCTCAAGTGAGCTTTTCTAATCATCTGTTGTCTGTCCGTCTGTAAACTTTTCACATTTTCAACTTCTTCTTAAGAACCACTGGGCCAAATTTAACCAAAGTTGGTACAAAGCATCCTTAGGTGAAGAGGACTTTAAATTCTTAAAATGAAGAACCAAGTTCCCTTACAAAGGGAGATGATTAAGATAGACAAAAAAAGGGTGGGGTCATTAAAAAATCTCAAGAATCACTAGGCCAAAAAAGCTGAAACTTATGTGAAAGCATCCTTGGATAGTGTAGATTCTATATTCTTCAAATCATGGCCCTGGGGGTAGGGTGGGGCCACAATAAGGAATCAAAGTTTTATATTGAAATATATAGGAAAAATCTTTAAAAATCTTCTTCTCAAGAACCACTGGGCCAGAAAAGGTGGAAGTATCCTGGAGGAGTAAAGATTCTCAATTCTTCAAATCATGGCCCCCAGGGGTAAGGTGGGGCCACAATAGGGAATCAAATTTTACACTGAACTAAAAAGGAAAAATCTATAGAAATCTTCTTTTCAAGACCACTGGACCAGAAATTCTTCAAATCATGACCCCCAGAAGTAGGTTGGGGCCACAATAACTATTACAAGGGGGAAATCTGGTGAAGAACAGCAGGACCAAAGTTACTCAGGTGAGCGTTGTAGCCCATGGGTCTCCTGTTTAAAACATGTTACATTCCAAATTTGGTCAAAATTGATTATTGAAGTTAGCTATCTCATCTTTTGTCATCCATCATCTATTTTCACTTAATTTTTTATAAAATGTCTTACATCTCCTTAGAGGTACAGGGTGTTTCAGAAAACCTGCAACCATTTTGATTGGTTACATTTTACTTGTGTTTCTTCTAATAATATCCACCATCATGTTAAAGTACAAGGCACAATTTCAAAATTTATTCTTGTAAAAATGAAATTAATCTGGCAAATAGATAATGAATTATGAAATAATAAAGAAAACCTTTAAAATTTCACCTAGTTACAAAATATGTTCTAAATGACGTCATTTTTGAATGAATAAAATGTAATTGATGCAGGAAATGTCTCATAACCATAACTAGTGCACAAAATTTCTTTGTTATGAACCTTGACTCATTTTTCTTTACTATTTTGAGTTCACGTGTTGTGATGGGGTGTGTTTTATAAATTGTGACCTTTAAAATTTAATGTCCTCAGAAATAAAAGTCAAGGGGGGTTAAGTCAGGTGAATGTGGAGACCCAATGTTTATGGATTTGGAAGAGAAGAATACTAGTAGTCCTCCAAATATTGTTTCGACAAGTCCAATATGTAAGATTCAAATCATATTTTAGCATCCGATATACACTTGACTTCTCATTTTTGAGTCGCATTCATTTTCAAGGTCAGTTATTTTACTTAAGGATTTCCTGCTAGTCCCTGAATCAACATCTCTAACATTCTCAATGTTTTCATGTGTTCTAATTGTCTTCATACTTCCAATTTTTCCTTTTCTTTTAATTTATCCATTATGTCTAAACTTTTGATGATATTGCTTTTTAGTAAATTCAGAATGAAATGACCTGATTTTCAATGATGTCAAATATGACATCATAATAAATTCAAATGATAATTATTTCCCAAATTTTTGTTCTCAATAAAATCTTAAGCCTATTTACTATAATTTTAAATAAATCTTTTATATATTTCTGTTTGCATATCAATAAAGTGAGGAAAGCAAATGGATGCGTGTTTTCTGAAACACCCTATACTGAAAGAATGGAAAAAAGGGTGTAATTTAATTAAAGTCCCAATTTTATGTTAACTCCCCTAAAATATACACTGTACCTAATTCAACATCAATAGTTTACCACTTGTCAGTCATACTAGAAACAATAGCTACTGGTTTGATTGACAGGCTAGCTACCTGTGCTACCTGATGTTCTGAGATTGGATGTTTTGATAACACTGACCATTCATCAGATTCTTGTGCCACTAGATTTTTTGTTTGGAACTAACTTACGTGCTACATTCAAGTTTACGTCTACGTTAATGATCTACGATTTGTTAGTGAAATGGTCACTTGTCTGGTACACAGATAATTAATTTGCTGTGATTGGGAAGATTTTACCTCCCCTTTTCCTCTTTTATTTTAAAATAATAACAAAATGGTATAATTGAGAAAATTATCATAAATTAACACTGACAGCATTAATATACAGTTTTGAAAATTATGTAAGATGTTTTATGGATACTTTAAAAAAAATCAAAAATTGATTTGTCTTACGTATACAATGGGTTGAAGTTTATTTTTACAAGTGCAAAATTTGTTGATGGCATTCTCTACTGTATCAAAAAAGAATACATTATAAACAAGAGGCCCATGGGCCACATCACTCACCTGAGCACTGTGAAAAAGCAAAAATCAGTTCAGTATTGAAAAGCTTTAATGCATAAGTAGTCCCGACCTACCCCTAAAAGGGGGGGGGGGGTGATTTGAACAAAACTGAATCTATACTAACTAAAGATGCTTACAAATTTCTTTGACTAACTGTAACTTTTTCCCCTACAAGTTTGAACTTTCATTATGGTCCCACCCTACCCTCGGGGGTCATGATTTGAACAATTGTGAATATACACTATCTGAGGATGCTTATATAAATAAATCCAATCATGGCTTTGCTGTTCTTGAGAAGAAGATTTTTAAAGATTTTTCCTATAGAATCCTATGTAAAACTTTGATCGACCATTGTGGCCCCACCCTATTCCCAAGCGTCATGATTTGAACAAACATGAATCTACCCTACCTGAGGATGCTTCCATATAAATATGACTAATCATGGCTATGCTGTTCTTGAGAAGATTTTAACAGATTTTTCTATAAATTCCTATGTAAAACTTTGATCGTCCATTGTGTCCCCACCATACCCCAGGGGTCATGATTTGAACAACTATCTGAAAATGCTTTTATATAAATATGACCAATCATGGCTTTGCTGTTCTTGAGAAGAAGATTTTTAAAGATTTTTCCTATATACTCCTATGTAAAACTTAGATCGTCCATTGTGGCCCCACCCTACCCCCGGGGGTCATGATTTGAAAAAATGTGAATCTACACACTACCTGAGGATGCTTCCATATAAATATGACCAAACACGGCTTTGCTGTTCTTGAGAAGAAGATTTTTACTGATTTTTCCTATATATTCCTATGTAAAACTTTGATTGTCCATTGTGGCCCCACCCTAACCCCAAGTGTCATGAGTTGAACAAACTAGAATCTACCTTACTTGAGGATGATTCCACATGAGTTTCATCTTGCCTAGCCCAGTGGTTCTCGAGAAGAAGATTTTTAAAAGATGCCATTAATTTTTCACTAATTTGTAATTATCTCCCCTTGGAAGAGGGTGTGGCCCTTCATTTGAAGAAACTTGAATGCCCTTTACCCATGGATACTCTGTGCCAAGTTTGGTTGAAAATGGCCCAGTAGTTCTGAAGAAGAAGATGAAATTGTGAAAAGTTTACAATGACAACGACGACAGACAAAGGACAAATTTCAATCAGAAAACCTCACTTGCACCTTCGGCTCAGGTGAGCTAAAAAAAAAAAATAAATCAACACCATTCAGTGTTAAACAAAGGCATGATCACTGCTGGCCAAAGAAATAAATAATTTCCTGATGGTTAACCTCCTCATGAGAAATGAATCTTTTCTTCAAACTTATACCTTATAATCATTTCTTTCACTGATAACTAAACTATATATCATTGATATGATCGCTCTGCACTATACATTCATGAATTTTTAAATTATTTTTTTATGATGTTTCTTTTGCATGTTTTTTTTCAAATGGTATCCATGAAAATACAAGTTTGAAAAAATTTTACAATTTGAAAATAACTAGAAATCTGACCAGTCAGCAAGGGCCCCGCCGAGGGTTAGAAATATAAGGGTGCAGATTAGGGGATGAGAATTTTACTTGATTCCAAAAAATTTCAAAATATATAAAGAATAAGCAACAGCAACTGCTAAATATCCAACAATCTGTAAATAGTATCCTTGTATTTACATCAGGCAGTAAAAAACATCATATCTATAATAACTCAATTAAATGTATATTTAAAAATGAATGAAGCATGTGTTTTCTAAAATACCAGCCTCCAGTGAATGCAAATATCACCCAGGCTTGACCTTAACTTCAAAACAAATATCAATTGCAGACAAAGGTGTTAATTAATCCCAAAGTGACAGAAAGATAACCCTCTAAAATATTCTGCAAACCAGCAAGATAATCAAACCCACGGGATTAATTATATACTGCTCTCTCAACCTTTTCTTCTAAGTTTACAATAAGAACTTTTTCAGCAATGAAAGAATGAGGGTATTATCTGAATACCTGTTAAAATAATTAGTATTCTTGAATTTACATAAGGCAGAAAAAAAGAAAAAAAAAAGAAAAAAGAAAATAATAATAAAAACGATATCTTTATCTATATCTTGTTTTTAGAATTCAATAAAATCATAACTCATTGTGTATTTTACCAAAATAAAGTATGAACATTATTTAAATCCACATTTCAGAGAATGTAAACATCATTCAGAATTGACCTTAACTTCAAAACAAGCTTCATTTGCAGACAGAGGTGTTAATTAATCTTAATGTGACAGATAAAGATAAATGCTTTGGATTTTCTTCAAGAGGAAAGTTAATTAATCCCAAGAGACTCATTGCAGCCTTTCATAGTTTACAATAGTAACATTCTCAGCAGTTATCTCTCTTTGCCCATTCACTCTTATATAAAGTTAAGGAATATACCCCACCACCCCAGCTCCAAACCGGATGACATAGAGAACCAAACTTAGCATCAAAATATGTCTTACTGCCTATTCAACCAACATACCAAATTTGAACTTAATTGGTCAACCCTAAAAAAAGTTATTAGAAAAAAACAGAAAATTTGTGGAGGAAGAATGACAGACGGACAGACAGACAGACGGACAGACAGAGTGATTACTATAGGGCATCCGCAAATCCTTGTGGGGCCCTAATTATTTTGTTTCGCTCAAAAATTTGAATCAGATGATAAAGCAGACCTTGTCATGCAGTCCTTTTTTAAGCTCTCAATGGATTTAGATTTGATTTCTCCATCACTTCTATCTGATTTAGTTCCTGAGTACATGTACTTCTTTAATATTGGTCTCCATAGAGTACTGTAAAATTTAGAACAGTTTGTAGAACCTCAACCTAACAATGTATGACTTAATGTTAAACACAATCATTGTCATACAGCTCTGTCTCAAAACATGCTGATTTTTTTTTCAAAGCATATTTTCACGATATATTTTTTTTTATAATTTACAGCTTCACACTGGAAAGTCTATCTTAGAAAATGTATATACATCAGTCCATGACATAATAAAACGAGTAAACTTTTCATCTCCAAGAATATTCTTGGTTGATTGAAGAAAGTACTGACCATCAAACCCCATGGTGCAAGACCAAAGAGGGAGTCTGGGAGTTTCAGTGTCTTATAAACATTTTACTAAAAAGCCTACAGATAAAGAACTGTTCTTTATTTTAAAAGTGTGTTTAGGTCTTATAGCAACAGGAACTTCATGGTGGAGCCCCCCAAAATATCAGCTAGTAAGATGAATTACGGATTTTCAAAAGTAGGTCAACACAGAGAGAAGACGAGTGGACACAAATACGGGAGCAATGGTACTCTAGCTCCTCCCAAAACTATTAATACAAAATATGCCAAAAGAATTTCTGTTATGATTAAATGTGGACCTACAAAGTATTGGATGAATGTTATTATGCAATTAAATTTTCATTTAAGTTTTTCAAAATATAAAAATTTTAATTATATAACTATTTATATCTGTTATTTCTAACATCACAAAATATGTCCTTTATTATGATGAAAATTAATGTTCTCTTAATTTTGAGACAGAGCTGTTGTCACTGAAATACTTTACATCTTTAATGAAAGTAGAGTATATGTCATATTCAAGGATGTCCAGCATACTTATCATTAGCCAGGCCGTGCCATGATTTACAGACTTGTGACGCCAGGATCAGATCTTGAGGTGACAGGTATCTAAATATGGTCATCATGATTTCACCTGGAATGCTGTATGGAAAATTTTATGATTATAACTTTTGAAAGCAATAGCCTGTGATCTATTATTCTAACTACCAAAACTTTGAAAGAGTATAAAATCCATTGCAATGTAACGCATGCTTATTTCTTTTAAAATATCATGAAATATATTAAACTATCAAAAATTTTTCACAGAATATAAAATGCATCAATATATCAGAAATATATGAGAACCGAATGTGTTTTAATTTGGCAAACATGCTATGATCCCTAGTCTGCTTATAAGACCATATTTTGAGAATAAAATTACATCTTTTTAAGTGACGTAGATGTCTGTGATGATTTACTCTATTTAACTATATATTCCTATTCATTTTTAAGGGTTAGAAAAACAAGAAGTCCTTGAGGGACGTAAAGATTTAAAGTTTACTACAATTAAAGTAAAACATAACAATAGCCAGGAATGAATAATTTCGATTCGTTATAAACAAAATTTGTTATATCAGGGCTCTAATTGGCAACTAATTTAGTCACCATGGTGCCTAAAATGTTTGATTGGCGCCTAAAATTTTTCCATAAGTCTCCAATTTGGCGACCATTTTAAATTGACTTGGCAATCGTCGAAATTTTAACATTTTTAACAATTTTTCTGAAAAAGTGAAAAGGAATTTAAAAGAAAAGGAAATTATTTTTAGCAATGGACATGTCGTGTTTTCTTAGTCACATCATGGGTCCCTATATTGATTACTATTAACTTTTAAAGTTGGTGCCTTAAAAAAAATTGCCTGGCAACTAAAAATTTGCATTGGCGACTAAATTTTTTGATAAGGCGCCAGTTGGCACCTAAATTCTATAGGTCACTTAGAGGTTCTGTTATATCCAATAAAGTCATAAATAAATATAACTTAAATACTCAGGGAATGAAAATCAGTTCACAATAATTAACAAATTATTCTTTATAAACTTGTTCGCTGTAATCATATTTTACTGTATTTAGCTGAGGCTATCTTATACTGTAAAATCATATTTTAGCTCCTTTGGTGCCTCTTCTTATCTGCCAATTCAAGTAAATGCTAATATATATATGACTAAAACAAATACCGGTACGTATAACAGCTCGCCTCTGCCTTTTTTATGATTATCATAATCATTGAATAAGAAAGGTTGGGCTTATCTTTTAGTGTGTTATTAAATGTAATATGTACATTTACGATATTAGACTACTTATGGATTGTTAATTTGTCCCTCTTGATAAGTTTATTATTCAGCAGTTTTCATTACAGGCTTACTCCTGGATTATTGGTTTATATCAAGCAGGACTGTATTCAAGATTGTAGGGGCTATGTAGCTAGCCTTTCTGCTACCTATAGGGACAAAGCATCAATTCAGACAGTGCATTCAATAGACCTATAGATATCTACCAGCTAAGTTAGCTGCTTCAATTTTGAATGCAGTTTCTTTAGCGGGTGTAAAATTTGGCATTTTGCTTGCTCAAAGATATGCCAATAACGTTGTAAAACAGAGAAAGTTCATATTCTAGATGCATTTTCAGTGTGTTTAATATATTTGAATATCGATTTATGCAAGAGTTTGAGTAAAAACCAACACCAGTTGAAAGATTTAAGGATGGACTAATCAAAGTTTTTTTTTTTCAGTATTTATATGCAAGGCACAAATTTAGCTATTAAAATATTAGTGGGCTACTTCACAACTGCTAAAATAAGCCAAAGTTAGTATCCCACTAAAAATCCCCCCTATACAGTAATTGTAGATTGACATCTAGTTTTAATACTTACTCCTGAATTGATATTTTGCCCCTCTTTATTGGTTTATATCCAGCAGTTTTACTGTTAGTGTGAGCAAGCTTGTCTTCGTTTGCTGGCACCTTTCCACTCTCTTTGGAAGGTATTTTACTCCTTGTACTATTAATATGAAAATTCATTAGATTAGAGTTATATATATGTGTGTGTCTGTGTGTACTCTAAAAAAATATGTCCATGTCATGGGGTTTATAACAAGAGGCCCAGGGGCCACATCGCTCACCTGAGCACTATGGCTAGGAAAAAGCAGAAATCAGTTCAGTCTTGAAAGGTTGAAAAGTTTAAATATAAAAGGGGGGGGGGGGTGTCATGAATTGAACAAATTTGAATCTACATTATCTGAGGATGCTTCCATTTAAATATGACCAATCATGGCTTTGCTGTTCTTGAGTAGAAGATTTTTAAAGATTTAACCTATGTATTCCTATGTAAAACTTTGATCGCCCATTGTGGCCCCACCCGACCCCCAGGGGTCATGTTTGAACAAACTTGAATCTACACTATCTAAGAATGCTTCCATATGAATATGCATATCATGGCTTTGCTGTTCTTAAGAAATAGTTTTTTTTTAAAGATTTTTACTACGTGTTCCTATGTAAAACTTTGATCACCCATTGTGGCCCCACCCTATCCCCGGGGGTCATGATTTGAACAAATTTGAATCTACACTATCTGAGGATGCTTCAATGTAAATATGACCAATCATGGCTTTGCTGTTCTTGAGAAGAAGATTTTAAAATATTTTTCCTATATATTCCTATGTAAAACTTTGATCACCCATTGTGGCCCAACCCGACCCACGGGGGTCATGATTTGAACAAACTTGAATCTACACTATCTGAGGATGCTACCATATAAATATGACCAATCATGGCTTTGCTGTTCTTGAGAAGAAGATTTTTAAAGATTTTTCCTATATATTCCTATGTAAAACTTTGATCGCCCATTGTGGCCCCACCCGACCCCCAGGGGTCATGAGTTGAACAAATTTAAATTTACACTATCTGAGGATGCTTCCATGTAAATATGACCAATCATGGCTTTGCTGTTCTTGAGAAGAAGATTTTTAAAGATTTTTTCCTATATATTCCTATGTAAAACTTTGATCTCCCATTGTTGCCCCACCCGACCCCCGGGGGTCATGAGTTGAACAAATTTAAATTTACACTGTCTTAGGATGCTACCATATAAATATGACCAATCATGGCTTTGCTGTTCTTGAGAAGAAGATTTTTAAAGATTTTTCCTATATATTCCTATGTTAAACTTTGATCGCCCATTGTGGCCCCACCCGACCCCCAGGGGTCATGAGTTGAACAAACTTGAATCTACACTACCTGAGGATGCTTCCACATATTTTCAAGCACAGTGGTTCTTGAGAAGAAGATTTTTTAATGATGCCATTAATTTTTCACAAATTCTTAATTATCTCCCCTTGGAAGAAGGCGTGGCCCTTCATTTGAACAAACTTGAATCCCCTTTACCCAAGGATACTTTGTGGCAAGTTTGGTTGAAATTGGCCCAGTGGTTCTTGAGAAGAAGATGAAAATGTGAAAAGTTTACAACAACAAAGACAACAACGACGACAGACAACAGACAAATTTTGATCAGAAAAGCTCACTTGAGCCTTTGGCTCAGGTGAGCTAACAAGGTAAAATGTAAAAATAATATTTATTTAATAATTATATTTACCTTCTTGTACCAAGAATGACAAACCCTCTGCTACTTAGAGGGGCACTGTAACATTGTAAGTCTAAAATTGATAAATCAATATTTTTCCTTTATCAAATTTATGTCTTTAATATAATAATTTACCCTAAATATTTACCCCATTTTTCAATATGCTGTTAAAATTTGCATTTCATTTTACCTCTATCATTTGAGAGAAAATTTTCATTTTTCAGAGGTCCATTTCAGTAAATAGAAGCTCATTCTATCTTACTAAATAAATTATTTTTTAAAGGTTTTTCTCAGAAAGTATATCCTTTAAGCATGTACTAATACTACGACATCAATAACAAGTGAAATGTACGCAGGAAGACTAGAATTCAAGTATAAAGGGGGAAAATGTGTAAAAAGAGCCAGGTCATAGAAGGATTTGTCTCCCCTGAAAAAGCATTTTCACCCCCCCCCCCCCAAGAGTTCTCAACAAAAGCAAAGGAAAGACACAGTCATAATCAATTTTATTAATTAATTAAATAAAGTGCGTCTTTGATTTTTTTTTTTCAAGCTAGAGTGCACCGAAAATGCAAGCTTCCTTAGTAACAATAGGTAAAGGCCGTTTACTCTCATTACTCACTCATTTTCCCGTGGCTTTACACGATGTTTCGTCAAATATGAAGATAGATGTTCTTTGTGCGAATTCTTAGACATTCTCCTTTAATTATAATTAAATAAACAATTCGTTTTCCTCCAGTATATACTTTTCTCGAACAGACGAACTATCAGGAACATCCCGGAACTCAGAATAAATTATTAGATAACTCGATTTCCATGAGTGTCGTAAATTACGGTAAGGATACTTTCATGGAAATTTTTAACTACGACTTTGACTTATATTTATTAAATGATTTTATATCATGAAAAAGAATCGAAAATATGTCCAAAACTAAGCTAAATAATTGTAATAAACAAAACCATTTCCAATATTCCATGTTTGAGTTAACAATTATTTTTTATCGGATTCGGCCTGAATATTATTATTGTAGACTAGTTATTTTCCACATTTCTTTGGAGTTGTATTTCTCATTCTACAATGGCAAACTCGATGAAAGATTCAGTAAGTATAATACAAAAGTGTAAAGATTCCATTTTGTCACTTTCTTGTTCTTAATGTCACAGAGTGAGAGTCGGGAGAGCGAGTGTATTCTCTCGGATCCATTGGCATTGCATTCGTTTGCAAGCATGGTATAACTATTCTACATTTTTTTTTTTGTAATAAATTTACTTTGAGTATGCTTGTCATATACTGTTTTCCGAAATTTGATTTTGTATGTTTCATGTAACAGCTGAATAAGTTTATCAACCGAAGAATTCCGAGAGGAAATTCGAGTTAGTTACTGATCAGGTCTGAATTTGCAGCCCTTCACCAGCAAGTGGTGGTGTCTCCATTGAGTGAAAAATTCTTCGGAGGGATGATAAAACAAACAAACGAAAAAAGGTGCGGAACTACTTTACTTTACCAGTCCCCAGAAAAACGCACTTAAATACAATGTCACCGTAGACGACTTCAATATATATGAGATCGCTTGAGCGATCCAAAAAAAAAAGTATGAGGTTTGAAGCCTTTTTGACCCCAAATTGAATTCTAGGGTTAAAAGTTTAGTTTCAAAATTTGTTTTTTAATGAAGTTTTTAACCTCATTCTCTGAAAAAAGTAATAAATATTGTTTATTCAGTGAAAAGGAGACAAAAAATAATTGTCAACAAAGTGCATGCTTAGTGCCGTTTCTTTCGTACTTAGCCATTTTTCATGTAAACAAACCAACGAGATGTTGTTGAAGCTGAATTAAGATCTTGCAAAAAATACAGATGCAACTTAATTTCTTAATTAATCTAAAAGAACAAGACACTAACCCTAATACCTCGAATAGTATGCGAGGACTAACCCAAATCTCCCAGGTGGATGCTAGACTAACCCATGGTGAGGACTAACCCTAATCTCTCAGATGGATGCAAGACTAACCCTAATCAGTTTAAAACTTGTGCAAGGATTAACCCTAATCTTTCAGGTGGATGCAAGATTAACCCTAACCAGTCGAAAAATGTGCAAATTAACCCTAATCAGTTGAGCGACGTAAATCTTACATCATAGTGCAATGAGCGCTATGATCTGGGGACCAGTAAAGTGAAGTCTACCCAAAGGTCCAACACAACCCCTCCATTAAGCTATATAGTTTGAATTAGCTATCTTAAATTATTCTAAGGCAGTGTAAATTCTTAATTGTTCAGATCATGGTCCCTAGGGGTAGGGTGGGACCACAATAGGGAATCAAAGTTTTACATTGAAATATATAGGAAAAATTTTTCAAAATCTTCTCAAGAATCAATGAGCCAAAAAATCTTAAACTAATGTCGAAACTTCCTGAGGTGTTAATGTAGATTGTAAATTGTTCAGAGCTTGGTCCTGGGTTAAAGGTTGGGGCCATGATATGGAAGTTTTACATTGAAATATATAGGAAAAATCTATAAAAATCTCTTTTTCAAAAACCACTGGACCAGAAAAGATGAAACTTAGAAGAAAGCTTACTGAAGTAATATACCGGGTTGATTGTAAATTGTTCCCTGGGGGTAGGATGGGGCCACAATAGGGATTATTCAGGGGGAAATCTTTAAAACTCCTCTTCTCAAGAACAGCAAAGTCATGATGAATCTTATTAATGTGGAAGCATCCTTGGTAGTGTAGATTCAATTTTGTTCAAATCATGGCCTCTTTATAGGGTGGGGCCACAAAAGGTGATAAAAATTTTACATGAAATACATGTATATCGGGGAAAAATCTGATGCATGCGCAGGGCCATTGTGACTCAGGTGAGTGTTCTGGCCTGATGGGCCTTGATCTTTCCTTTGACCTCACTTTTCTTAAAATTGTGTTAAGCTCAGTTTGTAGATATATTTATCATACCTCATTTGGTAATACATGTTGGAGAGAGCTATTCAAATTCATCAGCATTTTTTGACCTTGACTTTTCCTTTGACCTTGACGCCATTTTTCTTTTTTTAAATTTGTGTTTTGCTCAGTTTACAAGAAACTATTCAGAGATATTTATACCTTACCTCATATGCTGATACATGTTGGTGAGAGCTATATAACATTTTTTTACCTTTACATTTCCTTTGACCTTGTCCTCACTTTTCTTAAATTAGTTTTTAGCTAAGTTTTCAAGAAATTAGTCAAGATATTTTCATCATATTTCATATGCTGTTATATATTAGTAAGAGCTATTCAACTTCATCAACATTTTTTGACCTTGACTTCACTTTTCTTTAATTTATGATTAGCTAAGTTTCAAAGAAACTATTCAAAATATTTATACCAAACCTCATATGCAGATGCATATTGGTGTGAGCTATTTAACTTCATCAACTTTTTTGACCTTGAAATTTCCTTTTTCCTTACTTTTCTTAAATAAGTGTTTAGCTAAGTTTCAAAGAAATTATTCAAGATATTTTCCTCAAACCTAATTTGCTGATACATATAAGTAAAAACTATTCAAATTCATCAACATTTTTTGACCTTGACATTTCCTTTGACCTTATCCTCACTTTTCTTAAATTTGTCTTTAGCTAAGTTTCAAAGAAATTAGTCAAGATATTTTCATCAATCTTCATATCCTTATGCAAATTGATGAGAGCCATTCAATTGCTTCAAAATTTCTGACCTTTGCCTTTCCTTTGACCTCACATTTCTTCAACTAGTCTTTAGTTAAGTTTTAAAGAAACAAATCAAGATATTTTTATCAAACTTCATTTGCTGATACATTTTGGTGTGTTTTGCATTACATGTATAATAAAAAAAATGTTCTAGCCAAGAAATACATTAAAAAATTTTAATATATCAACTTGCTCCTTTAAAATTTATTTACCTTTGAACCATTGTAAAAACAAATGATGTAAACTTAACTTGTTTGCAGATGTTGATTTTGTTATTAAATATGAATAACAAAAAATGTCTCTAATATTTTCTGAAAAACTTTGGACTGGTTGAATTTCTGTAAACTGGTTGAAATAATACCCTATCAATCCAGCTGCACTGATTAAAACATAAAAAGTTGGTTTCAAGCTCTGTTTCTGATCTAGTACATTTTCGAATGACTTTTCCAACAGGTAACCTTAGTTCTATGACAATGGCTGATTTTCCATCTTGTTTATGCACTGGTGTATCTGTGTAAATCCTCCAGTCCGAGTTTTTGAGATGTGGTATAAGGTCCTTTGTCTTGTTTATGCACTGGTGTATCTGTGCTTATAAATCCTCCAGTCCGAGTTTTTGAGATGTGGTATAAGGTCCTTTGTCTTGTTTATGCACTGGTGTATCTGTGCTTGTAAATCCTCCAGTCCGAGTTTTTGAGATGTGGTTTAAGGTCCTTTGTCTTGTTTTGAAGCAGCCTCCTCTGGTGTTAATTTGTAAACACAGTCCATTTTGTCCCTCCATGCTTTTTTACTTCTTCTTGGGGCAGTCATCTCTTCGTCCAATCACGTTCCCGACTCTTTTAAAACAATATATATGGTATACTACAATTGTAATTTTTGCAGCTGAATTATGTTTGATTTTTTTACTATGAGATTTTTAGATATTTGTAAGAATTCATAAATCAAGATTAGTGAGAAGTGCATTGTTCATCTATTAGGATTGCTACAAAATTTTGACACATGATTTATTGTTATATGAAGTTCTATGATACAGGTAATGATACAGCCAGTCCAGGATCAAGTATTCATCATAATTTATGTTAAATAAATATATTTCAGTCAGGTATATTGATTCATAATGCTATTTAATTAGCTCAATCCTAAGTTAAACTTACTTACTTTATTTTAACATGCTTATTTTATCAGAAATAAAACCCTGGTTGATTTATTCATTTAGTGGGAAGGCGGGGGGGGGGGGGGGGGGGGGGGGGGGGGGGCTTGAAAATGGACAAGTACTGCTGGCCTAATAACTCTACAGAACATTGTAAAGAAATTTTTAATGTCTCCATCTCTTGTAGGACCCTGATACCCAGGTCACCTATGATGATCAACAGAAAATCAACAAATTTGCCAGAAATAATGCTAAACTACAGGATCTCAAGGATGAACTAGAGAATAAAAAGGTATCACACTTTCCAACCTTATTTAATTTCAAAGCTAATAAAAACTGATTTTAATTTAGTCTAAAGAAAAAAAAATATTTATGCATATACATGTGTATCACCTATTCTCCAATAAGTCGTCCACTTTTGTTTGACCCTTGTCGCAAGCTTTTTCAAAAGAAATAGATAAACATATTTTCAAATCGTATTTATTTTAGATAAATAAAACCAACGTTTCAGGTTATAAACAAAAAATAATGACTGAAAATTAAAACATTTTGAAGTGATAGCAATGGATACACCCCTACTTGATCAAATTCAACATGTCGCTCGATGATTGGTGGAAATTCAACGTTTCGTCATTTTAAAAAATTAATAATTAGAATATCAATTTATTACTTTAAATCATTGCATATAATGTACACTTCTAGCCCTGAAATTTTCTTAACAATCGGTTGATTGGTGTGCAAGATAGAAACTATTGAAAAATGTCGCCGAAATTTAGTAAGCTACGTTACGTCGCCTTATATAACTAACCTAAACAGTGATTTTTCTACACTCAATTTAGGTCCGAATATCGGCCCTTTCCCCTATCAAAAATTACCGATTTTTTCCCAATTTCAGTTGCTTTTTCCCCCCCAGAAAAACCGTTATTGATTTTGTTATATTGAATTTTTTATGTACGACTTATCTAAATTGGAACGCTATTGCTCTCGGTCATTCATACTCTTAAAATAATAGTGAAAAACAGCAGAACATTTTGTGCGTTTACAAGACATAGAAAAACACATGGATCATGTCAAACTAAATACATCGTAAGAAAGTGTAAGATGCATGTGAACAGGCGAAACATAGCTTTATTTGTAAATCCAAGAACTAGTAGTTCTACAACAAGCATCCCTGATTCCCTGAAAATCAAACTGTTTCTTCACCCGGCAGATGCAACTAATATTGCAGGGTAATTGCAGCACATTGATTAGGGTGATTTAGAAAGCTAGAAGAAAAATGATTTGTTTTAAATCATGTCAGATTATATCATCTTCAATGGCTATTATGAGTAGGATTTTTTTCTTATGTCTACCATTATGGCAAAAAAAAAAAAAAAAAAAAAATTGAAATATAGGACGGTCACAACTAATGATAACTTTCAAAGATTGAAAAAAGTTAAAAATGTAGAACTGTGTCTAATTTGTTATTTTGTAGTAAATATTTTGAATGAATGATGTTACATTTACTTATATATTTTATTTTACCTGTCAATTAAGGTTTATTTCAATCATATTGATTTTTCCCAATTTTACACAAATGTTGATGATTTTTCCCAATTGTAAAGGCCCAGGCCCCTTTTAAAAAATGTAGAAAAATCACTGCTAAAGGTCGAAAACTTTGCTCTATATCAATAGTTTATGCTTAAAACTACGCTGAGTCACCATTTTATTCATTTCATAAAGTTTGAAAATGATATCACGTATCAGTAGAAATTGATGTCCTTTGTAGATAGAGTCAGCGTAATAGTTTTTTTCAAGGATGTAATCTATGTTCCTTTCGCTTTTATATTTTACGGCTTTATAAAGTTCATTGACAATGATAATCGCAAAAACATGAGATTTAAGAACCAAATGAAGGTAAGAGATTGTTATTTTCAGTGTATGTAGTTGATTGGTATGTTATTACATCGTTGTCTGTAAGCTACGTTCCGTAATCTACGTTCTCACTCTTTTAGATTCAAATAAAATATCATTAATACATCAACATTTTCATAGTAATGAAACTAGTAACCATAGATAGATACATATATTTATCTTTACAAAGTTTATAAATCTATATAATTATATACAATGTGTTTATGGACTCATCAGAAGAAAACTGCAATGAAATAATTTCATTGAACAAAATATTGGCCAGTGCATTTGGCTTACTTTTTATAAGCATTTCTATGGAACAATTTCATCTAAAGAAATAATTTCCATTTACGTTATCTTCACGCATTTTTTATATTCCTTGAACAATGCATATTTCAAACTGTTTCTGGAATATGTAATTTACGTTCTCACTTTGAAAGCTACGTTACCCTGAACTATTTATGTCTGGAGAAAATCAGGTATGAAAATTATATACATTTTGATACTTCAAGTAATTTATATTAAATGCACTATATATTAACAACCTTAATGCTCCAACTGGGAATTAATTTAGTTATATATTTCTCATTATTGGCTTTCATTTTAAGGTTTATCCAATGTTTTTTCATTTATTGTACACCTGTGAATTAATAAAGTTCTAGTTGGTTCAATTTATGTTATGGGTATGCTTTGTTTGTGTTGTTAAACCAAAGAATCTGCTATTATTTACATAAAATATGCATTTAATTTCAATGCACACACTAATATCCATACTTTTGTAAGTTACGTTACCCTGGAGGAAATCCTTGCAGAGAAATTACGACTCAAAGTAAAGACATGATAATTTTAAGAATGATAATCAATTCCACATAATACAGTGGAATATATGAAGCCGATTCGTCGAACCATCATTGCTTATTTTGCAATTATACCGTATAACGGGTATTTTCTGCCGTTGTCCAATTTTTGCGGAATTTTGCGGATAGGACAAATCCGCAAAAATTACAATCGCAAAATATTTTTTCAATATTCATTCAGATATTTTGTACATGCAATTATGAGAAGTGGTGCGTATGTCTGACAGGGTTCTCATTAACGCAAGAACCTGCGTACTGGACACAGCAAAATTATTTGAAACACAAGGTTTTTAAAATCGATGTGTCCGCAGATTTATGAGTTTCCACATCCTCGTTAGCGAGAAATTCGGGTTTCATCGAAATTCGAAGATTTTAGATGTCAGGATTTGTCCAAAACATATTGAACCAAAACCTTCCTGTAAATAATATCAATTAAATAAGTTGATACAAAAACATTTTTACTTGTACCTATTTTGCAATTATTAGTGCAAACTCCGATAGCTGCAAACAACACATAGTAGCTTTTCTTTTTTAAACACTTTTTTCAATCTTGTGTTTTATACTGAGACAATAATTACTGCTTGTATACACAATGTGACTCATCTCGTGACTTTCACCTAATGCATAAGACTGACAGGATTAGTTACGCCTCAATGCACATGACACCTGTGAGTGTTAACCATCAACATTGGGCTACTTGATTATGCAATTGTTTGTTTTAGCTTAAAAGATCAACACCAAATTAATTTTGATGGCAGTTTTAACTAGAAAAGTATTTTAGAATATGGCTTGGATGCATTTATTATCTTTCAATAGATCGCATAAAACGTCTGTTAGAATAATAATTTGTATTGTTGTTTGGGTGGACGGGGTGCATTAATTCATTTCAATTGGTACTCGAAATATTTTTTACAAAAACTAAATAAAAGATAGTAGTTTAATTAAGCATAATAGCTTAATACCAGTTTTCATGCACCTTTGATCAATATGTCTTAATGAATTTATAAATCGTAAACATGACAACGTTCTGATAATTCATAAAGTTTAGTGCATGATCATACCCCGTAAAAAAAATTTCTGCGGTATAGTGCAACCGCAGAAATTGAAAAAGCAGAAATTAATTTGCTACCTTTTAGGGGTTCAATCGCAAAAATTTCCAACCGCAGAAAATACCCGTTATACGGTATATCACATAAAAGTAGTTCTTAGTCAAGTAGTCATGAAAGAATGATCAACGATTCTGTGTTTTGTGGGAAACTTAATTCGAAAGACAACATTTCAAAATATGTTCAGCACACATCGTTTGGCATCAGAGAATTAAAGATAAAGTGCAACCAGATGATATTGGTATAAGTATTGACTTCATTAGCAGTGTCAACCTTGTCTCATAGTTTACACGTAGATTACAACTATCCTCCACTACTCTTTTTACGTACCTCTGTGAAATATAGACGGTTCGAGTCTGACTCATGAGACTTTCTAAATATGTTGATTAAATATTATTCTTTTAAATAAGAAAAGGTTTGAGGTTATTTCGATTAATTTTTAATTTCGTAATTTTTTCTGTGAATTGGATGGATTAATGGAGAAAAGGTGATATCCACTTGCATAAATGAAAAAAAGAATTAATATGTAGGATATTCTTAACCTTTTTTTTTTTATTAGAAAGAGTTACAGAACCTAGAAGATGCTGGAGACGAGATGATGATGTTGGATGATGAATCAGTCCCATATCCTTTCATTATATTAAAATCAATGACATGTAAATCATCTAGACTGATATTTACATTGTGATAATGAATCAGTCCCATATCCTTACATTAATTAAAATCAATGACATGTAAATCATCTGAATTGATATTTACATTGTGATGATGAATCAGTCCCATATCCTTTCATTAAATTAAAATCAATGACATGTAAATCATCTGAACTGATATTTACATTGTGATGATGAATCGGTCCCATATCCTTTCATTAAATTAAAATCAATGACATGGAAATCACCTGGACTGATATTTACATTGTGATGATGAAATAGTCCCATATCCTTACATTAAATTAAAATCAATGACATGTAAATCATCTGAACTGATATTTACATTGTGATGATGAATCAGTCCCATATCCTTACATTAATTAAAATCAATAACATGTAAATCATCTAGACTGATATTTACATTGTGATGATGAATCGGTTCCATATCCTTACATTAATTAAAATCAATGACATGTAAATCATCTAGACTGATATTTACATTGTGATGATGAATCAGTCCCATATCCTTACATTAATTAAAATCAATGACATGTAAATCATCTAGACTGATATTTACATTGTGATGATGAAACAGTCCCATATCCTTACATTAATTAAAATCAATAACATGTAAATCATCTAGACTGATATTTACATTGTGATTATGAATCAGTCCCATATCCTTTCATTAAATTAAAATCAATGACATGTAAATCATCTGGACTGATATTTACTTTGTGATGATGAACTTGAGACCCTTAAAGCAGTTTTTCAATGAAAAACAAACCAGTGCTATCAGAAATGATATAAGAACTGTAGATAACCATTTTTTTACCATTTTATTTTCCCAAGATAGTCAATATTTGGGTATTTATAAGAGAGACAAAATTTTCACAAATTTTGATTATTATTGTGTGTAATCTTTGATAAAAAAAGAAATATATCCAAGAATGAAATTTCATGATCACATATTCTTGCATAATTACTTGATGATAAAGTTTTCGTGAGTAAAAAGTTATTTACAGTATGACAATGCTGACATGAGCCTGGCAAACTTTAATGTGGTGGAATGTAAAACGAGTATTTTTAAAATTCATTTTTTTTTTTGCAAGAGAGGTCTCAAGTTGTGCCACCCCCCATTATGTTCAGTTTCAGACCAAGACAGTGTGGAATCATTTTAATTTGTGGGGGTCAATGTTCATGGGCAAGCAAAATTTTACTCGTTCAGGGGGACATAATTTCATGGGTTACTCGTTTATATGGTAGATTTAATGAATTACGGTAATATGTTTACAAAATAAACATTTGTGCAAATATGGGTGAGGGTGACCCACAAAATCCATGAACATTGGTCCCCCAGGAACAATGATGATTCCACAGTAGGTTAGTCTTGTTATCAGCATTTCTAAATGTCTCTGTAATCTTTTTTGCCAGCAACCTAGCCCTTACCGTCAGTTGCAGAGTTTGAATGTTGATTCCTTAACTCATTCATTACATATCAGATAGGAGAGGTGTTTGTCAGTTTAACAGTAGACAACGCTAACGAGATGTTGGAGAAAGCTAAGGAAAACACACAGGAAGAGATGAAAGAATTAGAGCGACAATGTGAAGCTATACAAACTCTACTTCAAGATCTTAAAGTGAAATTGTATGCTAAGTTTGGAAACAATATCAAATTAGAAGCTGATGATGAATAAATACCATTAAAATCTCATGTATTGTATTTCTATAAGTTTTATTATCTATACAAGTGCTGGGTAACATCCTCATTGTTTCACGACATTTATGAAAGAGGGTAAATTCAGTGCCTATTTTAATTGCCCCATACAGAGATGTTCAAGCAAACACTTATTTAATTATAAAAACTATAAAAAAAATTTTGTTGTGAAAAACAAGTGTATGTTAAAATCAATATCAAGTGCTCTGTCTCATAAGCACAACTTCAAGAACCACTTTGTGAAAATTTAAGCAGATATTTATAATTATTTTGAAGTTATATACATTTAAAGGTGCTTAGACACAGATTTGAAGTTAATATTTTCTCAAATTTTCTGTATAATATCACGACTTATATATTGCAATAGCATTTCACACGAAAATATAATTAAAAACTTATTTTATCTAGAAATAATTGGAACTGCGAATTCCTAGACGCGTTTGATTAACACATCATTGCACTTTCACAAATTTTATCTTTATCCTTAATATTTAAGAAAAGAAGCGATTTTGTTGTGTATTAATGAAAAACATTACATCTTTAATTCAGAAAATTCAGAGTAGAAATGTGCGAAAGCAAACCCTCTCACTAATATCGTCAGCCCGTGCTCAGTGTTGTGTACAGAGTTTAACAAATTGAATACACCCGTAAAACGTAAACTGTTTTTGTAATCAGGGCACGAGCTCTGTTATTGTTGATGTATACGATTCACCGGGTGTGTTCAATTGTTAAAGTCTGCACACACCACTGAGCACGGACTGACAATACTGTGAGTGGGTTTTGCTTTCGAAATTTCTACTCTGAATTTTCTGGATTATAGTTTTAATATTTTTCATTAATACACAACAAAATTGCCACTTTTCTTAAGTAGTAAGAATAAAAATGAAAGTGCAAGGATGTGTCAATCAAACACGTCCAGAAATTTGAAGTTTCAATAACTTCGAGATGAAATAAGATTTTTATTTTATTTTAGTATGAAATGCTATAGCAACATATAAGTCATGAAATTATACAGAAAATTTGAGAAAATATTAACTTCAAATCTGTGTCCAAGCACCTTTAAATGTACTTAGTGACAAAAATATGATTGTTACTTGTGCACCCATAATACTGATTTCTGCATCAAATTTGGTATCAAAATATTTTAAAAAGAGCAAACATAAAATGGTATGAGATTCAGGTTCAAGAGAAGTGCTAGAGAAAATGTCCAGCAAGGAAAGGATAAATAATTTTCTCCCTCGTTTCATTCCATGGAAAAACAGTGGTGGATCCAGATGGGGGTCTCTGGGGTTGAAAACCACTTCCTTATAAAATTGTACCAAGTAGAGAGAGGTGCTTGGAAGGGGGGGGGGGGGTATTTTGGTTGTTATTAATGCAAATTCCTACAATAGTACATGTATTACGATATATTAAAGAGATTTTTCTGATATTCAAAATTCTCACGTTTTCCATATTAAAATTTGTACAGTTTTATCACTTTTTAGGACATTTTTGAGAATGAAAAAGTTGAAGCTAAGAAACAGTGATCATTCTGAAAAAATCTACAAACATTACAAGTCTGTGAACAGGGCATAAAACGCGAATCCTCAGAAAATTCCATGGGTGGGATCAGACTTTAGGAGGAGTAAGCACCCCCTGTCAACTGGTCACTCTCCTCGTGAGTCCTATGTATTGACCAGTTAGACGGAATATTCCGCAGTAAAATTTAGTATAAAAACAAAGGCTAAACAATTGGTATGAAACACATCAGTCAAAATACGACCCAATGATAGGTTTTATTTGCTAACAGGTCATTATAACAATCATAGAATTTACAAAATGCTGACTTTAAACAAGACTGTTGAAATCCTGTAACATGAACTTATCTGTCGGTAGCCTGCCTTGGTTAAAAAAATTATCGTACTCGGACCATGCTCTTGAGTATCGAATAAGTTGGGAGACGTAAACACTATATGCAGGTGATAACAGGATATTACTAAATTAATAAGGAAAGTTGACGATGGAAAAGCTGAAATCATCTTGTTTTTCATACAATTTAGTTGTAAATTGGCTCTTATCGTCTATAGTCAAATGAAACAGATGTGGCAGACTCTGTGGTGTCTTATTTCGAGTTCACTGGGATATATCTAGTCAACATATGAATGGAAGTATAACTATTGTTAATTCATAACATCGTCGATATATCCGAATTCCGAGTTGAATGCCATGTGCAGCAAGTGTTTTCTTATTCTCATGCAGAAGTTTTTTAAAATAAATTCTGTTTTAAAGGAATATAAAAACAGGTTGGCTAACTAGAGATACTGTGAGCACAGAGCTCACAAAATGATCCCCCGCACCCATATGAGTATAATGGCAAAGAGCATGTTTTGCATCCCAAGAAATTCTGCGCATTTTGTCCGGTTTAGATTTAGACAGAACTTAATCAAAGCGCAATTAACCCTAATCTTTGATATTCCCATATGCGCGGCGCGAGGCTATTTATATCTGCAGCTTTGAGGAAGGGGTCCTAAATTTAACAAGTTTAAACTTAACAGCAGGAACTGAACAATCTTAGACTTTCAGTCACTTTCTCCTCTTTTTGGGGGGGGGGGGGGTGTTCTTTATATGTTGTGCTCTGAAATAAAAATCGATAAAAAAGGAATAAAAAATTGAAATTAAATAAATATAAAAATAGCAGGTTAATTGGTCACTGAATATTTAGAGGCCTTTCTACATTCTAGGATGTTTCCATAAAATTTGAATTGAAAAAAAGAAGAAGAAACTGTGGAATTCCATATAGGACAGCCAACTGCTTACTGCCAACTGCTCACTGCTTACTGCCAACTGCCACTGCTCATAGATGATATTGCCTGTTTTGTTATCTTTAATACGCATGCTTAATTGAATAAACCCTATGATAGGTAACAATAATGTTAAGGTTCATCGATACTCTGATAAGAGAGACAATTCTTAATGATATAAATGTTTATTCCTTTATAATCTTGTCAAGTTGAAGTGTCTTTTTTGTCCAATTTTGACCCGCAAGCTATGCTATAATTGTTTGTATTTTACTTAAAAAATACATTTCTTTTGGAAAATCATAAGAGTTAAAGAAACATTTTATATGAGTGAGCAGAGGGTTTATGAACCTTAATTACAAAAATTTTTAATTTCTAAACATTGAAGGCAAGGAAGGAATAAATAGGAGGAAAGAGTATTCTCTCTTAAATACAAAACGTCTAATTCCCACATTTCCTTGCAGGCAAATAATTCAATAGATTTTTTGACGGGGGGGGGGGGGGATTAAAGGCTTATATATACGCCAGAAAAAAAAGGGGGGCAAACTTTAAATAGGATCTTGGGTAATATTTGTTGGTATATGCATTTATATCAGAAATAAACAGTTAAAATCAGCTCTGTTTGCAAAGAATAAGTCCAAAATACGATGTGTACACTCAGAGGCCTAAATAACATGGTTTTTATTCGTGTTAAAACCAAATGTTTAAATTTCTTACGATCCAATTTATTAACTGAGCCTAAGAAAAGAAAGTGTTGAAAATATTGTCCATTATATTTTATGTGTGCTTCTCTGTTATCGATTAGAAAGTGCTAACTGACAAGGACGGTTATGATAAGTCTTACTACATGTATATATAACTGAAATTCCATTTAATTCAGTAATGTTTAGCCTACAATTAAGATACAATAAACGTTAATCAAATATATCAGGGAACTATATACTAAATATGTATTTATACATGTACATTTGAATTATCTTTATCTTTTATATTTCAAAAAAAAAAAACAAAAAAAAAACAAAAAACAAAAAAACATGAAGACTCCTCCTACCCCACCCATCCCTTTCATAAAAAAAAAAATCAAAGGGGGATGCAGCACCACCCCTCTTCTACGGCTTCTAAATCAACCCCTCCCCCCTTTCATAAAATTTAGCTAAGATTTATCTCTCCTTGAATATCGGAAAGTTTTTCACAGATGGCGCTTCTAAAGCCGCCATATTGACAAAAACACGATGTCAACTGTCAGAAAGTAAACTGTCAACATAGCTTGAGAACTGTGAAAATGACTTACGATTTACCAAGTGTCTCGTATATGGCACTGTACATAGTGTCCATGCAAATTGTAAATTCCAATTCTAGAAGTTCTGCGGGGTCAAACCATTGGAAACTGAGCGCCGACGAGGGAAAGGTGATTCAGAGTAGTGACCAAACAGATGGAGAAACAGACGACTTGATGAACATTCTGACCAACAAAGTGGTAGAGAACGGACAATGGCGAATAATGAGAAAAACAGAACATTGTGATAAACATCGGCATAAGGATTGCTCTAACGTGTACGTAAGAGTTGTTTACTCTTCATATTGTATGTTTATAGGAGGCCCAGTGTAAAACGCGGGAAAAAACTGTTCAGTGATCATGATCATGTTACTGACGAAATTATCAGTATTATTTAACTGCCATTGTTTGCAAAAAAGGGGGGGAGGGGATAATCCTGTTTTCAGAAAACAAGACAGAGATTATAGGGTTAATTGCAATGCAAAAATGCTCATTGGCTATAGTCTTCTCAACAATTTTTTTTTTAACACATGCCGTGATCGGGAGGCCCGTGTTTGATTCACGTTTACCATGTTGCATCAAACCTAAGACATAAACATAGGTAGTAACTGTTCCTTTCCCTAGCACCTGGCACTAGAAGTGAAAGTCACAGGTCTTTCGGATGAGACCTTAAAAACTGAGGTCCCATGACACGTTAGGCGTTGGCATGATAAAGAACCCTCACTGCTCAATGGCCCTGATCGAGTGCCGAGTAAAGGTCTAAATTTGAAGCCCTTCACCAGTATATTGTGACGTCTATGAGTAAAAAATTCTCAAGCAACATACAATCAATCAACTACTACATTTTAATACTAATTAAGTTTCTACGAGTTATTTTTTGGTGAACTTTTGTTGCTACTGCAAGAATGTAGTTTGTGGAGAGATGCAATTTGGAAAGGATTGTACGTCTAGAGGGGGACTAGAGGTGTACTGCGGAAAAAAAATCATTTATTTAGTATCAATGTGCGAAGTCCGAATTTTCTCTTTGCACTGGTATTGTCGTTGGAGCTCACTCCGCTTGCTATTATCAGATCAGAGTTTATAGAAAAGAGAAACCCTGTTGATTGATTGATTGTATGTTGTTTTACGTCCCATTCGAGAATTTTTCACTCATATACCGGTGAAGGGCTTCAAATTTTGACCTTTACTCGGCACTCAGGACCATTGAGCAGTGAGGAATCTTTATCGTGCCAACGCCTGCTGTGACACGGGGCCTCGGTTTTTAAGGTCTCATCCGAAAGACCCGCAACTTTCACTTCAAAGTGCCGAGCGCATGGCGAAGAAACCCTGTTGAAACAGCAATTCAAATCAACAGCATTGTATTTATGAATTAAGGTTTACTGAACATTTGTAAAAGATATTCAGTATTTTATCTGCATTGCTCTTTTATAAACATTGTATTCAAACTTTCATGCATACAATTGTTTTATTATGTCAAATGACATGACAATTACGGTAATGTATTAAAAGGAACGTCTAAGTTCAGGCAGCAGTAATTTTTTTTTTTTTCATTTTGGACATGTACTGCAGTTTACACTGGTTTTTAGCTAAAAAATTTGTCCCTAGCTTAAGCTACATAAGAAATTATATTATTTTAAAATGAAAACTTTTTTTTGGTGATTATATGTAAGCATTAGGTTTTTTTCTTATGTGTATTACACTATACATAAGCACTTGAGGGTTTGTTTACTGATGTGTATTACACTTTTTAGATGAATTCATGCTTTATGATCCTTTATCTGATATTCAATGTTTTCTCTCTCAAAAACTAGTGAACTGAAACACTCTCCTTACAAATCATAACAGAGGTAGTCAGCCACACTGCTTCCAGGATGTATAAAATTGTATCATATTATTATTACATTCAGTTTTATTACATTTTATTATTAGTTTCCATTTCCTTTTTTTTTTTAACATACACTGGTCTGAAAATTTATATTTTCCCCTTTTCCTTTTGACTAATGATGAGTAATCTTCTCTATCCGACAAAATGAAAATTGGTCCTTTGATGTACTGGTATATATTTAATTAATAGGGCTGGGACGATATATCGAGATATTCATAATTGATTCAATGTTAGGATGATACGTATATCGATACATATGAAGAAATATCGCAAAAAAATTCTGACTTATGTTTTTTCTTTGTTTACTTAACATTTTGAGTTAAATATATAAAATAAATATGCAAAATATAAATATGAAATACATAATGATAAACACCACTTTTGTAAAAGAATTTTGTTTTACAAGAGATATACAACTTCTTTGAATAAATATTCTTATTTTTGTGAAGAAATATTGTGTTCATTTCTGTACAAAAAAAACATTTTATAAATAATTCAACATATTGTGATACATACCGTATCGTGCTTCAAATATCGTGATACATATCGATATAGAAAATGTATCGTCCCAACCCTAATATTTAACACCATTATGTTTTACAAAACATTTCCTTCACTACATACAGAAATATACTTTTTGGATCATTTCAAAATATATTCAGAGACATTGTGTACATTTTTTGAAAACGAGGAAAGTGCATGCTGTCCATTCTGTTCCATGTATGATGTATTGAGTGCATAAATTAAAAAAAAAAATACTTTCTATTTTTATAGACCATCTTAACAATAAATAATTTTCTACTCTAGCCAAGTTATTTAAATTTCATTTTTAACTTATTTACAATGAATTTGATCTGGAGTTACAGTTCTCATATTAGAATATTAATTTGTAGTGATGATCAGAAAAAGAAGACAGAACTAAGTTGTGGGAAGGCTGTTAACCATACTCAGTATGATCACCTAAGAGGAATAGCAAACCGAAATGAACACAGTCATATACCAGAGCCAGAGGTCGCACTTATCTTCAAGAAAAAGGGCAGCAAAGGCTCACATGTAGATATTAATGAACTGGAGGAAAAACTCAGAAAGATGAAAAAAGATGTAAGTTTTCAATTTACCGTATAACGGGTATTTTCTGCGGTTGGAAATTTTTGCGATTTAACCCCTAGAAGGTAGCAAATTAATTTCTGCGGTTGTATTATACCGCAAAAATTTATTTACGGGGTATGATCACCAAACTCTAAGAATTATCAAAACTGTGTCATGTTTATGTTTTATAAATTCATTATAAGACATATTGATCAAAGGTGCATGAGAACTGGTATTAAGCTATTAAGCTTAATTAAACTACTTTCTTTTAGTTTAGTTAGTCTTTGTAAAATTATGTCGAGTCCCAATTGAAATGAATTATTGCAGTATCAGTCCACCCAAACAACAATCAAAATATTTTTTGTATCGGACGTTTATTTTATGCGATCTACTAAAATGTTTAAATATATAGATAATGATAATTAATGTATCCAAGCCATATTCTAAAATACGCTTATAAGTAATTATCATCAAAATTAACTGGGTGTTCAATACCCTAAGGCTGACCGTATACAATCACAAGTGTCACGTGCATTGAGGCGTAACTTATCCTGTCAGTTGTCTGCTTTGGGTGAAATTCACGAGAAAATCAAGCCATATTGTGTATACAAGCAGTAATTATGGTCTCAAAATAAAACACAAGATTGAAAAGGTGTTAAAAAAAGAAAGAAAGAAAAGCTTCCATGTGTTGTTTGCAGCTATTGGAGTTTGGATTCTATGATTTCAATTTTAAATAAAGAAATATGAACAAGAAAAGATTTTTTTTTTGTATAAACTTATCAAATTAATACTATTTACAGAAAAGTTTTGATTCAATATATTTTGGACAAATCCTGACATGTAAAATCTTCGAATTTCAATGACACACCAATTTTCTCGCTAACGAGGATGCATCCACTCATGAATCTGCGGTTTCATCGTTTTTAAGAACCTTCAGTCCCATATAATTTTGCTGCGTCCAGTACGCAGGTTCTTGCGTTAATGAGAACCCTGTGACATACGCACCATTTATCATACTTGCATGTATAAAATATCTGAATAAATATTGAAAAATATTTTGCGATTGTAATTTTTGCGAATTTGTCCTATCCGCAAAATTCTGCAAAAATTGGACAACCGCAGAAAATACCCGTTATACGGTATATATACCAAAAGAAGGTAAAAGATTTTTTGAGACTTTGTTTTCAAAAGTAAAATACAATGTATTCATATTTGCAGGATCCGACTTCAGCAAATGTCTATAACCAAATAGGAAATTTTTGGAGAATTAAAGGAAACACACAGAATTCAATAGAATGCTTTAGAAAAGCATTAGCAGTCTCTCCAAATAATCCCGAGGTTTTACTTAATATGGCACGGGTCTTATTTAATCTCCAGTATTTAGATGATGCAATATTTCTGACAAGACGTTCACTAGTCATGCAAACTTCAACCCAAAATACATGGCTCCAACATTTTACACTAGGAGAGATCTTGAAAGCTTATGGACATTACCAAGAAGCAGCACTGCATTTTACTCATGCCCTTGACCTTAATCCAGGTTTTCAGCCTGCGAAAGCTCATCTCAGGGAAATGGAAGGAACGCCAAGCCCGACAGTGACACAGTATACACTCTTCATTATCTTGTTTTTAGTCTTGGGAGTTATTTTTGGTGTCATTACCTCAATTGAAGCCAGTTTTGATGACCCAGGAGAAGTGAAGACACAGAGACATTTTAATCGGGCCATGGCCATGAGGTCAATAAAACTAGGGATTAACCCAAAAATTATCCGGATGAGAAAAATGAATTGTTAGGACTTTGCTTGCAGGAATTTTTTGGTTGTGGAATTTAATTACAGAAATTTTAAGTTCTTGAATAATACAGAATTTTATTTTTTAGCTCAGTCAATTTTATAATGTCCTCATACTTTAGAAAAACAATGTACATTGTTACTTAAATATGCTATACTAAATTGATCAACATAATCTATTGTTTGCATTTGATCAATTCTTCCATATATAGCAAAAGTACTGTCATTAATTAGCAATAAATTTGGGGAATTACCATTATTGTGCTATTTCAGTGTATAATACCTAATTCTGTGACAATGTTCTCAAAGCTTCTCTGATGTTATTTCAAAAGCAACTTTTTATTGTAGTTTCCTGGTGCCAAATTGTTATTGATGTATTCTTAAATTGGTCTCTTTACAGATCAAAAATAAATAAACTTTAAGCAAAAAACTGCTTTTATATTAATTGAGATTGATCTGAAGGTAGTAACAAGTTTGCATAGGCGACAAGTACGTTTTTAGGACACTCAATTGCTATCTGTTTTTGTCCATCATCATGTGTCGAATAAACTTTTGAACATTATTTTTCAGCTTGTTCTCTGGAAGTAATGAACCATTTCAACAAACTTTGGCATATGGTATCTATGGGTGAAAAGGAACAAACATTTTGAATATCATGGTCTTTGCCCCCCTGGGGCCTGAGGGGTGGTGTTTCTAAATATTCCCTTGTAAAAACTCTAATCCCTATTGTAATCCAACCCTACCCCTGGGGTCATGAAGGGCTTTCACATTTCACATGTGCATTAGGTACTTGTATGAGAGGACCTTTCCAAAGATACTGTGATTTTTGAAATTCTGAACTTGACCTTGAAGTTTGACTTACTTTAAAAAATATTAACATTGGTCATATTTTTGAATGAGAGAAAATAATCTTAATTTTTTACATGTGGATTACTTGTGACCAGGCCTTTCTGAATATACTATGAATTTACTTCATGACCTTGAGGTTTAACCTACTTTTCAGAAAATTTAATATTGTAAATAATCTTTGAAAGGAGGGCTTATATAGGTCTTTTTTGTACATTACCCATGAAAACACCTTTCAGAAAGTGGAAGTATTTTGTGTCATCATGACCATGACCTAGAAGTTTGACCTACTTTTCAAAAGTTATAACTTTGGCAGAAAATTTTGCACAAGAAGAGACAGCTTTAATATTTTTTTTTTTCACGTGCATTAATTATAACTTTCAGAATATTTTATCTTGATCTCAAAGTTTGATGCAGTTTTCTGAAACTTTTATTTTATTTTGGTCCAAACTTTTATTAATTCAAAAATTTAACCTTTTTTGTATGATGAATAGACAAGACAGGACAAACAGACAAGTCAGTTGCAATATACCTTAAATAATTGCATCCCAACCAATAAAACCCCAATAGTGGGGAACCACGATTTTCTGAATTTGCTTGTTTCCTAGGTACGTTATATTCCTATATAAAAATATAATCGTCTATTGTGGTCCCAAACTACCTACAGGGGACATTATTTGAACAAACTTTAATTTACACTACCTGAGGATGCTTCCATAGCAATACGACTAATCATACATCGTGTGTACCTTTGATGTTCTTGAGAAGATTTTAAAAGATTTTACACCTATATAATCCCATGTAAAACTTTGATCGTTCATTGTTGCCCCACCCTACCCTCGATGGTCCAATTAAATATCGGATACTGAAACAGATTATTAAAAATTATTTAAAGTAGACTTTAATTTAATCAACGTTTCGGGGAAAAGGTGTGCAAGTATCTCAAAGTATTAAGACAGTTTAATTTTTATCTTGAGGCGCACATACGGACGATAATTAATTGTGACAACAAGGTATTAAAAGTAACACAGTATATAATTTGTTAATATTTGAGCTTTAGCAGTACTTAAATTATTAATAATTTACGAAGTTTTATAACATAGAACAGAGACACTTTTTTATTTAAAAAAATTCTGCATACTATATAAAAAGGTACGAACATATCAAAAGCTTTTTACTTGGAGTTTCTCGAAAGAGAAAAGTTAAAATGAAGCCACGTTAGTCGGCTTTCCTATGTTCTTTGTCGACGTAGAATTAATTATAATAAGTCAATTAAACGTAAATATACTATAGCTATGGTATATCAGATTTTTTTTTCAGTCTGAACAAGTTTGTTTGAAAGCATAATTTAAAGTGGAATGCGCTATAAGATAGAGTACATAAATTATGACACGAGTTCACACATCTACTGATACTAAGAGTCCTTATTTTCAACAACTTATTTTTTATCGTCAACTTCCCTTATTTAGGTAGCACTATACCCTTATTACTATCATGTTGTAAATTTTGAATTTACTAGGGGGAGGTAAATGCAAAATCATGTTGTAAATTTTGCATTTACCTCCCCCTAGTAAATTCAAAATTTACAACATGATATTACCTACATACGGGGTTTATATCTCCCAGTTGATTCGATACGCAAGAGATGCTTCACGTACGAACAATTTCGAAAACGAGGCAAGCTATTGATAAACAAGTTGATGATACAAGGATATCAATAGTCTCCTTTAAAATCACCATTTCGCAAGTCTTACGGTCGACACAATGACCTTGTCAGCTAATACAATCTATCATTAACTCGAATGCTGACTGACGTTTTTCATACTAATTGTTAGGCCATTATTTAAACACTGAATCGTCTACGGATATTTACGTTTGCCCGATCATTACAATGAGAACACGGTGGGTATGACTGGTCGACAGGGGATGCTTACTCCTCCATGACACCTGATCCCACCTCCGATGTTTTTAGAGGTGCGTTTATACTTTCATCCTGATTCGTATTGTTCAATGGACTTTTGAGCTTGATCACTGTACGTTATCTCCATATTTCCTTTCACTTTCAAACTCTTTGGACGAGATGAAGTCACTTGATAACACGATGGAGTTTTAACTTAAATGAGAATCGATATACGGGTATTGATATCTGGGTATTGGCACAGTGTGTTGGTGATCGAGCCATTTGTAAGGGAAGAGTAAGAATTACATCCTATTTTGTTTCCGCACATTAGTTAAATATGGAAACAAATGATAAGTTTTTCAAATACTAATATCGAATTAAAGCTAAAAAAAAAGTATCGAAAGGGAAGAGTGCTTTTTACAAATACCAGCAAATGAAGGAAGGAGGATGTTGCTCACCATGAAGCGCGTTTATCCAACTACTTCAATGAGAAATGAATAGGATAGTTTGGTTTATTTATATGTGTGTCGGGTTTTGCCAAAGTAAGACGGACTTGGGATGTTGTGGATCATACAACAATGGATCTTGTGGGTAGGTACAAGGACCTTTAAGGAGCCATAAATTAAGGTCTCTGTTCTGATATGAGTTGTGATTCTTAACAATGCTTAAATGTATTCCAATTTTTTTTTACTGATCAATGGATGATGGAAATATTGGATGTACACATTGATAGGAAATTATTAACAAACATTTTTCGTATCTTCTAAAGCGTTTGTGATAAATATGTGATTAAAACTCTATTACAAGAATATTTTCAAAAGTCTTTCCACAAAATTAAATAAAACAACAGGTAATATTTTGAAAAAAGAGATTTTTTAACTCCGAAATTATCGACTGGGGTCAATTGGATTTAAGCCCAAAATCAAAGGGGCGGGGCTTTACAGGTTCATGATAGGATACAGAACTACTACCACAAAATGAAAGGGAAAATTTACTATAATAGTAAAATATAGTTTTCTTTTGTACATACTTTAATATACCTGCACTTAAGTTTGATTTATTATCAATGGAACTTTCCTGTGATTTTTTTTTAAAATTCTATACAACTTACTAAGTGATATAAATTTTGAAATAATATGTGGATATACAAGTATTATTTCTTTTTTTATAAAAAAAAATCGTATGCAAGAACGGGTGAAAATTTCTTGGTAAAAATAATTTGATTTGCTACTAAAGTTAAAACTTTGATTTACTACAGTGGAAACTTTGATACTAAAGTAAGCTATAGTTTATTTTAGAACTGCATTTCTGGTCAGGCAAAATGGACCTCCGAGCTAATGTTATGCAGCTTTCTAACAATATACGAACACTTTTTCCCAGAATATAAGTGATGTTGAAAATATATGAGTGTTTAGAATTATTTTGAAGTAGTATCGGAAAATAATTAAGAAATGAAATGAAAGCAAAAAAAACCCTAGCTCTTCAATAATGTGAAATGGTTATGTTAGATTTATCGGTTTGGATTTTATTTCAGGAAATGCTGCAGTAATTTTGAACTCATCAACGGAACCTGTCGAGGTAAAATTCTGGCATTAATTTAACGACATTTTCAGCCAAAAATACAAAATGTTGCTAAAATTCTCGATATTTCAATTAACACGGATGTGATTCAAAATTAAATTTATCTGAGCCTATTAACGACCAATTTTTAATTCAAAAATCCGTAAATTCAATATATACATGCATAAATACTTATCAAATTCAAAGATATTTGATTAAGATAAATTTATTTTAAATGGAGCCGTATTTATGATATGCACAGACTAGAATCATCTTATTTCATCTTATTTCTAGAAGAAAGGATGACTGCACTTCACGAATTAATACGAAAATTGCGACGAAATAAACTTTCAAAACGAGCTTTTTTCTTTTAATTGCAGGAATGGTCAAAATCCAATCTAAAATTGTACGAAATTATACTAAATATTTTTAATCTCATCACATTTTTACAATTGTATACAGAGATATACATGTACATAATAAGGTGAAAAATGAAAATAGATTTTATAGCATGCGTGAGTATGGAGGTGACAAATAGTACAATTATAGATGTATGTATTTACTATTAGTGGAGCACATTTTAGTAATATTTTTAATAAACGTTCAAAGTTTTCTTAAAAAAGGATTATTTTTTCTTAAATTCATTATTTCTACAAATGTAATTATATTTCTAAACCGTAATTGCGGTAATAAACTTTTTTTCTTTCTTCTGTCATGGTTGTTGCTCAATACGTAGTGGAATTCATCGCCTATTTCGTTTAAATAATCTATTTTCTCTTGGTTCATTTAACCATGCAACGTCCACTTTCATTCGGTAAATGATGATTACAAGTACGGAATTTACAGAAATTAATGGCATCTTTTCTGGATAGAATGTCTGAGTATTTTTAAATTTTAATTCATCCTTGTTTAAATTGTTCAAGTAAAGTTAGTTTTACTTAATTTCGATTTCAACCAATTTAGATGAAAGGATTGACTGCCAAATATTTGAAAGGCCATAAGTATTTGAGACATTATTTTTCCAAGCAATCCTGATCTTTTTTTTTTTTTTGTTTTTGATTTGACATATCACTTAATTTGAACAATATATTTGAAATTTTTGCTTCTTTTCCAAGTATAAGTTTACACAAATATTTTTGTATTGTTATGGGCATAGGATGCCGACCGAGTTTACTATAAACCACACAGTCAGGAGTAGATTGTTAAAGGTTAAGAAGTTATTTGCAAAATTTAAGATGCACTCTTTCTTCAATTGCATTGTTTTAAAATACCCATACCTCACATCCATACAACAATATAGGCTGAACAATTTTATCAAACAAATCTATCTTACACAGTATTGATAGGTCATGATAGGTCTTTCTTAAGAATTTCAAATATTGCTTTATATGCTTTGTCAAATTGTTTTTGGTTTGCTTTTTGGAATGAACCCGATGCGCTAGATAATTAATTTCACTAACAACTTCAATAAACGTTGTGTTGTACATAAATTCGGGTTTTTCTTTTTTGCTTTCCTTTACTCATTATCAAGATCTTTTGTTTTGTTAATATTAATCTTTAAGTTCCAATTTCTACACTTTTTTTTCAAGCAATCAATTTTGGCTTGTAAATGTTGAACAGATTCAGCTATCGATGCCGTGTTATCGGTATATAAGAGTGCAAACAATTTGAAATATACATTCAAATGTTGTTCAAACATATTAGATATAGAAGGTAACCAAATAGCATATTGCGTTGAAAAAAGTTCTGTAGGTCATATAAATAAGTATAGAATAAACATGACGACAGATTTTCTCCTTGTCCGACACCATTTTCCAGTAAAAAAAAATCAGAAATCTCATTATCATATACTTATTCTTGACTTGATTTGATTATACAATTATTTATTATATACCCAACAGTATATCACTCAATTTTACTGTAGAATTTGTACAATCACGTGACGGTGTGATCCGACTTTCCGGATCACCACACTGTGGTTTTCTGAATCCATATCAGCCCTCTCTGAAATTGATGACGTAGTACACAGAAACATGACGTTATTTTTCTTGCGCATCAAAAAGTCCCCTGACAGAATGCTTTGTTTAATGGAAAAATATTAAATAATTGATCTCAGAAGTTTTTAAAACTATATCTTGTTAGTTGTAAGGGGGTATATAATAAATTTATCATTATAACAGTAACTTGATCCGAAGAGCCGTATCACGTCTCGTTGAAGGCGCGGATCATCAGATCAAACTCGACGCTTCGCGTCTCGTTTGATCTGATGATCCGCGCCTGTCAACTCGACGTGATACGACTCTTCGGATCAAGTTACTGTTATAATAATATATATGTAATAAAATTATATTTCCATTAATACTGTTTGCACAAAGTTTATACCAAAGAGCTTTTTGCCATATATTGTCAAATGCTTTCTCGAAGTCTATAAAGGCACAACAAAGCTTTTTTTTTTAATTTTAATTTCAATAATTCTGATAAGACATGTAATGAAAATAATGAGCAATAGATGACAATTGTTTTCTAAAACCTGTTTGATTTTCGTGCAGCATTTAAAAGCATTTAATTCGTCATTCAATATAGATGTAAAAAGTTTTCCAATACAGCTTAAAATTGTTTTAGGTCTATAATTCTAAGAATTATTTCTCTTCCATTTGTTTTTATATACAGGAAGTGTATTTCCTTCAAGCCATTGGGATAATTTACCTGTTGAAAAAAAGCAATAATAAACACTATCTGGTACAGTATAGGAGCATTGTTTGTATTGATGATTTTATGTATTCATTTCCTGATATTGTTTTCACCGGAAGCTTTGTTCTTTTATAATTTTTTTCTTCACAGCCTTAAGTATTTCGTCTTGAGAAATATATTTATTTAAATTGTGGTTTAATTCTTCTTATTCTAACATTAATTTCGGCCTAACGGCCTCAGGCAAACAGTTTGGTTCTTGGGTCCAACAAAACTCATTTTGCCCTTGAACCCAGTTAATAGATATATTGTAAAGTATGTATTTACGAAGTATTAATCTGTTTTCATAGACGGGGATCATCACGATTTCTTTAATCTCCACAGGATAATAAGGACACCCAGTTTTTACTGACTTTATACATAGTCAGCACATGTTTGTCTATTGTTCTCTGGTTAACAGTAGTTGTATATTTACATTAATAAAGTTGTGTCAAAAGGAGATTAATAGACAAACAAGCGGTCATGGTTTAAAAGAGAAAGAACTGTTTCTTCTTACATTTTCTCTTTTTGTTGTAACCAAAGACTGTTACATATTGAATATTATAATTCACCAAGTGCTCTCTTACCTCAGTGTACTTTGTGAATACTAAATTCTGTCACGTGACTTGTAAGGCTTACTCGGACATTGTGTTCAAACACCTTAGATTTAAAATTCTCTGTACATACACGGACATGGTCACATTGTTAATTTTATTTTGAAACCTTTGTAAATAGTGTACTTGTGCGATATTAATTAGAGATGGAATTAGGGAAAGACATGTCCTTGATATTTATACAAGTCTAATTTTAGACCCATTCCTACAGTGTTAGCCCCATATCTCATGCATATCTTTTTCGACCTTATGTTCAACCAATGGCAGGTTAGTGTAAATTCTCTATATTTCGAAAGTAGTGAAGACAAACAAAGCAGAGATTTTTTTTATTATACTGTGAAATCACATATTTTCGTGGGGTCAAATTTTTGAGGTTTGAAGAAAAATATTGGTTCGGGGGGGATTAGAGCTCGTGGTTGCGGAAATGCTGAGTTGTTATATATATGAATTTTACATTTCATGGTGGACATGAATTCGTGGGTCTCTTCATACCTCAAAACAACGAAAATTAAACCCCAACGAATATTTGGGATTTTACAGTATCAAAGTCTAAAAACATTTTAACATTTAAATTTAGTTAATCCAAATTGACACGTTTCTTTAATGAATAAACAAAATTAAAATTAGATTAAGATATAAAAGTAAAAGAAGCGATAAAAAAAAAAAAACAAAAAAACAAAAAAAAAAAAAAAAAAAAACAAAAACAAAAACAAAATAAAACAAAACCGTCCTTAAGTGCAGTCATCCTTTGCAGAAAGTAATAGATCTATATTCGTATGGTACTTCGGAGCTATATATTTATTTTCACAGCTTGTGAGACAGGATTTTGGGGCGTTAACTGCAGCATGATGTGTAGCTATCCCAATTATGGAGAGTTGTGTATTGAATCGTGCTCTACTAAGGCCTTAAACTGTACAAAAGAGGACTGTGATCCTGTGTCAGGATGCAAATTAAAAAGTATGGACAAAGAATAATGGCAAAATAATGGCAGGACGGTGGTAGTTTTTTTTTCTGTCTGTAGACTTCACTTTACCTTTACCAAGACCGAACTTCAATTTCAAAGATTTCAAATAAAGTCCTACCACTAACCTCAGGATTTTTTTTTCGGGCGTGAAGGGAATGTACTAACATACTTGATAATATCAAAATGTGACAGATGTTTATTAATTTTAATGAAGATTTTTGTTATTACAAATGATATTTATAATTCAGAGATCTCGGTGACATCGTACGTAGCACAGAACGTTAGAACATCCTCATCACAAGATACTTCAACGCAGGGAAACAATCACCACAACGCTATAAATGGTAAATGGAAATTTTAATAAATTCAGGCAATTTAATTCGTGTTACTAAACTGCCTTTGATATGTAAGTAGGAAACAAACTTGCTATTTTCATAAATTAGATTTTCGACAAAATCAGGAAATTGTATATATGCATTGTTTTGCAAATTTATAAAATTTGAAGTTAAAAATATTTATATGTATTAAATATAGAAGGCTCGGGGATAAGAACTAAGATAAAAAAAATCATATCCAACCACAAACCAACGGAGATTCTTTTTATCACAAATTTTACACATAGCAATTTCATGTTTTATAAGTAAATCCACAATATTTGACTTGATCAAATTCATGCAAAACCATTGTGACGTCACAACCGTTGATATTAAAATGATATATCTTATGAGGCTATATCCACTGTATAAAGGAGTAAACATGTGATAAATCATTTTTCGTGTTACATTTGGGTGCGTATTGCTATGAAAATTTAATATACAATATATTCACTGACATATTCTGTTATGATTTTGTAAATATACGTGTACCTATATAGATTCATGTTTTCAACAGAAAATTGTGTAAAATGCTCTTCGGTTAAAAGAAATTCGGGTTTCAGTCTATTTGGTGACATGTTCGTTGTGGAAATTAAACACTTAAGATATATGTATTTATTAATATTAGGATGGTTAAGTTAATAATGTAGTAATATTTTCAACATGTGAATCATCATTTGCTTGGTACATTCAAGCTTTATTTTTAATTGCTTCCTGCACTCTCTTTTTTTGAAAGACAACAAACATTCAGTTGGAAGGATAATTGACAGTGTTAGCATAATGTTTATTTTTTGAAGAGATTTCTCATCATAGCTTTGAAAGTAACATTAAAATTAGAATACATTCTTTTAGAGGAAATCGTCGCAACTAAGCATGAAGACTTTTCGAAACCCTTTATAAGTTTGGGACGAAACACAAAGTCAGACAGACAAGTTAAAACGTCAGTCCCAAAGACAATCAACACTGAGCAAACCACGTCCCTGAACCGTCTACGGTCCACGAGGAAATCCCAGGGGAGGGTCCCAGACCTGAGCAGTGAGTCTTGGCTGATTTCTGTTGTTGGAGTCCTGGGGATTTCCCTGGGGGTCAGTCTCGTCGTCATTCTAGGTCTAGTGTGTCTCTTCCTCTGGAAGAAGAAACAAGACAACACCATTGGAAAACAAACAAATATTAAAAGTGATGGCAGACAAAGAGACCTAGAGACAAACATGTACAGCTGTGACCATATGAATAGTAAGGAGGCGTTGACTCTGACAGATGTGGAGATAGCCACCAGTGTTGATAAACACAGTTATAAAGAATCAGCAGAGTATCAAACTCTCTGTACGGTCTCCCCTCTGAGGAAATCGGATGAACGAGGACGTTCGGAGGCTCCTAGCCATTCTACAGACACTTATATGGAACCTGTGACTCGAGAGGGCGTCACTCTCCGCACCATTGTCGATAACCCTTCCTATGTTGAAGTGATACCATAGAGTCACATACTTCTTTTAACTTGATATTAAATTGACAAGAAATTGTTATTGAAGACAGTAGGAGTTTCTCATTAAAGTGCCTTTATTTCTCTCAGCTATAAAACCATGATAGAAAATAAATAGCAGAATAATTGAACAACAATTGAAAATGGACCCATGACTGTTATAAAAGCGATTTTCAGATATATAAATAAAAAAATGTTTCTCATTTGGTAATAACAAAAGTTGAACAAAGACGATTTATTTTTCTCATCATAGTCATTATTACTGGAGTGCTTCATTAAATAATTGAAAAATTTCCCCAGGAAAGTCTGTACAAACAACGATATACGTGTATGTGGTTACTTGCAAATTTTCTCTCCTGTTTTCGACCTTCACGGTAGATCAATCGGTAGAGCGTTGGCACGATAAAGAACCATCACTGCTCAACTGCCCTGAGTGCCGAGTAAATGTCTAATTTGAAGTCCTTCACCGGTATATGGTGACATATATAGGTAAAAATTCTCGAACGGGACGTAAAACAACATATAATCAATCAATCAATCTCCTGTTGTTTTTTTTTAATTTTCCTCTTTTGTCCTCATTGAAAATTGCCGAATTTAAAACGGGACGAATTCAATTCTGTGCAAATTCTAAACTGCCTGAAATCGTTTCAAGTGTAAAAGAGTGAAAATATCACGAGGCAAAAATAATGTATACAGTAACACTTTCGAGCAAAAATCGACTTGAAATTCGATGTATAATGTCATTTTTTTATTGAACACATACTACGAGGGGCTGGTGAAATAAAATTTATACTTTGTAGGCTGAACTTATTTATTAAGAACAGAAAGTTTAAATTTTGAAATATTCAGCTTAATACTTTATAATTTGCCAATATATCATGAAATACAAATTCATTTTCTGGTAACCCGTCGCTTTTGTCATTGCGTTTTATGACATTCGACAACTTCATTGCTTCTCAATGTCAAACCTACTTCTGCCTACTAAACTTTACTTGACGAGATCCATCCAGGAATTAAATAGAGACTAAAACCTGTCTTGTATATGTAACTTTTAAAATATTATGAACAGTTGAATTCAACGTACAATACTGTAAATGATTTCCTCAAAAGGGAAAGATCCTAACCTGACGTTGGCAGATGAATCCATTTGTCGCAGTACAATTTATTTCGCACATGAGCAACTTTAGATTTTCTATAGACACTTGGAACGCGAATCAGTAGAAAATATGTCTCTCTTCTCTCTCTGAATCTTTTGTACCATTTAACAAGAGGCCCAAGGGCCTTAACGGTCACCTGAGTATAACACTGTAAAGGATCCATACAAGTATAACATAAAATAAAAATAAACTGATAGATGATGATATGTTGTCCTAAACCAAGAGGAATAGATGATCAGGGATCAACAAAATAGTAAGTCTTTAATCATTAACAAATCAAAATACTTACCAGTGCTAATAAACTCCCATTTGTCACTATCATCATGCAGACCAAATAAACAGATAATGATTGTGCTCATGTAGTAAACCCAACATATTCACTCTCGCATTGGTCTCTTAATCTTTGAAGAACATTAATGTACAAAAATAAGATATTTTTGTCTCATTTTCATTTATTTATTAATCACAAGTCCATCTGACCAATAAAAACTATAATAGTATTCTTTTGTAAATTACATTAAAAAATTCTAATATAATTCTTTTATTTAATCAATCAATTACATTATTTATATACAGTGGTGAATAGCAAAGGGAAGTAACTTCTCCCTTGATTGCAAATTGCCGAATTCAAAACGGAGCGAATTCAACTCTGTGCAAATTCTGAACTGCGTAAAATTGTTTTCAAGTGTAGAAGGGCGAAAATATCACGAGGCAAAAATAACCCTGTCTACAGTAATAATTCTTTCTCTCGAAAATCGACTTGAAATTCGATTTATTATGGGTTTTTTTATTGAACACATAATTCAAATGCTTGACTGGTGCTATAAAATTTATACTTTGATGGTTGAGCTTATATATAAAGAACAGAAAGTTTAAATTTTGAAAATTTCAGCTTAATACTTTATAATTTTCTAATTCATCATGAAATACAAAACACATTTTCTTGTTACCCGTCACATTCATCATTGCGTTTTATAACATTCGCACAACTGCTTACCTACCTCTGCCTAACAAACTTTACTTGACGAGTTCCATCCAGGAAATAAATACTGACTAAAACATGTCTTGTATGTGACTTTTAAAATGTAATGAACAGCTGATTTCAACGTACAGTACTATAAATGATTTACTCAGAAGAGAAAGATCCTAACTCGACGTTGGCAGATGAATCAAGTTGTCGCAGTACAATTTATTTCGTACATGAGCAATTTGTCTCTCTGTCTCTCTCCTCTCTCTCTCTGAATCACAAGAGGCCCAAGGGCCTTAACAGTCACCCGAGTATAACATTGTAAATGATCCATACAAGTATAACATGAAAGAAAAATAAACTGTTAGATGAAGATATGTTGCCCTAAACCAAGAGGAATAGATGATCAGGGATCAACAAAATAGTAAGTCTACTAATCATTAACAAATCAAAATACTTGCCAGTGCTAATAAACTCCCATTTATCACTATAATCATGTAGACCAAATAAACAAATAGTGATTGTGCTAATGATTGGCCTCTCTTAATCTTTGAAGCACATTGATGTACAAAAATAAGATATTTTTGTCTCATTTTTATTTATTGATTAATCACAAGTCTATCTGACCAAAAAACTATAATAGTACTCTTTTGTAAATTACATTAAAAAATTCTTATTTAACTCTTTATTTAATTGATCAATCAATTACATTATTTACAATAGTGAATTTTTCATAGCAAAGGGAAGTAACGAGTATAAATTTCCTTACAATGTCAATAGAGCCCTGCCCATCGTCAAAACACTTGACTAAGTGGTCAGAAATTTCACATATCCGGTAATACACCTTGCTCATTACAACTTTGTACTCTGTTTGGCTCCTAAATGCCCCCCCCCCCCAAAAAAAAAAAAAGAAAAAGAAAAAAGACTCAAGAAATATTGCATTTTTCACCATAATAGGGATAGTACTAGAAATTTGAATATAATTAATAATATGAAGAATCTAAATTAGACATGTTTGATAAAATCGTCAAACCAATACTCTTATATGAATGCGAAGTAACGGGTTTTAAACTAATGACTAAACTAATAGAGAAATTACACCTAAGATTTTGTAAACATATTCTGAGCCTGAAAACATCAACACCAAACTTTATGGTGTATGGAGAACTTGGTAGACATCCTTTAATAATTGATATCAAAGTTAGAATGATTTCATTTTGGAATAAACTCATTAATGCCCAGAGCTCTTAATTGTCTGCAAAACTTTTATGTGCATTGAAAATCTATAAGAATCCATGGTGTGAATTTGTTCAGAAAATTTTTAATGAATGTTGATTGACTTATATGTGGTATGAAAATTCAATTAATATATCTTGGCTAAGAAATACCGGTAAGGTATTTACCACTCTTTTAGATCAGTTTAAGCAAACATGGTTTAGTGATGTACAAACTTCCCCTAAAGGTTTTAACTATAGTATTTTTTATAAAAATCATTGATCTTTGAAGACGAATTCTTGAATTTGCCTCCTAAACAATCCAAGAAATATTGCTTATTTAGAACTGGGAATGCAAAATTACCAGTTGAGACTGGTAGATGGTGCAATGGTATTGGACATGAATTTCATTACTTATTGAAATGTACTGTTGTATCTATAAAGAACTCAAGAGTTATGTATTTGTCAGAATATTTTCAATCGAATCAAAATTTGTTGAAATTTGAAATGCTTTTTAATGTAACCAATATTAATCAACGTAGCAAAATTTGTAAATTGTTAGATATCATAATTGAGAGAGCTGGCTCTCTTGGTTGACATACTCTGTTACCCCTTCTTCGGGCATGTAATATTTTCTGTTTATGATATTGTACATATCTTCTCTTCACTGTTTTGTCAGTTATGAGAATAAAGCTCATTTATTCAACCTGGAAAACCTTAATTATCTCCAGATATACGAAAACGCTAACTTATCAAAGTTAATGCAGTTTTTTTAAAATTTAATTTTAAAGAATTTTCATTGAAATTTACACATATTCTTTTTTTTCGACTAACTGATTACAGATTTTTCTAACCGATTACCATCGTTTTGACCGAAAAATCGGTTAACCGGTTACAAATTGCTATCCCCACTATATAATCAACAGAGCCCCACCCTAACACCAGGATCCCTGATAAAGGGGCAACAAATTTCACAACTTTGGAAGAGGCGCACTTGCTCATCTAAATATATATTTGTCTGCTAAATATACAGGGGAGATATTTAAAGAATTTATAGATTTGCATTATATGATCAAAAGAGCCCGGCCCTTGCACCAGGACCTGTGACCCTGGGGCCATGTTTCTTAATTTGGATGAATTCAAAAATAATGACGGAGAAATTGAATTTTTTTTTTCAGCTTACCATAACAAATTTTTCAAAGATTACATCAAATTGTATATACATTCTTATTAAAATTTCCAAAATGACAATAAAATTGACAAATACATAAAAAAGGATCAATTTTTTTTTAATCAGAAGAACTTCATTTGAAAAAAGAAAATATTACTACATTCTAAAAGACTTTCTGAAATACATAATCAAAAGAAATTAAAGTTTTTTTTAATCTTTCAGAGTTGTGTCAGGGATAAAAATGGTTAGATCTAAACCTTGTTCTCTTCTGTATGTGAAAATTGGCAATTTTGGTTGTTATTTAACATTGATTGTCTCAATTATGGTCTAAAACGTTTTAGTAGGAAAGAAATTTTATTGAATTTAGTCAATTCTTCAAATATAAGGCTTAGCCGAAAAAGAAGTTTGATAAAGAATGCTTTCTTATAAAAATACTAGATTTTAAAGTTATCTTTTACCTTTTTCGTTGCACTCCTGACATCTAGTATCTTTTTTTTTTTTTTAAATAAATATTGTATAAATTTTTTAAATGAAAGCTATTCTGTGAATTACTTAAAGTGTCCAAAAATGTCTGCGATTTGTTGATATAAATAATATTGTTGATATAAATAATGATTTCAACTACAAATAGTGAAAACATTTTCTGCAATTTATTTTGTTTTAAAGAGAGATGAAGTTCATTGGTAATTATAAAACAGTTTTTTTTTCAATCCTATTTAGATTTTAGATTAAAGCCACAGAACACAAAAATTCCTAACATTCTGGCAACCTAAGTAGTAATGAAATTGTGCATTATTTATAGTCCAATACTTCATTGTTAAAATTGTTTAAACTTTGCTTTATATCACAAATGATTCCCTAGTTATGTCGTAAAACTAGTTTATGATATAGTAAGAAGAAAACAAGAGGCCCAAGGGCCACATCGCTCACCTGAGCACCTTTGCTGTTCTTGAGAAGAAGATTTTTAAAGATTTCTCCTATATATTCCTATGTAAAAATTTGATCGCCCACTGTGACCCCACCCTACCCCCAGGGGTCATGATTTGAACAAACTTGAATTAACACTACCTGAGGATGCTTCCATGTAAATATGACCAATCAAGGCTTTGCTGTTCTTGAGAAGAAGGTTTTTAAAGATTTACCCTATGTATTCTTATGTAAAACATTGATTGCCCACTGTGGCCCCACCCTACCCCCGGGGGTCATGATTTGACCAACTAAAATCTTCACTACCTGAGGATGCTTCCATATAAATATGACCATTCAAGGCTTTACTGTTCTTGAAAAAAAGATTTTTAAAGATTTTCCGATTGTATTCTTATGTAAAACTTTGATCGCCCACTGTGACCCCACCCTACCCCCGGGGGTCATGATTTGAACAAACTTGAATCTACACTACCTGAGGATGCTTCCACATAAATTTCATATTTTCTAACACAGTGGTTCTTGAAAAGAAGATTTTTGAAAGATGCCATAAATTATTATGAATTCGCAATTATCTCCCCTTGGAAGAAGGTGTGACCCTTCATTTGAATAAATTTGAATCCCCTTCACCCAAGGATACTCTGTGACAATTTTGGTTGAAATTGGCCCAGTAGTTCTAGAGAAGAAGATGAAAATGTGAAAAGTTAACAACGATAACAACAACGACGACGCCAACACCAACTACGACGACAATTTTGATCAGAAAAGCTCACTTGAGCCTTTGGCTCTGATGAGCTAAAAGTATATTTTACGTATAGGATATTTTACTTAATGGGACAAACGCTGTTAGCAATTAAGGTTAACAAGAAGCATTCTACTCATCAATTTTTGTTTATATATGTATTTGTACATATTTGATAATTGATAATTTCTTCATTTTTGTTAAACTCCTGACGAAGTGCATGTGAGACTTCACAAGTAGAATTGTGAAGCATAAATTACATCAGAAAATATTCTATTGTTTCAGTAAAATCGTGGTGGAATTATTTGAATATTATTACAATTTTTCTGTTTGCTTTCTTTTAAAATTTCTTTAAAAAATTGGAAGAAAAGATAAAAACATATCTGTTTTGATGAAATCGAGAAAGGGATTAATTTTATCATTGAACTTGGATCTTTAAAAAATATTTGCTGACAAGGTCATTGTATCGACCATAGAACGTGCGAAATGATGATTGTTGATATTCTTGTTTCATCAATTTGTTTGTGAATAGTATAGCTAGCCTCGTTTTTGAAATTGTTCGTACGTGGAGCACGCTCTTGTGTATCGAATCAACTTGGAGATATAAGGTGACGAGGTTATATTGCTAAATAAATATGGTAAAAGTTGAAGTCATCAAGCTTATCATAAAGTTTTGTTGTAAGGTTACCATTAAGGACTTTTTCTAGTGATATATCCAAATGTGAAACAGATGTGTCAGACTCTGTGGTATCTTTTATCTCAAGCTCACCGGGATATATCGTATCGACATAAGAATGGAAATAGCCATTGTTAATTGACAATACGTTGTCAATATATCTAAATGTCGAGTTGAAGGCCACAACAAGTGTTTTCTTCTTTTCACGTATAAGATTTTGGACAAATTCTGCTTCATATGAATACAAAAAAGGTCTGCTAATAACGGGGCGCAATTGGTACCCATGGGAATTCCAATAGATTGTTGGAAGACCTGGTCTCCAAAAACCGCATAGATATTGTCAATCAGAAACTCAAGAATCTTTTTAATGTCAACTTCAGAGTACTTGTGTGTACAATCAGAATGTTTTTTAACAAAATATTTTTGCAAATGAACAATGACAAGGTAATAAAATTTTTGAGTTCCATTTTTATTGAAAAAGCAGCTGTCAATGATATCAAAAAGCCTGGACTTTAATTTATCGTGGGTAATGGTTGTGTATAAAGTTGAAAAGTCGTAAGTTTTTAAGCTGTTGATTTTGGTAAAATCTTGTGATTTCAAATTTTCCAAAAGTTCCTTGGAATTTTTAAGTATCGACATCTGATTTACACCACTTCTCGAATATATTGTTGCACAGTATTCTTGAAGTTTCTCCTTCACTACTGTTAATGTCTTAGTGAGGAGTAAAGAAAGAGGATTGGTTGAACATTTACTGGAACCCGCTATGTATCTTTGTTTGTAAGGATTTTTATGAAGTTTCAGTCCAATATAAATATGGTAATTCAAATTCATTTTGATTGCTTGGAATATTAAAAATATTCAAAACTGACATATGATTTTGAAGAATGTCTTCCTTAGAAAGGGAACTATGCGTATAAGTTGGATTACTACTTGTAGAATTAAATCCAAGTCCCTCTAAAATACATTTAATATAATGAGCCTTACAAACAAAGACAATGTTGTTACCTGCTTTATCAGCAGGGACCAGTACGTACTGATCATGTAATCTATCTAATTCTTTTTTCACTTCTGGATTACTGAATACAGAAGGATAGATGGTTCTCATATGGCCCCTCAATCTTTTAATGCGCGATTTTAACATACATCTGATACATTTAATCAATTCTGACAGTCAAGGTCCTCTATTTCATGTCTGGCCCATTGTCTGGCGTAATCCTCTACAGAATCCATAATATTTATGAAATTCCGACGCCAGTTGAAGGATCGGGGTTCCCTATATTTAGGACCTTTTAAAATTAGTGATCTAAGGTCCTCATTATTAACTATATTTACGTCACCAGTAATAACGTGTCCAGCAGGACTATAGTTATAGGATGAAGAAGACCATGAACACGATGGGGGATTATGTTTCAGATATTCGATATCCAGGCCCTGTAAAGTTTTCTTGTAATTAAAAAGTTTGGAAGCAATAGTCGATGTATATTTGTAGGAAATACAAGGTGTAGTCTTTAACTTGAAATATGATGGAATACAAGACTGGATTCTTTTGTGATTAAGAGTATTACTTATATTAACCGCGTCAATTCCTTTGTTGGCATATTGAAGTTTAAGGAAAAAACGGATTGTTTTAGCTGCATTTTCTTCAGTAAAACGTAGGGGTTTAAAAAGCCTATGACTTGCAATATCCATAATCACAGATCCGAGCCTATATTCTGGTGTCGAGGAATCAAAAAATGGACTTTCATTGACCTTTTCAAGAAGACTATTTAAAAGTTTCAAAGGACAGAGTAAAGTTTGGTGCGAATATGATATAGACCTAACTGTTGATTTACGTAAGGTAGTAATGAATCAAAAGAGACATCGTGTATTAAAGGTTTATTGTAAGACCGATGTCCATGACTACGCTTACGTCTCTATGTATGGTTAAAAGTCTCATCACATTTACATTGTTACACTGTGGACTGGAAAGATTTCCAAAACTATCGACATTGTCATTACATCCATAGGGAAAGGCTGTCCCTAACTTTCTAATCCAAAATTCTTCTCGTTGTCTACGGAAAGGTGTGCATAAATGTACTCAGTAATGGACTGTTTGTCTTCTAGAATTCTAACTTTCATTGACAAAATGGAATGATCAGGTAAATTAAAATGTTTGCATAAAAGTTGCTGACCCCCATTATTTATCTAAAATCTATGACCTGATATTCTTTTAATGAGCGATCCCTTGGTTTCACCAACATAAACAGATTTTTTAAAGACCATGCATCAAAGGTACCATAACTTTATTACACGTCATAAGTTGGAAAGCAATATTTTAATAACCATATTTGTAAGAGATCCAGTGAAAAAAAGAGACGCAAGATTGATTGATTGATTGTCGTCCCGGTCAAGAATTTTTCACTCATATAAAGACGTCACCATAAATCGGTAAAGGGCTTCAAATTTAGACCTTTACTCGGCACTTAGGACCATTGAGCAATGAGGGTTCTTTATAGTGCCAACGGCTACCAAGACACAGGGCCTCGGTTTTTGGGAACCGCAACTTTCACTTCAAAGTGCTTAGGTCAGTCGCGGCCGTGATTCGAACACAAGACCTTCCGATCACGGAGCGAGCGCTCTATCGACTGAGCTACTGTGACGGTAAAGAGACAGGAAGTCTGACAATCTACTTGATGAAAAGAAGGAATAATAATCTATGACAAAGGTCATTTCATTTGGAATCAGAATTATATTATTTATGGTTTGTAATGATGTTTTTCATATTCATACTAGGTTAACAATTTATCAAAAAATATTTTATTAACGAGCAGTTTTATTTTTAAAAAATAATTCAGAAATCATTGTGTAGCATTTTATTTTTTCTAAGCGTGTCAAACATAGGGGGAATAAAATTGTTTCTGATGTTTATTTTCTTCCTCATTTGGTCTCCATTGTCAGGATACCTGAAAATAATATTGGTAGAATGCTGAACTATATATTCTAAATAACTGTTTTTTTCTGTACAAAACCGACCTCAATACCAGACAGATTTTGAGGAACCAATTGTCAAACTGTATTTTTTTTTGTAGAATTTATCAGATGGTAGTAAATACGTACGGTACAAGAATTAAAATACGATACATTGAAATTTTGTATTTACTATCATCCCGTCAATTTAAAATTTACAATTTGACACATTTCTAAGGAATGCAATTGATAATAAGATATTGAATTTATGTCTTCATCAAGATTATCTATTTACTTTTTTATAGTGTTTGCAGTACATTAAGCGGAAACTTCATTATAAACAGATCCATATACAGTACTTCAACGCAGGAAACCAATCACCAAGCCACCTCAGTGGGTAAATATATAAACAAAGTCAGGCCTATAGACTTTTGTTAAATAAGCACAAGTGAAAAAAAGGACAAAAAAAGAACAAGCATACGCTTCTTTTCCTACCCAAGGGAAGTTTTCATTTTATTATGATATTTGATTGGCGCCAAATGAACAAAAACATGAACATTAACCTCTCAAAATAACAAAACAAAAAAAAAAAAAAAAAAAAAAAAAAAATGTAGAATAAAACATTTTGATGTACAATACATTATCTGATATGATTTTTCTAATTAAAACATATCTTGTTGAACATAATAAATTGATTTAGACAATGAGATTGTCATTTTTAATACAAAGAAAATGAATATAAAAGCACATGATAAACCAACAAACAAAATATAAGTGAGAAGAACCATAGGTGTGACACAGAAATAATGCAATGAAATATATGAAGATAACGATCAGTATTCAAGCTCAAAAGTCCATTCAAACAATACAAATCGGGAGCAGAGCAAACACGGACCTCTAAAACATCAGAGGTGGGATCAGGTGTCATGGAGGAGTGAGCATCCCCTGCCGACCGGTCACGCCCGCCGTGTGCTCCTTGTCCTGATCGGGGAATACGGAAAAATCCGTCGACAATTCAGTGTGTAAATAATGGCCTAACAATTAGTATGAAAGACGTCAGTCAGCATATGACTTAATGATAGATTGTATTTGTTGCAAGAAAAGGAGCTGATCATTGTAATCGTTCAAAGTTTTCAATATATGTAGATATTACGACCTTTAATAATATTTGTACTGTTTTGGTGGCCAGAACAGAACCATTTTAATATCCAAAAATTCCTTTGTTAATACTATAAAATACTAATAATTCTATTTTTATTTATTATTACTTTTACTATACAAAGATTATTGCTCTGTGATCAATAAGAAAAAATCATTCCATTTCCATAAATTAGACTGATTATGTTATAATGTAAAGTGAACTTTGTCACATAAATCTTGCAATTTTTTTTTAATCAGGTTAATTTTCTGATCTATTTGATATTTTTCATATTTTATAAAATGGCTTAGAAACAAAAATTCAAGCCATTAAAAATGACAATGCTAAAGTTTAACAAGCATTCTGAGAGTATTGCATTAGCAATACTAGTCCCCTACCGGCAAGTGTAATCTGGTTCCCGTTAAAAATTGAAAATGCCATAATTCCGTCAAAAATCATTGAAGCGGGACGAAATGCAAACTTGATCTATAACTAATAAAGGTAAAGTCACATACCAAAAATCAGCTCAATATCTGAAAGAGTTAAGAAGAAAATTGCGGAAAACCCCTAAAAATTGAAAAGGCCGTAATTCCGTCAAAAATCAATGGAGCAGAACGAAATGCAAACTTGTTCTGTAACTCATCAAGGTACACTCACATACCAAAAATCAGCTCAATATCTGCAAGCGTTTAGGAAAAAAAGTGCGGAAAACCAAGTGGGACAGACTGACAGACAGAGGGACAGACAGACAGACGGACGGACAGACGGACGGACAGACTCAGAGGAAACCTATAGTCCCCTCCGGTTTCACCGGTAGGGGACTAATAATGTTAGTCATCTCTCCTATAAAGGTCATAAACAATTAAAGAAAAGATTAAGAAATGTAAATAAATAAAAAAAAAATCTCTAACGCACAATATAATGATCGATACTGTACATCTTTGAAATCCATCTATAATGTCGATCTGTCTTGAACGACATATACATTTATACTTTTGAAGAATGACGTGAACTATCCTGATGTAGTCTTCATAGATTAAACTTTATCTGGAGCCTTGTTTGTAGAAATACTACCTTAAAAATCAAATAGAAGTTCTCTTAAAACTAAAAAAATGAGGTGACGTGAACATATCTTAATGTTAAAAAAAAAGTAATCTGAAAGTTTAATGTATCTTTGCTCATACAGAAGTCCGAAATATCTGACATTTTCCAGTCCTTTTCCTGCCACGCTAAATATCAAAATCGTGAGAAACGCCTGGAAAACGTCAGATATTTCGAACTGCTTATACAGATATGAAAAAAAACAAGGAATGTGCGTTTTAAATATCTTAGAAATGTAATCATTATATCCTTTTAATACCATCACCTTTGTACATGATTGTATGTTGATAATTAGTACACTGTTGTACACTCATCACCTTTGTACATGATTGTATGGTAATAATTAGTACACTGTTGTACACTCATCACCTTTGTACATGATTGTATGGTAATGATTGATACATTGTTATATACTCATCCTATTTTTTCTTCCTCTTAGGATGTGTTTTGTCGGTGACTTATTACTAGAAAGACCTTTTTCACTTTAAATAACATTTGCACTCATCCAGTTTTAGGTCAGTAGATTTTTTTTATTGGCAGTTACAAAAACTTTTTATGACAAGGCAATTTTTATAGAAAAATCGTTTCTTCAGAAATTAGGTTGATAGTTTATGTAGTCATGGTGACACAATCATGACGGGTTGTAAGCCTTGATTTTGTTGCTTTTATGATACATTGCACAGAACAACTTTGAAATAGTATCGAAGGTCAAAAAGGAAGAGAAAACTCTTGTCATTCTGCCCACAGGAACATCAAGGTACTTTACACAAAATATTCCGATATCTTATTTGGTGGATATTGTGTGATGGAGATGATGATTACAGAAAGGAAATATAAATTCACTGATTAGGAATTTTAAGCAGTTTTGAAAGGAAATAGTAATAACAGAAATAAAAATACTTACAACGGGGATATGGAATACACATTGAGTGTCCCAGTGTGTTTGGTACTTGACGGCAATCGTTGTTTCATAAAACCAGGAGCCTAATTTTAGCAAACACATACTAGGATTGTACTCACAAGGCAAGAGATAAGCAAACCTTCTGTCATTCATCAAACATTCATGTGACTTATCAAATCTATAAATTTCTTAGATAGCTGATTAGCGATTTCACTGGATTGAAGAATCGACAATGGAAATATATGTTTGTCTTTTATTCCTGTCTGTTTGTCTGTCCGACATGCCTGTTATCGCTGACGAAGGATGCTGTGGAAAGGCACAAGCTGGTCAATGCCCGTAATTCATTTTATTTTTCTGAGATTGGAAGATTAATTTATACATCTTTTTACATAAGAAATTCAAGAGAATGCACTTATCAATAACTATCTTTCAGAAAATGCTGCAACAACTATTATTTGGTCGACGGAAATTGCTCTGGTTCGTTTTCTTTTGAATTTTCATATCATCACTAACCCAAAGTCATTTCACCGAACTGCATTTTTAAAATCAATTTCATTCGTAAAATGATAAAAAAAAAAATCCCCCAATTCTCTGTGTACTTCAGTTATCTAGAGAATAATATTATGATTGACAAATTTTATTTTTTTTTTTAAGAATGTGAGCCCGGATTCTTTGGGGAGAATTGCTCCGATGTATGTGTTTATCCTTATTTTGGCCTCAAATGTTTACAGGAGTGTCGATGTGACAAGCATCTATGTGACCCAGTCACGGGCTGTCATGAGGAAAGTACCAGTAAGTCATCTCTGGTTTCACCCAGTGAAAAAAAAAACTACGGAGTTAAAAAAAAGTTACTCATCAAAATTCAGATGAATCAAATTAACTTGTCAGAAATATTTTAATGCGAAAAATATTTTAGTTTGATAAAAAAAAATTGACCACCAGTTAAACTCTTTTATGTTATAAAATCATTAATACATTTTAAATCTATTTCATTTCATAAAAAAAATTACAAATACCATAAGATTAATATTTAATTTTATGATTGAAAAAATCCTTACTTCCTGAGATCCAACATTGTAGAAATCATACGAAGTTATGATGAGACCTTATGCATGAGACCTTATAGGTGAACATACCATTTATTTTTCTCTACATTGAATTAGAAAAAATAGATAAGTAGCTACCATGTTGTTGTTTCAGTTATGGAAAGTTATGTTCACCTGCACCCGACTTCCAGGTGAACATAACATTTTTTTTACTACAGATTTGCACTTAAAATAGATAAAAAAAAATTTCTAAATTAATACCACTGGTATGTCCCGCTTCTCTTCAAAGGAATTCAACAAAATGTAAACAAACAACAAGGATGGCAAGGTTTGTTTCATTTAATCATTGAATCGTATAATAAAACAATTTTTGTTGTTTATTTCATCCAAAACGACGTCTCCCTCGAAGTACAAAATTCACATCGCCCTTCGGGTTCGTTGAATATTGTACTCCCCAGGTTGCAATATCATCGTACTGAACTCAAAACAGCTCTTACTGTATATTATGAGAAATTAAGGGGAAACGTTTTAATTTTCCTTTTTGAAATAAACATTCTGATTTACATATAATAATTAAGCTTGTTTATCAAGAACTCGATTATAAATGATTCATCATACAAGCTGAAATTATAACGTACATATATGAAAACTATTTTTAAAAAACGAAGACATATTTCTAACGTATGTTCTACATATGTTAAACAAATAAAGGTTTAGCACACATATTTGTCTCTTGCTAAACAAAGTATGAACATATGTCAATTTTGACATTTGCAGATATATTCAATTATGAGACATATAATTAACAAACCTTTACGAGCATGAGTTCAACAATAATTATAGTGATAAAAATACTTTAAAATTACCTTGAACAAGTGAGTAGGAGATATAGTAATAATAAATATTCATTTGAAACCCTTTTGTGAACACAGGTTGCATTTTTAATTTTTACCAAGTATTTTTACTATTAAGCACAAGTCGCCCACGTGGCGCAGTGGTTAGAGCGTCTGCTCTAGAGTCGTGGAGTAAGGAGTTGATCCTTTCGTCGCGGGTTGGAATCCCACCGGGGGCCGTGGAGACCGGTCCTTCGGATGAGACCGTATAAACCGAGGTCCCGTGTCGCAGTAGGTGTTGGCACGAAAAAGATCCCTCACTGCTCAATGGCCGTGAGTGCCGAGTATAGGTCAGAAATTTGCAGCTCTCCACCGGCAAGTGGTGGCGTCTCCATGTGAGTGAAAAATTCCCGAGAGGGACGTTAAACAACAAACAAACTATTAAGCACAAGCAGTACACGGGTTGAACATAGATTGCAATATTAATATTTAAGGAGGTAATGTGTAAGGAGGATTGTGGATTTCTTCCTACCACTTCTCTATCTGCCTTCTCTGTATCATCTTTGTAGAAAATCGGCAATAAAGAACTCGGTTATAAGGAAGTCTCTATTCAAAGGAGATGAAATGAAATTAATTTATTAAAAAAAAGAATTGTGTGTATAGATCTCACCTCTCAAATGGGTGGAGATTGATCACGTGACACAGATCTCTGACGATAATATTAAGCTTCGAGCTAGTTCTTTATAACAGCTGATGCTTTTATCCAAACGTTGCATTCACCCTATATATGTCATAAAGATTCATTTTTATCCATGATTATAATATGGAAATAAACTCGCATCCTCAAGAGAATTTACAATGTCTCAATAAAAGTCTAATTTTTTACAATCAACTTTAGCAATATCATTACTGTTCAAGGATCAGTATATCCATTTTAAACTTGAAGTTTACAAAAAATCTAAACATATAATTTCAGAACTTTTTTTGTTGGTGTACGTGACGATAAAGTAATTCTTCGAAAATTAAACGTTAGGCGTCGTGTGAAGTTTAGTTTAAACTGTAATTTTCTCCTCGCCACTTCCTGTAAATTTTACAGTAATATTTCATGCTGCTTGCGATAACAATTTTATTGTACTTCATAGGCTTTAGCATTAATTCAAAGAACCAATTTTTTGCAGCAAAAGGCACCACAAACACATCAGTTAATCTGACTGAATTTGGACACAAAACTGATGAAAATGTTCAATGGATGACCAATTTTATTGACAGTTCCCATCTACAAATAGTTTTTACTGTCGGTGGCGTGGCGCTCGGATTTTGTATTCTTACAATAGTATTACTTGTAATCATGATTATTCGAAGACAGCAAACCAGTCGAGATCTGGATGTAGAATATCACGAACTACAGATGTTAGGTCATCACAAGGAAAATCTTGAGCGGAAGGCTACTCCCGTGGAAATGAACACCTATAGAAGCATAAGAAAGGTGGCATCCAAACCAAGATCTTCTGACAACTCGAGCTCTCATTGTTATCAAGATATACAAGAATACATGAGTATTGATGGAAATGCTGAAATACGTGACACAGAAAAAAATGACAAAGGTTTGTGCGAGTACCTAAAAATGGAAGATCCTTCAATGACAGACGATGGGTATCAAATCCCCATCGTCAAAGAGGCAATGTTATCAAAGAATTAGCATATGAATTAATAAATCTCCTAAAAAAAAATGAATTTTCGAATTAGGTTTTACTCTTAAAGAAAAGAAAAATAAATATCAGGTTTGACTCTTACAGAAAAAAAGAAAAATATTATTTTTTCAAAAGTGAAGGCATTCGTGATTTCATTGCAAAGTATTTCGTTGTACCTCTTTTGCAAAGTCATCTGATAATATACGTCTGACTCCCCCATCCTCACCCCCAAATATTAGTTTTATTGAGATTTTGTAGTTTATTTCCTTTTTGAAAGATCTGAAATGTGACACACACATATATAAGTAGGCTTTCTTTAGGTGCATCAAGCCTGACTCTTGAAACGGTGCTCAGTGCGAAAATGCCAATGCGTTTGTATGAGTTAAATACATCATATTGATACATCAGACTTGTTATGGTGATATGCCTGGTTGTGTTATGTCAGCATTGTAAAACGTTTTTCAGCATATATGTTGACATTTTGAAAATTAGAAAAGCAGTATCCGTTAAATCCATTTATATGCATAATTGATACAATGTCATTTATGCTATACATTTGTTGTCATATTAATGTATGAATACCAATATGTTCATATCATTGCTTATTCAGTTGTAATACCCAGTCATAAGGCATTAAGTTATTGACAAAGTATTAATGTTCTACGTTAGTGTTATATCTATCTATCTATCTATCTATCTATCTATCTATCTATATATATATATATATATATATATATATATATATATATATATATATATATATATATATATATATATATATATATATATATATATATATATATATATATATATATATATATAAGTTCTTTAGTCCTTATAATGATTTTGCGTGCATATACATGTACCACCTGTTAGACTATTGTTAAAACTTACTTTGATTACGGAGACAGGGGATGCTTACTCCTCCTAGGCACCTGATCCCGTCTCTGGTGTTTCCAGGGGTTCGTATTGTTTTGGTCCTCTTCACGATGCGTATTGCTTACAGGATTTATGAGATTTATCACTGTTTGTCATCTTAACCTTTTTTCATGTTTCTATTTACATAATGAAACAGGTGAACATAACATACAGTGATCGATCTCAAAAAACCTACAAACAATACAAATCTGTGAACAGGGCATAAAACACAGACCCCTGGAAACTCCAGAGGTGGGATCGGGTGCCTAGGAGGAGTAAACATCCGCTCTTGATCGGTCACATCCGCTTTGAGCCCTATGTATTGATCAAGTAGATCGTAATCCGTAGTCATATTCAGTATAAAATCAAAGGCCTAACGATGGTATGAAATATGTCAGTACAGAACAGAAACATGCTACCTCATGTTTCCCAGATAATGAAGAAAAAATTCCAAAGCATACCGAATTTTCAATATTAGAGAAAATTAGTTCCTCATGAATTAAATAATTATTTTCCTTGTGTAAGAATGTGAGAAGAGTTGTACACAAAGTCCTCCTCTGAAATAATATCTTCATAGTAGAATATAACATAGCTTACTTCCTTAATGATTTCAAATGTTTTTCACGGTAAATGTTATGACAATTCGAAAAGTGTTTATGTAATATATGTTAATCATGTGGAAAAAAATATAAACAAATATAGGCCATTCTTATCAAGAAATTATCATTGTACCATTGTTAATTGACAAATAATGTTTAGTTTTTTCTCCTCAGTAAATGAATATTTTATGTTTTACCGAGTTATTTTCCCTCAGATAATAAAAAATTTTTTTCACTTTAGAATAACGTCGATTGTCCTCTACGGATTCACATTTTTCTTCAGAGTTCGAGAAAAACCTTTTTTATAAATACAAATATGTCATGAACACCACAAAACTTTATCACTTATATGAAGGCTGTACAATAGATTTTTCATATTTGATACATCATGTTCTCCCGTAATCTCAAAACTATTTTGTTTCTATACGTAAAACTGTCTTAATAATAAAATTACGTGTGAAATATTATTTGAAATTCTGTTTTCAGTCCTCGTTATCATTTCTCTGATTTATGCAATCAATTCTTATTTCTGATGATATGCCATAAATTGTTTGTGTAATATTTATTGAATGGTTTAGTTCTAAGCTTTTCAGTCTATCTATCTATCTATCAATCTATCTATCTATCTATCTATCTATCTATATATATATATATATATATATATATATATATATATATATATATATATATATATATATATATATATATATATATATATATATATATATATATATATATATATATGTTTGGTTTACATAAGGACGAATACATGTGTCACAGTTCAAATTAAAATCTTGAATTTGTTTTGCATTTTTTTTTTAAATATCTGAGAAAAAAGTATTTTAATTTTTCTATGACTATTGTCAAACTAAATTTTGAACATTATCACACAAACCTGAAAGTGTGAACTATACTTTTTTAAATAAAAGCTACGTCAAATAATGTGATATACGTATTTCTGACATGACACTTACCAAGCATGCTCATTCCAATAGATGCGTTAATACAAAGGTTTCCATCTGGGCACAACCTATGTACATGTATGAAATTGATAAATAAATTGTTATATACTCACTCAGTGTATTTCTTCTCTAAGACGATGATCTTTGCAGTAACTTTTGTTCTTAGCCAATATTGAGTCAGTAGCGTATTTACTAGTATCTGGCAGGTATGATAAGCATTTATGACAAGGCAATTTTTAATGACAGCAAAATCACTCTCATCTCGCTTTACATGTACCTAATGTAGGTTTATAGATCGCCAAGTCATGGTGGCCAAGTCAAAACTGAAGCCCTGTTCTTAATCCCCTCATGTGTAGCAGCTGTCAATTATATCAAAAATCCTGGACATACGCAACGTACTTTGAACTTTATTGTCTTTTTCCCTGGAGTTGAATTAAGAGGTCCGATACTTAAAGGAACTGTGTGCTACATTTTAATGTCTATATAAGCTGTTGTACACTTCTTGTCAAATAAGTTGGGTAAAAAAAAGAATATATGTTTAGTATTTTTTGTATATTTTTCTTTGAATTATACAAGAATTTTCATCAATTGATATCTTTTCAAAACCCCTGGTAATGCATGCTCATTTTTTGTCTACGATCATCTGATGACGCTTTAATCTTAAATCAAGAATATCTTGAAAAATTATCAGTAGGTAAGGTACGTTGCGTATGTCCTTAAAGGGAAATATTTAACTAAAGTAACAATTATTGTTGTTAAATCGCCTACGAACTTCACTCGATATGTTCCGATTCTATGATCATATTTGGTGTGTCACAGTGAGTCACTCATGTTAACTATAAAATGGAAAATGAATTTATTGTATAAAGTTAAGCAGGTTTATTCGGAAATATTAACAAGTTCTAAAGAGATATTAATGTTAAATATACTTTGTTTATCCTTATATTTTTGATACTTTAGATAGGAAAATAAAATAAGGAAACGAATTAGCATACCGTTGCACTAATTAGGTCTGCACACTCGAGGTAAGAGATCAACGTCCAATTAAAATAATTACATGATTAATTAAATATCCTTATCGTTTAGCTATCACAATTAGGAATTCATTAAACCTAAGAATATACACTGGAGTGTGTTCGCCTTTAATTCATGTCTGTTTGTCTGACTGTCAAGGTTGTTTCTGATGACGAAAGGACGTTGTGGGAAAACACCGGCTAGTCTTTACTCGTTATTAATTTTCTGGGCTTTTGGGGCATTTTGCTGTTTGTCATTAATATTCTAAATTCCAAGCTCTAATTTTTAAAAGTTATTATTGTAATTACTTATCAGTTGAAAAAAAATCTATTTCAGGAAGTGTTGCATCAATTAGTTTTTCTGTCGACAGAATTTGTTCTGGGTTTTTTTCCACACTTTAAAAGAAAAAAAAATCGGTATTGGTTCAACTTTAAATACTATCAAGATGTGTACCACTTAAGACAAGAAAGGACAGTAAACAAATTGTGATTAATAAGTAAAAACTTGGCTAGTTTTGTCTCCAACATCACAAAAACTACAGACATTTCCAAACATCTTTATTTGAAAAATGGAATACAAGACACCTTAATTTGTTGATTTTTTTTTAAAATACAGAATACATTTCGAAGTATTTATTTCCATGTGTTATTTTGACATATTTCTTGATCCATCATATTACAAGATGGAGTCAGGGCAATGACGCCCAATCAAAAACTCAAGAATTTTTAGAAAATGTAAAACACCAAATTTTTCTACAGTGAATAACATCAAAATAAACGACTTTTCTACACTTTATACAACCATTCCTCACGATCAATTAAAAACGAGGCTTTATGATACAGAGAAAACTGGGGTTTTTTTCAATAAAGATGGAACTCGGAAACTTTCATATCTTATGATTAATCATCAACACAATTACTTTGTCAAAAATCGCTCTGATTCTACACAAAGGTACTTTGAAGTTGATATAAAAAGATGCTGGAGTTCCTCTGAAAACTTTCATGTAGTCTTTGGAGACCAAGTCTTCCAACAATCTGTTGGAATTTCGATGCATGGGCACTTATTGCATATTTGTTTTTATATTCCTCTGAGGCAGAATTTATTCAAAAACTTTTACACGAAAAGAAGAAAACACTTGCTGTACCCTTTCACTTGACATTCACATACATGCACAGTATATCGACGACGTTATATCAATTGATAATCGTTATTTCCATTCATATGTCGACTCGACACCACAGAGTCTGCCACATCTGTTTTATATTTGAATGTTTTACTGAATATAGACAAATCGATCATGGTAGCCTAGGTAGGGCGTTCGCTTTGTGATCGGGAGGTCCGGGCTCTATTCTCGTTCGCCGCGCCGCGTCAAACCTGAGACGTAAACATAGGTAGTGAATATTCCTTCACCAGGAGCCGGCACTAGGGGTGAAAGTCACAGGTCTTTCAGATGAGACCTTAAAAACCGAGCTCCTGGTAGGCACTGCAGGCGTTGGTAAAATAAAGATCCCTCATTACTCATTGGCCCTGAATGCCGAGTATAGGACTAAATTTGAAGTCCTTCGCCTCTCTACTTGAGAGAACAATTCTGAATGGGACGTAAAACAATATACAATCAATCTAGTGATAAGGGACAACTAACAACTAAATTGTACGACAAACGAAATGACTTCAGCCTTCCCATCATCGACTTTTCTTATTCATGTAGTAATATTCCGCTACCACCTGCATATGGTGATTATGTCTCCAAACTTATTCGATTCTCAAAAGCATGCTCTGAGTACGATCAATTTTGAAACCCAGGCTGGCTACTAACAGATAAGTTGATGTTATAGGATTTATGATGTTGATCAGTAATTGTCATGATCATCTTCACCTTTTTTCATTTTACCAAGCCATTTTGTGAGTCAGTTAAGTTTATCAGTGATATCCATAGATGACAACGCATTTTTTAAAAGACAACAGCAACTTTATATTGCTTTTGTGGATTGGGGTGGTTTTCAGTTTTGTTAAGTCGTATGGATAAAACATGCAGATAAGAGGCCTTGATGGGAACACTTCCAAGTTTTGATAATACATGGACAAAATATTTCTCTACAAAAACATGTACAGAGAATTCAGAATTCTACGAAAGTGAAACAAGAGATTACTATATCGCTTAACGAGCCAGTAAGTATATGTAATTGATTATTCAACATTCTATTTTCATATAAAAAGTTTAAATCTTAAAGTTTAAGCTTATCTATAACTACCAAATCTCCGCTTACAAACTAAAATCGAAAGTAGTTGTGCTATATTCTAAAGTTGTCAAAATCTATTTAAGCTTTGATTTTCGTTTATTTATTTATTGTTCATTATTTAAGTTAATAACGGTTAAGTCGGTAAGATTTTTGTTTTCTTTATTTTGATAAAAAGTATTTTCTTCCATAATTTTTTTTTTTTTTTTTTTTTTTTTTTGCTGTTGTGCACTTTTGTCATCACTTTCTTTACTTTTATAAAAAAATAATGTTTACCTTTTTGTACTTTCGATGTTTTTCTTAAATGCTATTGTTTGTAAGATTCATCAAGAGTGATTTATCATAATTTTTATACTTTTTGTTTTGTTCATAAATGCTACATTTTGTGAGATTTATCACGATTGGTTTATATTGATTTGTATTGATTTAAGTTTTTGTTGTATTTATTTTATCTGATGTAATTGTTATGTTTTAGCCTCTTTCCGCTTTATATTTATGTTTCATATTGTTATTGTAATGTTTTCATGTTGACATGATGTACAATAAATTTTAAAAATAAGGTTGATTTTTGATGTGATCTGGTAATTATATCAAGCATTTCTACTGATTGATGAATTTTGAAGAAATTTTTTGACTAATTCCCTAAACAATCACAGTGGTGAAATGTGCACTAGATGTGTTTTTAAGTTTAAAGTTAAATATCCCAGCTTTAAAGGAAAAAGACTTATTTCTGGAACTACACATTACTTTGGGTTTTTTTTTTTAGCACTTTATGCTATATTAATGGGAATACTGCTATTCAAGTGGAAAAGTTTTCTTTTTTCACAATTTGTTGAATTTTTATATTAACGTTTGTTCTTTAATGCGATCCAACCGTAGCCCTGATAAAATAATCTCATGTAAAGATTCTTTTGTCTTTAAGAACATTTTTACCTTAATGCCTTTTTTATACAGTTTATTGTTTACCCTAAGAAAAAAAAAACATGGCCCATCATTTGTTCAAAGGTTAAAATTGCTAATCCATGGATAATTTTATTTCGGCTTAGCGAGGCGACTAATTTTGACGAGTCCAAAATACAAAATTTATCAGACGAGGGCCGGCCTATCCTAATCTGAAAAGGTCAGTAACCCTAAACTAGCTCATGTTTTGCAAATAGTTTTGCAAAAATTCCTGCTTCAAAAGCTTAACATTTTGTTATCAGGCCTGAAATGAAATGATATAAAAAGAATAAAAGCACTGAAATGTAAATTGATGTTAAAACAGATAAACTAGGGCAAAATAAAATTATAACAAATTGATAGAGATGTAGAATCGTCACAGGACTTCCTTCTGTTGATGGGACTTCATGGATATAAAGGAAAATATTAAAGGAATCTGGACCGGAAGTGACTCCGGGAAAAAGACTCAGATTCCTTGTCTTTATCAACGAATAGAAAGAAATCACGTGACCAATTGTGTATATAAATCTTACAGGTTTCCAGATAGCGATTTCACTAGATACTCATAGAATATTCTTCAATGGAGAGATATGTGTGCCTGGTATTCCTCTCCTTTTGTCTGTCCGTCAACTTTGCTAACTCTGACAAAGGATGCTGTGAGAGATCACCAGAAGATCTTTGCTCGTTAGTCATGTTTTCGTTAATTTTTACGATTTGGACACAAGTCTAAGATTTATCTTTAACGTTTGAAAATGACGATTGACTCTCAATTTTCAAAAGGTGTGTTTCTCTCAAAACTTTTAATTTCTATTGCAGAAAATGTTGTTCAAACCATAAGCTGGTCAACGGAACTTGTTATGGTTGGTATTCATCGTTATTTATATATGTATAGGGGGAAATAACTTGCTAGGTAAATATTCATTATATTCAAGATGTTATTTAACCCTTTAACGCCCTGTTATGCCTTTTCAGCATTTCAGATAATAAACTATTGGCGTTTTGTAAACAACTGGGATACAACAAAACAGATTAAATTTTCTGAAACTGGAAAAAATAAACTTTTCTTCTCAAAGTTTTTCTGTGCAATGTTAAAGAATTATCGTAATCTTGAGGTGAATATTGAATTGAATATCCTTGCAGAAAGTGAATAAAATTAAGTATAACTCACTGATTTTGTTTTATATACTGCTGGCCTTAAATATATTATTATAAAACACAATAAAACAAAAATGAATGCCATAATCTGAATCCTGGGAATTTACGCTATTTTCTTATTGCAGACATTTTAAAGTATGTCTAACTGTTATGGAGATATTTGTTGTTGAATATTGGAACTTTTACGCGTAAAGAACTCAGAATGCACTATGACATCATTTGACATTTTACACGTATAGGAGCGCAATTAAAACGAGCTGATTATTTTGATATATGGAACAAGATAATGAGGGATTCTTCTCATATTTCTTGTATTTAAAAATGAATGAAATGTTCATTGATTCAAGAAGACATTATCACTAAGTGATGGTATCAGTTGGATTGAATTTGAACGTTTTATTTTAGAAGCAAGGTCAGGTCAAAGTCATTATCTTTTTCCTTGACATTTAGAAAATTACTATTGCTAATCATGTGATGCCTACTTCTTTTTAAAAAAGTTATTTTTTTTCTTTTTACACAAAACAATGTTGCCATATCGGGTCTATTAGATGACTACCAAATTAACTGAAATAATTTAAATAGAAGAGATATTGGCTAATCCGAATTTCCTCTGTTTTTCTTAATTTTCCAGGATATCTTAGTCATTATTATATACTTCTTATATTTAAATATTTCTTATTTTCACATATGGTAAAGAAATCATAGAAATATACAAAATGATATGAAAAAAAAGCTTTGACCGTTTAGTAAGAGAGAAAAAAAAACAACACTTTTTACTGATTTTTTGCTCAAATCTGGTTTTAGATCTGAAGCTTTCAAAAGCTAACAAAGTTGTAGTGTGTTTAGAAAATCATTATTATTTGCTATTGTTTAAAACGTTAGGGCATTTTTATTAATTTTAGCTAATTTCAAATTTTTTAAGAGTCTTTGATTGTATAAAAAATTTAACTTATTATATTGTTTTGTAAGTGATTTTGATAGGCAGAAAAGGAGGTATTTTCATACGCCGCAGTTGCGCCAATAATATAGTCCCTGCTGGATTTCAAACTCAGTTTATCATTTCTATCTAAAATTGTACAATTATGATGAGTAAAGAAAAATATGATCTTTTAAGTTCATTACAGCTATGTATAAAGACATAGAAGCAAATATACTTGGATTATTTTGTCTAGTCAGAAACCAGAGAAGAATCCTTCCTTAATTAAAAAAAAATGAATTATTTCTCAAGGAGAGTTAATGCACGACATGTTTTGAGCAACAAACATACAATAAAAGGAATTTTCCATAGCTTTGAGAAAGATATTATCTTTAGTCTTTAGCCTAACTGCACCCACTTATTGTATTATAAATCCCTCGAATTTTGTGTCAATGCTAAATGTGCATTTAGTAGAAATAATGCATGAAATAATCAAAGCTCGGAGTCGGTAAATAAATCAGTTATTGTTTTAAATTTCTAATATGTTTGAATCGTGATTGATTTAAATTGTGTAATTTACGGGAAAAGTCCTATCTATATATAAAGTAATAAAACAAATAGAAAGATTTTTTTTTTAATTTTAGTTAGTCTGAACTTATCAAAAATACGCATAAATGACTTTAAACATTACTTTCACCATTTTCTAGATCTTCAAATTAAATAAATTGATTGATTGTGTGTTGTTTTACGGGACGTGAGAATTGTTCACTCATATAGATACCGATGAAGGGCTTCTTTAGACCTTTTTATCGACTTACGTCAGTCGCGGCCGTGATTCGAACACATGACCTTCCGATCACGGAGCGAGCGCTCTACCAAATTTATTTAAAAAGAATGAAAGAAATGCATTTATAATAAATATTTCTTTATCTACATGTAAGTTTGATTTTGCGAGGATTTTACTTTGAAAAGAAAGTACATTTTATGAAAGCGTCTGGAAAGATAATGTAGTTAGCCTTTAATTTTTTTCATGATTACCAGAAAAAAGACTGTCAAAATAAAGAAAATAGATATGAAAAGCATCCATAATTAAAGAAATCACGGAAAACAGGTCTTAGATTTTCTTGTCGTGAGGATAATTTTTTTTACCTGCACACATTGCATGTCAATGAAGCGATAACTGTTGTCTTCCTTTTTGTCAAATACAATAAATAAAATTTTAGTGCATTGGGACATGAAAATGAAATAATTCAAAACACAGTGTTTTAATTTTAAAAAACAGATGTACGGAAATCAGGAAACTGGCATTTGAAGAACGTGTAAGATTCTCTAGCGATTCAGATTCCGACATTCCTACCGCCACTTCAAATTTTGAGCTTTGGAAACATATATATATATATATATATATATATATATATATATATATATATATATATATATATATATATATATATATATATATATATATATATATATATATATATATATATATATATATATTAAAGAGTGTGATCCAGGACATTGGAACAAAAATTGTTCCGAAGTGTGTGATTATCCTCATTACGGCAACATGTGCTTGCCTGTATGTGACTGTGACCCACACCTCTGCCACCCCGTTACAGGGTGTTCAAAGGAAGGTAGGATTAAATTCATATAATTATTCAAAAGATTTAAAAGTTTGTACAACTGTTACTTTTTGTTGTAAAATTGTAAAAAGAATATATATATATACATATTTATGTAGATAAAATGTTAACCACTTAAAGCGGTCTGAACACAGATTTGAAGTTAATATTTTCTCAAATTTTTTTGTATAATATCATAACTTATATGTTGCTAAAGCATTTCACATAGCGTTCAGAAACTTCTTTTATCTGGAAATTATGAAACTACGAATTTCGGGACGCGTTTGATTGAAACATCCTTGCACTTTCTCAAAGTAATCTTTATCCTTAATGAAATATGAAGATAACGAACAGTATCCAATCTCGACAGTCCAATGAAACGATACAATTTGGAGCAGAGCAAACATGGACCTCAAAATTTAGAGGTGGGATCAGGTGCCATGGAGGAGTGAGCATTCCCTGCCAACCGGTCACACGCTGCTCCTTGTATACTTAAGAAAAGTAGAAATTTTGTTGTGTATTAATGAAAAGTATTATAACTATAATCCAGAAAATTCAGAGTAGAAATGTGAGAAAGCAAAACAACCTCACCAGTGTTGTCAATCCGTGCTCAGTGATGTGTGCAGCGTTTAACAAATTGAACACACCCAATGAATTGAAAACACTAATAATAACAGAGCTCGTGCCCTGTTTACAAAAAAGATGTGTGACGTGATGTAAAGAAGAGAATTCTAGGAATATTCATGTTAGTTCGATTCATTTAACTGGTTTTATTTTTTGAATAAGCGTAGAAATTTAAAATGTAAACAACGCACCTGTATCAAGGCCCCTTTAATTAATTAAACTCTTGATTGATGTTTAAGATAGCTTATAAAACATTGCAGCACCAAACAACACAGAAACCTTATTAGAGATGGAAGGAAACAAACACGAAAACATTGTGCAAAGTAGAGAAGAAAATGACAAACCAATTTCAAATGTCATGAATATTTCGCACTCACAAATAGTCCTCATGGTAGGTGGCACAGCGCTCGGATGTTGTATTTTGACAATAATATTGCTTGTTATCATCATTATCCGAAGACAACAACCCGGTCGGGTTCTGGATGCAGATTATCACGAATTACAGATGTTACGTCATCACAAGGAAAATCTTGAGCGGAAGACTACTCCCGTGGAAATGAACACCTATAAAAGCATAAGTCTGATGTCTAAATCCAGGTCATCTGACAGCACGGGGTCACATTGCTACCAGGATATCCCAGAGTACATCCCAATGGAAAGAAATTCTGAAAAACGTGGCCAAGGAAGCATTGAAATGGGTTCCTGCTATCAGAAGATAGAAGCTTCTTACGCCTCTAGTGTAAACTATGAAACACCAATTTTTATGTTGCCAACTTTACCAGAAACACAGTAAAGATATTAAGAGGGTATAGAGTTCAGACAAAAATGTGAAAATCAAAGAAAAAAATGACTCTAAGACTTTACAAGTAATTTCAGTTAATTATGCAAAGTCTGATAGTGTTTTGCTGTGAGATATTGCGAAATGTATACAGTATATTATTTAGTATTTCACTTGTATATTCTGGGTTTTTTTCCTTTTTTTTTTTTGTTTGTTTGTTGTTTTTTTTTTTTTGGTAAATATATGTTTAGTGTTTCATTTTCAAAATTTAATGCACAAATAATCATACTGAAGTAAAACATTTTACCATATTGTTCGTATACAATGTATTTATAACAAACTAACCTTAAATTAATACTTATAATTTACTATCTGATACCACCTTTTTATATAGATATAGTTTTGCTTTATTTTATCTCTTTCCTTTTACTTTTGATCCATTATGTCTGTCTTAATACCTTTTTTGTCCCCGTAATCGAAAATACGAGGCATATAGTTTTTGGTCTGTCCCTCCGCCTGCCTTTCTGTCCACAAAGACTTTAATCTTGCCCATAACCTTTGAATGGCTGGTTCTAGGGCTTCCTATTCCACATGTGTATTACTTGTGACAAGATCTTTCTTCATATACCAACATATTTGACCTCTTGGCCTTGACCTTGGAGTTTGACCTTCTTTTGCAAAAATTTACCAAACTTTGACCTTGACCAAAACTTTCAACGGTTGGAGCTAGGACTTTTATATTTCACGTGTATTCCATGTGTCCAGACCTTCTTCGGGCACCAGCTTTTTGACCTTTAAATTTGACCTTTGAGATTGACCTACTTTTGAAAAAAATTAACCTTTGCCATAACTTTGAACGGTGGATGCTAGGACTTTCATACATCACTGGTGTTTTTCTTGTGACAAAACCTCTCTCTGGGTCCAAATATTTTGACCCCAAAAACCTTGGTCTTGGAGTTTGTCGTACATTTGAAAAAATTTAACTTTGCCTAAAATTTTTGAATGGTTGCTTCTAAGGCTTTCATATTTCATTTATGCATTCCTTGTACTAGACCTTCCCTTTGTAACATTAACATGACATTGACCTTGTAGTATGACCTACTTTTTGAATATATTTAACTTTGGGCCTATTTTTTGAATGGTTGGTAGTAGGGCTAATATATTTCACATGTGTATTTCTTGTGACAACGTCTTTCTTCAGGTAATAACATATATTAACTCTTGACCTTGGAGTTTGACCTACATTTGAAAAAGCTTAACCTTGACCTTGATCTGCCATACGGGGGCATCAGTGTTTCACACCTCTTGTTCATATTAAAATTAATTTACCCATTAGAAAGGGGTAAATTTATATAGTCCAGTAAATATAAATAGTATGTTTTGCTACTGACATAGATGTAGGAAATACTGTACTTCTGGTCTGATGTTTCTTAAAAAACGTCAAAATTACCGATAAATTCTAGTCAGAATGCTCATATTCTCATAAAATATCGACAAAGTATTTTCAATAAAATAAAAAGCTTTCAGACATTGTGTTCTTATACTATGGTGCATCACTTGTAAAGCAAGACTGATGACTTGATTTGTAAGTGGATGTTGAGAGTTTTACCTCAACTCGGGAATAGGCCCATCCTCATACATTTCAGCTTATGAAAACGCTGAGAAATATACCATAAACTCATTTATTCATTTATCAGTTATATGAGAAGAAATATTTTATCTCAGATGTATTAAGCTTACATACACTGGAATTAATATATTGCATTCCACCAATTTTGACTAGTTTTGTTTAATTATTTCACCTTACCTATCTCCAAAAAAGAAAAAATCAGATTATTTCAACGAAGCCTGTTATGTCATTGTGTGAAGAAGGTAAAGAAAACAAAGAGTGAGCAATTTCACAACTCTTAGGCCTGTAAACAATACGAATAGTGAGAAAAGCCAAAACACGAAATCCTGGCAAGACCAAAGGTGAGATCAGTGCCTAAAAAGAGGCATCCCTTGTCGACACGTCACACCTGCCCTGAGGTGAGATCAGGTGCCTGAAAAGAGGTATCCCTTGTCGACACGTCACGCCTGCCCTGAGGTGAGATCAGGTGCCTAAAAAGAGGTATCCCTTGTCGACCCGTCACACCTGCCCTGAGGTGAGATCAGGTGCCTAAAAAGAGGTATCCCTTGTCGACACGTCACACCTGCCCTGAGGTGAGATCAGGTGCCTAAAAAGAGGTATCCCTTGTCGACACGTCACGCCTGCCCTGAGGTGAGATCAGGTGCCTAAAAAGAGGCATCCCTTGTCGACCCGTCACACCTGCCCTGGACCCCTGTATTGAACAGATAAACGGAGTAATTGGTAGTCGAATTCGGTATAAACAACGGCTTAAGGTAGTAATTGAAACATGTCAGTCAAAAAACAATCCAATGATAGGTTGTATTTGCAAACTGAATTAAAATTTGCGAAATGCTGATTTCAGTAGATTGTCGAAAACCCTGTAACAACAATGACAAAAGTGACAATAATAAACAGTGATTGATTCATTAAACCTACAAACAATACAAATCTGTGAAAAGGTCAGAAATACACGAACCCCTGGAAATTGGGACCAGGTGCCAAGAAGGAGTAGGCATCCCCTGTCGACGGTCACGCCCGCCGTGAGCTTGTGTCTTGATCAGGTAGACGGAATAATGTGTTCTACAATTTATTTAAAATGCAATGTCAAAACAAATGGTTTGAAATATTTTAGTCAAAATACGACCCAATGATAGGTTGCATTTCCAGACAAGGTCATTATAACGACCAAAATTCACGAAATGGCGTTTCACAATTCTCACACAAAAATTTCACACAAATGTATTAAAATGAAATATGAAATAACAAATTAAGTGATTATATCTTTAGATTCACGGGTTTGATTGTTAATTCGTGAAACATATTTAAATAATTGAACAAAAGAACGTTATGAAAGATATTATAAATACAGCAATTTTTATTTGTACAATACACCTATTACTACTGGTATTTCATAGAACTTAATGTTGAAGCGGAGATAGACCTACTTGTATATTAGAAATGTCAACCTAAGCATTAAGTCTGAAGAAATTTTTTTGTGTTGCCGATTTTTCAAGGAAATTGCAATCATAGCAGATTCACTGATGAAAAGCTTTTTACAGTAATTGCAGTAAAGCATGACATTTTAGAACTTATTCAAATTTTAATTAAAGATTTTAAGCGTCGTTGTTTAAAGTTACATAATAAATATTCTTGGAAAAGAACAGAAATGAACATCTAATTGCAAAGAAAATGTTAATTTTCTGAAAATGTTCATATAAATAATCCTTATGCTAATAAATTACAACATGGAAATAAAATTTTCTAATTATGTACATCAGGCATCGTAAGCTAGGAAACACTGGAAATATTAACAAAATGAGATATTCATTAAAAACCGTTTTCCCCCTCATTGATGGTAGGGAGGGAAAAAAACAAGGAACACGACATCTCTAACAAAGTCTGGAGTAGGAAATAAGGCACTGTAAAAGGTCAGGGATTTATGGTGGCATACTTCTGCCCCCTACATGCAAAATAATTTGTGTTAACATGCAACATAATTATTTAACATGCATGTTACCAATCTCTTTAGAGAATCTAATTTTAATTTTGTTAAACTTATTTACTAACGCTATAATGGGACATAACACAAGCAAGATGCAACAGGATCATATGTTGACATATTTATGTCAACATGCACGATAATTATGTAGACATGCAACTTAATTATGTCAACATGCAAGATAATTATGTTAACATGCGAGTTAATTATGTCAACATGTAAGATATGTATATGTTGACATGCAACTCATTATCTTGCATGTTCACATAAATATCTTGCATTTTCCAATATAACTCGCATGTTGACATAGGGGTGAATTAAAAAAATGACCAAACACACATTTTTCAACCTGCACTAAAAGTATAGGCAATGGGAATAAATTTCTATGTCACAGCATATGTCTTTAGACAATGTCTAAATAGCTACTAAACATCTCATTTACATCTCAATTCACAAAAAAAGTTATGCCCAAAAATGATGCTAAAAATGTCATGAGTGCAACACCTTTTTGTGAAATTTTGAAATTTCAATATTTTTGAAGATCTGTGAAATAAATATGTTAAAAAATGTAATACCATGTCGGGAGTGCAACAGAAACCAGAAGTCTCTGACGAGACTGGAGCTCTACTGGTTTGTACTTATAACAAAGGAAAATAAAAGTAGCACTTGGACTTGAAACTTTGCAACAGCAATAAATAAAATAATGATCTTTGGTTTAGTCTCTTTTTGTGGCAAGATTTATTCGATCATACTAAAACTGTAAAAGGAGTAGCATTTTGAAAGAATTTTACAGAAATTTCGATTTTAGTAACCATGGCAACATCATTCAGCAAACTCAAAAAACAATAAAGACAATTGTGTACCTCAGTGTAGTCTACTTGTGTGCCAATTTATACAAAAATCAGACCAAAACTGTAGGAGGAGTAGCCTTTTGAAAGTATTTCAAGAAAATTTCTATTTTTAATAGTCATGGCAACACTATTCATAGAATCAAAAACTTATAAAAGGATTATGTATCCTAGTGTAGTCTACTTGTGTACCAATTTAGACTGAAATCAGACCAAAACTGTAGGAAGAGTAGCATTTTGAAAGAAATGCAAGGAAGTTTCTATTTTTAGTAACCATGGCAACACCGTTCATTGAAATCAAAAACGGATACATAGAATTATGTATCTTAGTGTAGTCTACTTGTGTGCCAAGTTATACTGAAATCAAACCAAAGCTGTAGGAGGAGTAGGGTTTTAAAAGTTGCTTACAGAAATTTCTATTTTTAGCAACCATGGCAACATCATCCATTGAAATCAAAAACCAGTAAACAGAATTGTGTATCTTAAGGTAGTGTACGTGTGTGCCAGGTAATATTGAAATCAGATCAAAACTGTAGGAGAAGTAGCGTTCTGAAAGTTTTTCACAGAAATTTCTATTTTTTTAACCATGGCAACACCGTTCAATGAAATAAAAAACAATACACAGAGTTATGTATCTTACTGTAGTCTACTTATGTGCCAAGTTATATTGAAATCAGACAAAAACTGTAGGAGGAGTAGCGTTTTGAAAAAAATGTTTACAGACAGAGAGACAGACAGCTAGACAGACGGACGGACGACAGACACCTTACTATTGCATAAGCTCCTCTGGTCTCTGACCGGTAAAGCTAAAAATGTAGTGTTGTTAAGTCAAAAAAAAATTTCAAAGTGTAAAACAATAACTGATATACAATATAAACTTTAAAATGTTATACAAATCATAAGCAGCATTAATGAGAGTCAAGTATCTGTGCCTACCCAGGTGTGCAACATTTGATGTTTTGTTCCCCAGAATGAAAAATCTTTTATCAGTATACATGTATGTATCCCTGATTTTTATTTTGTAAAACAAAGATACAAAGAACATAGACAGATGCTTTTTTAATAAAAATGGAACTTGTAAATATACTTACCTTGTCATTGGTCATTTGAAAAATTATTTTGTTAAAAAGCAATTCTGATTGTACACACATGTACTCTGAAGTTGAAGAGATTCTTGAGTTTCTGATTGACAATATCTATGTAGTTTCTGGAGACCAGGCCCCAAGACCATAAACTGAGAACAGACTTAAGTCAAAATTTCAAATCAGTGTAACTTTTGAAATAATTTCAAAATGAAACAAAATTTTCAAGTTATGTTGTATTAAAATATTTAACAAACTTGCAAGTTTTAAAGCATGTTCGCTAAATAATAATTAAAATATTCAAAATCTAAATTTTGACTTAAGTCTATTCTCAGTTTATGGTCTTGGAGCCAGGTCTTCCAACAATCTATTGGAACTGGGTACCAATTGCGCCCCGTTATTAGCAGACCTATTTTTGTATTCATATGAAGCAGAATTTGTTCAAAGAAAACACTGTTTTGTTTGTAAGGTTATTATGAAGTTTAGGAATCCAGTAAAGGTATGGAAATTCAAATTCATTTTGATTGTTGGAAATATTAAAAATATCTAAAACGGACAGATGATTTTGAAGAATTTCCTCCTTAGAAAGTGAGGTATGTATGTAAGTTAAATTTCCACCCGTAGAATTAATTCCTAGTTCCTCTAAAAATACAATTCAAATAATGAGCCTTACAAACAAAGACTATGTTGTTACCAGCTTTGTCAGCTGGAACCAGTACATACTGATTGTGTTATCTATCTAATTCCTTTTTCACTTCTGAATTATTAAAGACAGAAGGATATATGGTTTTCATACAGCCCCTCAATCGCTTAATGCGAAATTTCAACATCCATCTGATGCTCTTAATCCATTCTGACAAAGTGTCAAGGTCTTCTTTTTCGTGTTTGGCCCATCGCCTGGCGTCATCTTCCACAGAATTCATAGTATTTATAAATGACGCCAGTTGAAAGAACGGGGTTCCCTAAATTTTGGCCCCTTTAAAATAAGGGATTTAAGGTCCTCATTATTAACTTCTGATATGTTTACATCACCAGTAATGACGTGTCCAGCAGGACTATAGTTGTAGGGTGAAGAAGAATATGAACGCGTAAGAGGATAATGTATCAGATGTTCGATATCTAAGCATTGTAGAGTTTTTTTTGGAATTAAAAAGCTTGGAAGCAATAGTCGATGTATATTTATAAGAAATAAAAGGTGTGGACTTCTAATTGAAATATGGTGGAATATAAGACTGGACCCTTTTGTGATTTAGAATATTACTAATATTAACTGCGTCGATTCCTTTGTTTGCAAATTGAAGTTTAAGGAACAAACTGGTTGTTTAAGCAGTATTATCTTCCGTAAAACGTGTCGGTTTAAAAAGCCTATGATTTGCAATATCCATAATCACAGATCCAAGCCTGTATTCAGGTGTCGAAAAATCCAAATATGGACTTTCTTGACCTTTTCAAATAAACCAGAGAGAACTTTCAAAGGGACAGAGGAAAGTTTGGTGCGAATATGATGGAGACCTAATTGTTTATTTACATAAGGTAGTAGTGAATCAAAAGAAACATCGTGTATAATAGGTTTATTGTATGACCGATGTCCATGACTACGCTTACGTCTCTGAGTATTGTTAAAAAGTCCCATCACATTCACATTGCTACACTGTGGACTTGGAAGATTCCCAATACTATCGATATTGTCATTGCTTCCATATGGAGAGGCTGTGCCTAGTTTCCTAATCCAGTATTCTTCTCGTTGTCTACAGAAAGGTGTATTCAGTGATGGACTATTAGTATGATGGTAAATCTTTTCTAGAATTCTAACTTTCATTGACAAAATAGAATGATTAGGTAAAATAAAGTGCTTGTAGAGAAGCTGCTGGCCCCGTTGTTTATTTGAAACATGTGACCCGATATTCTTTTATGAAGTGAACCCTGGGTTTCACCAACATAAATAAGCCCACAAAGGTTACATTCTATTCCGTAGACAACATTTGCAGATTTGCAGTTCAGATTTTCCCAAGTTTTGACATAGAAGCTACAGAACAAGTTCTGATATAATTTCTTCTTCACAATTCTACTTAAATTAAGACTCCCATGCGTTTGGTCAGTAGTGCAACAAATATGTTAGAATTATTGCTGATCAAATAGAAAAAAAATGATAAGTAGAATGTTTCTGGTTGACCTCAGTTACTTACAGTGTTTGTCCTGTGAAGGAAAATATACTAAACAAGATGTGTTTGTGAAACACTGATGCCCCCGTATGGCAGCTTATGGCGAAGGTTAAAGTTTCTCAAATGCAAATCAAAATCCAGGCCAAAAGATAAAAAATGTTGGTACCCAAAGAAAGGTCTTTTCTCGAGGAATGTACCTGTGAAATTTGAAAGCCCTAGCTGCAACTGCTCAAAAATTATGGCGAAGGTTCAATTTTTTTAAAAGTAAGTAAAACGTCAAGGTCAAGGTCAAATTTGTTGGCCAAGGTTAAAGTTTTCCGAAAGTAAGTCAAACTCCTATGTCAAGGTCAAAGGGTCAAAGTGGTTGGTATCCAAAGAAAGGTCTTGTCACAAGGATTACATAAATTATGTGAAGTATGAAAGCCCTAGCATCAACCATTCAAAAGTTATGGCCAAGGTTAAAGTTTTTCAAAAGTAGGTCAAACTCCTATGTCAAGGTCAATGGGTCAAAGTGGTTGGTATCGAAAGGAAGGTGATGTCACAAGGATTACATATATGAAGTATGAAAGCCCAAGCATCAACCATTCAAAAGTTATGGCCAAGGTTAAGTTTTTCAAAAGTAGATCAAATTCCTATGTCAAGGTCAAAGGGTCAAAGTGGTTTGTATCCAAAGGAAGGTGATGTCACAAGGATTACATATGTGAAGTATGAAATCCCTAGCATTGACCATTCAAAAGTTATGGCCAAGGGTAAAGTTTTTAAAAGTAGGTCAAGGTCAAAAGGTCAAATTTGTTGGTATCCAACGGAAGGTGATGTCACAAGGATTACATATGTGAAGTATGAAAGCCCTAGCTCCAACCGTTCAAAAGTTATGGCCAAGGTTAAAGTTTTTCGAAAGTAGGTCAAACTCCATGGTCAAGGTCAAAAGGTCAAAGTTGTTGGTATCCAAAGGAAGGCCTTGTCACAAAAATACACATGTGAAGTTTGAAACCTCAAGCACCAACTGTTCAGAAGTTATTTCCAAGGTTAATGTCTCATAAAATTTTGCAAAAGTGGGTCAAACTCCAAGGTCAAAAGGTCAAATATGATGGTACCCAAAGAAAGGTCTTGTCACAAGGAATATACATGTGAAATATGAAAGTCATAGCTCCAACCAATCAAAAGTTATGGGCAAGATTAAAGTCGACAACAGACAGACAGACAAACAGACAGATAGGACAAAATTAATATACCCCGGGATCTTTCGATCCGGGGGCATAATAACCATGATTTCTTTTAATTAGCTATTTTAGAAAGTCTTTTAGGATATAGTGATAATTTTTTTTTAGACGGTGGCTATTTATAGTCACAGGCTATTGCTGCTGGTCTGGGCGATGAAAAATCACGGGGACCCTAGCGGCGATTTTTGCAGAGACAAAATAATGAAAGTGGGGTCGTTTCGATGTTCGAAAATAAAATGTACATGGTTCTCAAGTTATTTCAATGACATTTTGTTGGTAGGCGCAAAGTTTAATTCCTGATATTTCCCGTTATAATATTTCTCGCCACGTGAATATTCATTATTAATGTTAATTCGTACAAAAACTGATTCGTATATAAGGAGTCAATTCGTATGCAAACCACAGAAGTCAATTCGTACATAAAGTTTGCTGAACATGAAACAAATGCAAAAAGTCAGTTCGTACACACGGCCTTTTTTACGTTGTGTAAATGTAAAATTTCAATAAAATTTATTAAAAATAAAAAAAAATCTGGGGGAAAATATTTATGGATAATGGTTTCACATTACACCTTACCATCTTAGGAAATAAAATAATTATTGTTAAACCAACACACTCTCGGCGGTTTCTTCGCTGTTGGATGTGTGACAAACGCTTATTACGAGATGTTCCTAATTTGGTATTCCCTAATTACGAGGTACTCCATGCTTGGAAAGCGTCGATCCCCAAATTTCTCCATTTCCGAAAATTCAGTTGACATGATTCGAGGACTGCGTATTCCTTGTTGCAGAACTGCATGAAATTTATTAACGCACAAAATTAAGCTAAAATTGTCTCCTTTATTCAAACATATTTTAGAAAAGAATTGAACTAAAGGAATCAGTCTACATAAAAAATTTAGCATGTTTTATTTCATAAATTTGACGATCAACATTTCGATTGACCAACACGCGAAGTTAAACTATGTCTTAGGAAAACATTTACAGGTAATATACAGGTAACATCCTGTGTATATAGGTAGGTATACACAAGCCAGCTTGGTTCCCTCGGGGCTTCACAGCCGTTTCAATTAAGCTCCACCCCACACCAAACTTGCCTGAAGAAAACCGACCGGTTGAAAACCTCGGCCTTTAAACTGTTAAATGTTTTATTTGAGACGTTTTATGGAATTTTTATACAATAATACTTATACAGTTTATTGAAATTTTACGTGTCTTTTGATTATTTGAATTTCTAGTATCTGTTGACGATACTATATTAGAAAAAGATATATTTTCGGAATGGAAATAAAAATCACGTCCTCTTAAACAGTTAAAGTTTACATAAAAAAGAGTTGTTGAAGGCAGATACGATGCCATTTTGCAAAGTTTATTACGGTTCTATCTAAAAACAAAAGTCATTGCCTAATTATCTCGGACACAAAAACTACTGAAAGGATGCTAATTTATCAAAGCTATAATTATAAGACTGTGACGAACAAAAGTTTCCCATATATTTCATTTGTATTTGAAAATTCTATCGTGCCTCGAATGAAATTTACCCATTAAAAAGTGTAAGAAAAAAGCTACACAAATACATGTACATGAAAAATTAGGCTTTTCTTGCGAATTCAGTTGACTTAGTATAGGGCAGTCTTCTCCTACATGTGTTTTCAAAACTTCGTATCACGCAATGACTAGCGGGGTCAGTGCATATTAAGATATTAAGAGAAATAGAGGGTGAAAGATATTTTGTTATTCTGTCTTCTTTTTTTTCTTTTCGAACAGTATATATATATCAAACAAAAAGGTAAAACTACTGTACAATTCTCGAAGTCTTTCAACCTTATCATTTCCCTTTTTACCATATATTTTAAGAAAAGTTAGTTTTTGTTTAAAAAAAATATTGTGAGTTCAATTTTATTCCAGATTAGCGAAATTTGATAATTAACCACTGAGTATAAGATTTTAAATTATAAAATCACAATTTCTAACTTCAAAACACCACGATTTCATGACACTTTTTGTTGTAAAATTTAACTTTTTCATTTGATACTTGATATCGCTGAAATGCATGCTGATAAGATTATTTTCAAATTATGCGAAGAAAGTACAATAAATTCGGAATTTACTGATACTCGCTCATATCTGCAACTCACAATAGGTTTATTAATTGTTCCTCAAATATCTCAAACAATTTCTGCTAAAAAAAATGCACATCTAACTTGGAAGAGCGCCTAAATGGAACCACACATGCATGTATAGAAAGCTATCTTAAAATAAATATGTTCGGTCACCACATGAATATATTAGAACCTTTGACGAATTGTTTTCAGGATTAATTAATGAAAAAAAAAAAAAAGATTGAAATGATCAAGCTTTCGTTTCTGACATTTCAGTGCATTTTTTTTTCTTCAAACATTATTTTATAATAAAACTAAATAAATGTAGAAAATTTCATGCAATAAATTGTTTAACAACTTCAATTAATACATGTCCTCATCACACTGACGCAAATATAAAATAACTCATCAAATACATGTATTGTGAAAAATTGCAACAAACTTTCATAATTTCCATATCATTTTACAGACTCTCATATCATCTTATTTAATTTTATTCATTCATGCTAGTGGCCAGTAATTAGAGCGTTTGCGTAAGGAGTCGATCCTTAGGTCGCGGGTTCGAATCCCACTGCGGGACGTGGAGACCGGTCCTTCGGATGAGACCGTTAAACTGAGGTCCCGTGTCGCAGTAAGTGCTTGTCAGAAAAAAAGACCCCTCACTGCAAAATCGCCCTCAGTGCTGAGTATAGATATAAATGCAGCCCACCAATGGCAATGGTGGCGTCTCAATATGAGTGAAAAATTCCCGAGAGGGACGTTTTAATTAAAACAAACAACAATCAAACAAAATCATTCATGCCACCGTCTATCAGTACTCACAGTACTTTGATTTAAATAAAGTTTTACTAAAAGAAATTCTGAAACTTTTTTATTCAATTGTCTATTCTATTGCAACTTATGGGATTTTTACTAGAATGTTTGTACAGTATGATGATATAAGTGAAAAATACGTTATGGGTAGTTGAATTTTTTTTTTAAATTCAATTTGGTGGTCTTTTTTTAATTCACCCATAAATAAATCGCATGTTGACATAAATAAATTGCATGTTGACATAAATAAGTTGCATGTCTGCTTAATTATGTTGCATAAATAATATGGAGATAAAGAACAGTATTCAAGCTCAGAAGTCCCATTCAAACAATGCATATCAGGAGCAGAGCAAACAAGGACCTCTTAAAATATGCTTTCATCCTTTCTGTTTTCTTTTTTTAATATTTATACTTATTTTGTGTCGTTTTTTCTATTGTATACATGTATGTACCTCTAATTTACCAACTTGTAAAAAATGTGTATTTGTTATTTATGTACCCATTGTACCGACATTTTGGTTTGGGAGAATAAAATGAACTTGAACTCTAGCGTGTTAATATAATTCATCTTGGCATGCGTGTAGGGGCAGAAATATGCCGCCATATACCCCAGAAAGATAAAAATTTTCTACGATCAAAGAAAATGAAACTCGAAATATCCTTTTCAAATCTAAATCTCTATTAATTCCTCATAGTGCACATTCAAATAAATGCCACTGGTGAAATTGACATAAATCCTCGTTGTAAACCGAACGGAACATTAAGCACTAGCGGATGACAGAAATATAATCCCAGTGTAATAAACTGTTGCTTTCCGATGGCGTAATTCAATCAACATACATGTAATGTAAAACAAGGAAAAAGAACTGATTTTTTTATCAGCAGAAAACATTTAAATAAAAAAGGTTATGCAGAGTTTCCTTCTGATGAGTCTATTTTTATAATAACGGCTCATTATTTGTTTATTAAATTACAGATTATAATATATTTCAACACTCAACAGTTGTCAATTAATTACAATTAATCTTATCCACTTTTTTCTGATTTAGGTGACTGACTGATTCAGGTGACTGATTGACATCGAAACCTCATCTCATATTGCGATTCAAATATCCCGCATGCAAACGCGAAACATTCCAGGTATGTTTAATCTTTACAACCCAATTTTAGAACGAGTTGTTCAGCTACTGTTCGAAATTCCTCAGTATGAGGCTGGAAGTAAATAATGAATGAAAGAAAATGAAACAAAACATGTGATTCAGGTATGAAAATAAGAAATCATATCATAAAAATTTAAAGAGTTTTATTTTATTATTTCATCTTTTTCTCCGAGTGTTTTTGTGAGCTAGGTCGACGGTCAGACTCAAAGTACTGTACTGAAGATTAGAAGGTGTTAGGAGGTTAAATTTTTGTTTTAGTTTTAATGACCACAACTCGAAATGTGAGAGACCTGTATCAAGTTTCAATGCAACTGAAAGGGGCCAACCGGCAAAGTCTTAAAAGGGAGAAATCTTTTGCCCAAATGATGATTTACCCACCCACCCGAACACCAACTACAGTCAAGAGTCTGATAATGTTTACTTTAAAAAATTCACACCCTCCAGCAACAATGTTGTACGATCTGAAGTTTACAACTAACATGTAACATTCCAAAATGATCTACTAGTATTTCTCCCTTCTAAACTGTAAACATTAATTGGAATAATTCAAGATTTGTTTTGGCATTCTTTATTCTGGGTATTTTACAGGTTGGGACCAATCGCCCAAATGGGATATAATAGCCCGTTTTGGATATAATATCCCAAATGGGATATAAATTCACAGTACAAAAAATGAAAATTTTTATTTTGGCTATAAATATCTTAAATCCACATCAACATACTTATAAAGGAATAACTTTTGGTTTACAAGTTTTTCTGTATGCCCACTGTTTAGGAGATCGATCCCTCAGAAGTTCCAAAACTTCTTGGGGATCAATCTAAAAAACTGTATGGTTGCAGAAAAACTTGCATGCCAAAAGTTACTCCTTTTTAAGAATTCTTATGCGGATTTATGATATTTATAGCCAAAATGAAAATTTTCATTTTTGCACTGTGAATTTATATCCCATTTGGGATATTATATCCCAAACAGGCTATTATATCCAATTTGGGCGATTGGTTACAACCTGTTTTAAGAAAACAAAATTTTTTGATTTTATTTCTACTGAGCTAGTAAAGGTGTAGACAGAATGTTTTATTGTTAAAATGATAAATGTCCTACGGACCCAGTTTAACGATAGAATGCATTCTGTGTATTGTCAACGTAGCAAAGAAAATACTGGAGGTAACCCTAACTCAGTGCATTTACTATGAAAAATCCTGAGAATTGAATTCTTCCATTATATGGATTAATTTTTAGATGAAAGGTACATGTATTTTCAGTCTCAAAAAGGTTTGTTTTGATTAATTCGACTGTTATTTTCAATGCAACTTCATTAATTTTTCTCCAAAATTGTTTTGGAGCGATTCAGCAATTTTCTGCTACATTATGGATTTATATGGGAGGCATTTTAACTGTGATGAGGGCCTGTCCCGAGACACAGTTAGATTATTCTAACTAGTAAAGGTGATTATTTAGAAAATAAACTGGAGCAACAAATGCTTGTCCAGTTACCCGACTGAAAATTCTCCAGCGAATCAGATGATGTGTTACATTGTTGATATAAAGCATTTTTGATCACCTATGTAGAATGAACGAGTTACTTGTTCTGTCTAATCCAAACACTTGCTTTTTATGTCATTACTTACAAATTTACTAAATGAAAATTTGTGCATGATAGGCAAAAAATGTTATTAAGATTCATTGAGACCAATTCTGGGCCATTAAGCATGTCCCCTCGTATGCTCATTGCTTATGGAAATAAAAAAAATTAAATAACTTTTTTTTTTTTAGAAAGTCAAAGCATCATTCTTAATTATAATGCATTGTAATGTGAATTCAATTAAGTATGACAAGCATTGTCTTCACATAATTTGTAAAAGAACACATTATGTGAAGTGACATCAGATCTAATTTTTGACCGATTATTGACATTAGTGAAAAAATAATGAATCAATGTATAATGTATTCTTCAACATGTTTAATGCATAGTGTTTTCCAGTACATTGAATTTTAAGGAGGAATAAAAGTTAAAATATAATCATATTTCCAGGAGAAGTATGTTACAAAAATTCAGAATTAAATGCTATTTTGCTCCTGTAAAACATGATCTAGCCAATTCCTAATGTATGTAAATAAAATAAGAAATTTTAAATCAGTAAGTAGATGCATGTATATACCTTTAACATTACAAGCTAACCAATTTGCAGGGAAACCAGTGTTTTACGAAGTAAAATGGTCCGGTAAGTACTGCTGCAGTATTGTTTAGCATGATAAGCATGGGATTTAGCATGGGATAACACTATATTCAAATTGTATATATCGTATTATATATGAACTAACAATATTAATTAGTTTTAATGTTTTAGGGCTTGCTTTTCAATAGTAAGATTTAGTGTAGACTAGCACACTTTGTAGATTCCTAATCTACTGTAAGGAATAAAATTAACAGCTGAATAAAGTTATACATTTATAGGGTTATAGTATTGCCATTTTGTGTGTGTGTGGGGGGGGAGGGGGGGGGGGGAGATGTTGTTGTAGTAAAGTCACTCCTTGTTTAACAAGAAAAGGAATCTTCATCATGTTCATATGTGCATGCATTTTAGCTACAGTTATTGTGTTATTGTTTGGCTTGTTAAACAATGTAGTGCCTGATTAGTTGGTCTGTCATATTTAATATTATCACTACTTTGTAAGTGTGCCTACTTTTTCGGCAGCTTCTTACATTCAGCTCACCTGAAGCAAACAGAAATTTATTATGAAACTCCTAACATCTTGGATGTAAAATTTCATATTGATTTCAAACCCAGAAAAAGCTGTAAGCTAAATCAAATTATAATTACATTAATTTTGTAACAGAAAAGGAGAAAATATATGGCTGGACCAGGAATTGAACCCGGGACCCTTGCATCCCTACTCAGGTGCTCTTCCAACTAAACTACCTAGGCTTATATCCACAGCCCAAACCATTACATTCCTCCTTCCTTAAATTGTCTTTGCCCTCGAAGATACAACCCAAGTTCTTATTTACCCCTGGAAGTTCTTTCACTTGCACAACATCAAATTATATAACAGGAAAGGAGAAAATGTATGGCTGGACCTGATATTGATTCTATTACCCCTTAATGATAAGTCAGATACTCTACCCAGGCTGCTATCCATAGCCCAAACCATTACACATTAAATGCTTCAAATCATTCTTTATTCAGGTGTGTAAGTTTGTATGACTTCTGGGTGAATCAATTTATGGTATATAATCAAGGAAGCAGATTTAGCTAGTGTGGGTATTTTCATTCACATGTGCTCTCATTTAGCTTTGATTATTTTCAGCTTTTTATCTGAAACTGATGCATCAATTTTAAAGAATTTGTGTTCAGTTGGAGGATAACGTAATTATGATCCCTGTTATTACTAGTGGTGGGACCTAAACCTTCAAATTAATCAAGTCTAGTCCGACACTGAACTCGCAAAATGATACCTCTCACTCCCATACTAGTGGTGGGACCTAAACCTTCATATTAATCAAGTCTAGTCCGACGTCAAACTCACAAAATGATACCTCTCACTCCCATACTAGTGGTGGGACCTAAACCTTCATATTAATCAAGTCTAGTCCGACGTCAAACTCACAAAATGATACCTCTCACTCCCATACTAGTGGTGGGATCTAAACCTTCAAATTAATCAAGTCTAGTCCGACGTCAAACTCACAAAATGATACGTCTCACTCCCATACTAGTGGTGGGACCTAAACCTTCATATTAATCAAGTCTAGTCCGACGTCAAACTCACAAAATGATACCTCTCACTCCCATACTAGTGGTGGGATCTAAACCTTCATATTAATCAAGTCTAGTCCGACGTCAAACTCACAAATTGATACCTCTCACTCCCATACTAGTGGTGGGACCTAAACCTTCATATTAATCAAGTCTAGTCCGACGTCAAACTCACAAAATGATACCTCTCACTCCCATACTAGTGGTGGGATCTAAACCTTCAAATTAATCAAGTCTAGTCCGACGTCAAACTCACAAAATGATACCTCTCACTCCCATACTAGTGGTGGGACCTAAACCTTTATATTAATCAAGTCTAATCCGACGTCAAACTCACAAAATGATACCTCTCACTCCCATACTAGTAGTGGGACCTAAACCTTCATATTAATCAAGTCTAGTCCGACGTCAAACTCACAAAATGATACCTCTCACTCCCATACTAGTGGTGGGATCTAAACCTTCAAATTAATCAAGTCTAGTCCTACGCTGAACTCACAAAATGATACCTCTCACTCCCATATTAGTATATTAGCAAAGTCAGTGTTGCTATGGAAAAGCCCAATTATCTGTCCCATCAAATAAAATAAATGGTCACAATGGCACTATGTAATAAAGATTCTGTGAAAGTCTCATTTAATTTTATTCAGTTGTATCGGAGGAGTTTCAGAGAAGAGTTGGGTATACCCTTAACCATGACAAATTTATGGTTGGATAAATACCACCACCACTATATACCCCAGCTTTTTTGGTGGGGGTGTTATAATGATACAATTTAGTCTTACAGGCAGGGCCTAACTTCCAAAATAATGCAGTCTTTAAAGATAACTCTTTATTATTGTGAAATATGTGGAGATAAAGAACAGTATTCAAGCTTAAAAGTCCATTAAATATTACAAAATAGGAGTAGAGCAAACACGTACCTCTAAGACATCAGAGGTGGGATAAGGTGCCAGGGAGGAGTGAGCATCCCCTGCCGACCGGTCACACCTGCCGTGTGCTCCATGTCATGATCGGGAAATAACGAAAAATCCGTCGACAATTCAGTGTGTAAATAATGACCTAACAATTAGTATGAGAAAAGTCAGTCAGCATTTGACTTAATGATAGATTGTATTTGCTGACAAGGTCATTGTATCAACCATAGAACTTACGAAATGATGACTTTATACGGGACTGCTGATATTCTTGTTTCATCAACTTGTTTGTCAATAACTTACCTCATTTTAGAAATCATACATACGTAGAGCTTGCTCTGGCATATTGGATCAACTGAGAGATATAAACCCGGTATGCAGGTGATAAGGGTATATTGCTGCATAAGTAAGGGATGTTGACGATTTAAAAGTTAAAGTCATCACGTTTATCATAAAGCTTTATTGTTAGATTACCTTTAACATTTTTTTCTAGTAAAATATCCAAGTATGAAACAAATGTGTCAGACTCTGTGGTATCTTTTATCTCAAGCTCACCGGGATATATAGCACGTCAACATAAGAATGGAAATAACCATTGTTAATTGACGATACATCATCAATATATCTAAATGTCGAGATGAAGGTGACAACAAGTGTTTTCTTCTTTTCAAGTAAAAGATCTTTAACAAATTCTGCTTCATATGAATACAAAAATAGGTCTGCTAATAACAGGGCACAAATTGGTACCCATGGGAATTCCAATAGATTGTTGGAAGACCTGGTCCCCAAAAAACACATAGATATTGTCAATCAGAAATTCGAGCGTCTTTTTAATGTCAACTTCAGAGTACTTGTGTGTACAATCAGATTGTTTTCAAATTAAATGGATTCTATCTTAAATGTGAATGAGGGAAGGGGATATAATTTAATTATACCCCTACTTGAAAAGTGGGGATATATAGTAATAAGGGTGTCTGTCTGTACATCAGTCCATCCGTCACACTTGGGGTTACCCATCTCTTAACCCCAACACCTCCTATACCAATAAATTTCACAGAATATGGCACACCAGACTGAGATTCCAAAATGGGCCTCCTGAATCTCCAGTCAGGTGCTCTACCAACTGAGCTATCTGGCCACCAGCGATCAAACTCGTCTGACTACCACATTCTCATAAAGGAGGTGGAACAGGGAGTATCATTTTGTGAGCTCAATACAGGCGTCTATGTGACCTGTAAAATTTAGGCGCCAACTGGTTCCTAATCAAAACAATTTAGTCGCCAATGCAAAGTTTTAGTTGCCAGGTAAATTTTTCTTAGGCACCAATTTAAAAACTGATATTAGTCAATATATAGAGACATGTCCATTGCTAACTTTTAAACTTCTTTTCTGCTCTTTATAAAAAATTTGAAAATGTTTATAGTTAGTAATTTGATGATCACCAAGTCAATTTAAAATGGTCGCTTTTTTGGCGACTTATAAAAAATTTTTTAGATACCAGTCCTAATTTTTAGGTGCCATTGCGACTAAATTAGTCACCAATTAGAGCCCTGCAATGCTCACAGTACCTCTAGGTATATATTTCCTATTTTGTAACTACAATGTAATTTTGTATTTTTATAATACAACAGTTGTTGTGAGTTCTAATTTTACAATTAAGGCTGACATAGGTGTGTCGTATAATGCTAAGTTAGACTTCATTCAACAGAAATATGTTCCTAAATCGTAAAAAAAATTCTTTGTTTGGGAAGTAAAAGATATTTCTTATATAAAAAAACACCCGTGTTTTTCAATATTTGAAGAGATGTGAAATGGAATGCTTAAATTACATCTTCTTTCATATTTACATGTAGTCCCTTTTCCTGTTTCAGATCAGGCTTCAAGATGCAAGGTAAGGTCACTTTTATTGTGATATCATTGAGTTAAGATGGCAATGACAACAACATAACTGTGTATCAGTGTCAAAAGTTTACACGTGCAGTAGACAAGATAAGCTTAGACTGCCTACAACATAACTGTCTATCAGTGTCAAAAGTTTACACTTGCAGTAGGCCATGACAAGCTTAGACTCCCTACAACATAACTGTGTATCAGTGTCAAAAGTTTACACGTGCAGTAGACAAGATAAGCTTAGACTCCCTACAACATAATTGTCTATCAGTGACAAAAGTTTACACTTGCAGAAGGCCATGACAAGCTTAGACTCTCTACAACATAACTGACTTTGACATGAGTATAAGCATTAGAAGATTTTATTGAATATTACTGAATCATGCTCTAATACTGATGTTAGGACTTAAGGTTTTGCCAAAGGTCAACATGTCCAAAAATTTATTTTTAAAATAGCTCCAAAACTATGTCAGGTATAAAGTTAAAACTTTTACAGTTTATAGATATATCATTGATTAACCGATAGAAAGTATCACTTGAAAACAAATATTTAAAAAAATATTTTTTGAGAAAAATTTTTTTAAAAAAAATTACATATTTTAATAAAAATGCACCTGCTTAATTCTGTACTTTTAGTGAAAACCATATCATTGCAGAATTAATATATGTTTATCAATGAAGGGCAAGTTGGACGTGAATGGTCTCTGAAAGGCTGTTATTGAAAGCATGACATGTATAAAGACAAGACCCCTATAAAATCCGCCATTTGCAATGTACTTTCAGTTTCAAATCTTAACATTTAGACAAAATAAACAGGGAAAACAACTTTTCAAAGACTATCGAAGTCCAACTTGCCCTTCATTGATAAACATATATTGTTTCTGCAATGATGGCTTTCACTAAAATACAGAATTAATTAGGTGTATTTTATAAAAAAAAATATATGCATTTTTTAAAAAGAATTTTTCTCGATAATTTTTTTTTTTTTTTTAAGTATTTGTTATCAAGTGATACTTTCTATCTGTTAATCAATAATATATTTATAAACTGTAAAAGTTTTAAGTTTATAAACCACATAGTTTTGGAGCTATTGTAAAAATAAATTTTTGGACATGTTGACCTTAACCTTAATCAAAGGCATTATGTTCAGTTTTAAAAGTTTATCGAGTTACAAATAAAAAATTTTTAAAGTTTAATTCATGAATGAAATTAAAGTTTAAAGAAGATATAATGAAGTGAACCGCAAAACCTGAACCAAATGAAAAATTGCAGTACTGAGCTTAAACATTTTTGGAACTGTGACAGCCTAGCTTAAATGATTTTGATTGTTGTACTTGTTTTAATGAGAGGTTAGGTTTTCATCATCTTGTCAGTAACACTACAAAGTACACACTAACAGTAAATCCATATCAAGTCCAGACTACCATGAAAAAGTCTTTTTGTCATACAAAATGTAGATTTTTTCTTAATATTAAACTAATCTGGGATTCAGAATTTTTTAGTAAAACTCCACACTGTAAGAAGTTGATTTTATTGACTTGGATTAAAAGCTAGTTATTAACTTTTAACATTGCTTGTCCATATTCTTTGATTAGCTACAGTGTAACTGCTTGGAATTTCATAGACTGATTTTTATGCCCCGCCATGAATATGGCCAGGGCTTATAGTGTTTGTCATGTCTGTCTTCCGTCCTTCTGTCCTTCCGTCTGTCCTTCCGTCACACTTTGCATTTAGCTCTGTTCAAAGCTCAGTTTCAAAGAAACTATCCAAGATATTTTTATCAAACTTCATATGCTGTTAGATATTGATGAGAGCTATGCAACTGCATCAACATTTTTTGACCTTGACCTTTCCTTTGACCTTGACCTCACTTTTCTTAAATTAGTGTTCAGCTCAGTTTTAAAGATACCATTCAAGATAGTGTTATCAAACTTCATATGCTGATACATACTGATGAGAGCTATTCAACTGCATCAACATTTTTTGACCTTGGCCTTTCTTTTGACCTTGACCTCACTTTTTAGCTCACCTGAGCCGAAGGCTCAAGTGAGCTTTTCTCATCACATTTTGTCCGGCGTCCGTCTGTCCGTCCGTCTGTCTGTCTGTAAACTTTTCACATTTTTGACTTCTTCTCAAGAACCACTGGTCCAAATTCAACCAAACTTGCCACAAAGTATCCTTGGGTGAAGGGGATTCAAGTTTGTTCAAATGAAGGGCCACGCCCTCTTTCAAGGGGAGATAATTAGGAATTAGTGAAAAAATAATGGCATCATTTAAAAATCTTCTTCTCAAGAACCACTGGGCCAGGAAAGATGAAACTTATGTGGAAACATCCTCAGGTAGTGTAGATTCAAATTTGTTCAAATCATGACCCCCGGGGGTAGGGTGGGGCCACGATGGGGGATCAAAGTTTTACATAGAAATATTTAGGAGAATATCTTTAAAAATCTTCTTCTTAAGAACAGGAAAGCCATGATTGGTCATATTTATATGAAAGCATCCTCAGGTAGTGTCGATTCAAGTTTGTTCAAATCATGACCCCCAGGGGTAGGGTGGGGGCACGATGGGGGATCAAAGTTTTACATAGAAATATATAGGAGAATATCTTTAAAAATATTCTTCTTAAGAACAGCAAAGCCATGGTTGGTCATATTTATATGGAAGCATCCTCAGGTAGTGTAGATTCAAATTTGTTCAAATCATGACCCCTGGGGGTATGGTTGGGCCACAATGGGGGATCAAAGTTTTACATAGAAATATACTGTGGTTTCAACAATTTTCGTTGGCATCAATTTTCGTGTATTTTGTAAAACAGATGTTTTCGAGGATACGTAATTTCGTGGACAAAAGCATTGCCTATATAAATGAATAATATATTTCGTAAATCAATGAACATTTAAGTTCGTGGATCTGCCCAACAACGAAATCCTCGAAAATTGGTGCTCAACGAATATTGATGAAACCACAGTATAGGAGAATATCTTTAAAAATCTTCTTCTTAAGAACAGTAAAGCCATGATTGGTCATATTTATATGAAAGCATCCTCAGGTAGTGTAGATTAAAATTTTTCAAATCATGACCCCTGGGGATAGGGTGGGGCCACAATGGGGGATCAAAGTTTTACATAGAAATATATAGGAAAATATCTTAAAATATCTTCTTCTTAAGAACAGTAAAGCCATGATTGGTCATATTTATATGGAAGCATCCTCAGGTAATGTAGATTCAAATTTGTTCAAATCATGACCCCTGGGGGTATGGTTGGGCCACAATGGGGGATCAAAGTTTTACAAAGAAATATATAGGAGAATATCTTTAAAAATCTTCTTCTTAAGAACAGCAAAGCCATGATTGGTCATATTTATATGGAAGCATCCTCAGGTAGTGTAGATTAAAATTTGTTCAAATCATGACCCCTGGGGATAGGGTGGGGCCACAATGGGGGATCAAAGTTTTACATAGAAATATATAGGAGAATATCTTTAAAAATCTTCTTCTTAAGAACAGTAAAGCCATGATTGGTCATATTTATATGAAAGCATCCTCAGGTAGTGTAGATTCAAGTTTGTTCAAATCATGACCCCTGGGGGTATGGTTGGGCCACAATGGGGGATCAAAGTTTTACAAAGAAATATATATAGGAGAATATCTTTAAAAATCTTCTTCTCAAGATCAGGAAAGCCATGATTGGTCATATTTATATGAAAGCATCCTCAGGTAGTGTAGATTCAAGTTTGTTCAAATCATGACCCCTGGGGGTATGGTCGGGCCACAATGGGGGATCAAAGTTTTACAAAGAAATATATATAGGAGAATATCTTAAAAAATCTTCTTCTCAAGATCAGGAAAGCCATGATTGGTCATATTTATATGAAAGCATCCTCAGGTAGTGTAGATCCAAGTTTGTTCAAATCATGACCCCTGGGGGTATGGTCGGGCCACAATGGGGGATCAAAGTTTTACAAAGAAATATATATAGGAGAATATCTTTAAAAATCTTCTTCTCAAGATCAGGAAAGCCATGATTGGTCATATTTATATGAAAGCATCCTCAGGTAGTGTTGATTCAAGTTTCTTCAAATCATAACCCCCAGGGGGTATGGTCGGGCAACAATGGGGGATCAAAGTTTTACATAGAAATAAATAGGAAAATATCTTTAATAATCTTCTTCTGAAGAACAGCAAAGCCATGATTGGTCATATTTATATGGAAGCATCCTCAGGTAGTGTAGATTCAAGTTTGTTCAAATCATGACCCCCAGGGGTAGGGTGGGGTCACAATGGGTGATTAAAGTTTACAGAGGAATATATAGGAAAAAATCTTTTTCTCAAGAACAGAAAAGCTATGATTAGTCAAATTGATTATTGATATGGAGGCATCCTTGGGTAGTGTAGAATGAAATTTGTTCAAATGAGGGCCCACGGGGGTAGGGTGGGGGCCACAATGGGGGATCAAATTTTTACAAATGAAAATATGGGAAAAAATCTTCTGCTTTTAAAATTCAACCCCCCCCAACAACCCCCCCCCCCCCCCCCCCCCCCCCGGTAAACTGTTCAATACTGAACTTATTTGTGCTTTTTTTCCTAGCCAATATGCTCAGGTGAGCGATGTGGCCCATGGGCCTCTTGTTTTAAATTAGTGTTTAGCTCAGTTTTAATGAAACCATTCAAGATATTTTTAACAAACTTCATATGCTGATACATACTGATGAGAGCTATTCAACTGCATCAACATTTTTTGACCTTGACCTCACTTTTCTTAAATTAGTATCAAACTTCATATGCTGATACATACTGATGAGAGCTATTCAACTGCATCAACATTTTTTGACTTTGACCTTTCCTTTGACCTTGACCTCACTTTTCTTTAATTAGTGTTAAGCTTAGTTTTAAAACCATTCATAATATTTTTATCAAACTTCATTTGCTAATACATACCGATGTAACTTTCAATTGCATAAACAATTTTTTTTTTACCTTGACCTTTCATTTGACCTTGACCTCACTTTTCTCAAATTTGTGTCAAACTTCATATGCTGATACATACTAATGTAAGCTATTCAACTGCATCAATATTTTTTCACCTTGACCTTTCCTTTGACCTTGACCTCACTTTTCTTTAATTAGTGTTTAGCTTAGTTTTAAAACCATTCATAATATTTTTATCAAACTTCAAATGCTAATACATACCGATGTAACCTTTCAACTGCATAAACAATTTTTTTTTTACCTTGACCTTTCCTTTGACCTTGACCTCACTTTTCTCAATTTGTGTTAAAATGTTGCATTACTAATGTACCCTCGGCGGGGCATTCATGTCCTATGGACATATTTCTAGTTTTTAATAGAAAGCTCTTGATGATTGATTCTATCAAGAACTCTGATAAGAGGGGATAACATAATGATCAGAGTCTCATTATTTGTATATTTCAGATTTACTAAGAAGATCTGCAGCATGTCTTTGTATTGTGTTTGTTCTTGGAGCAGCATTTGTCATGATGGAATTTTCTTCAATCATTATAAGAAATCGACAAATAGTAAAAAAGACAAAAGTTCCGACTGAGATAAAATCTCTCCCTGGACAAAATAAATCCAGTCAAGTAACGAGATCCACAATCTGGCCCGTCAGCACTAGACCAGCTCCCACACATTATCTTACTGTCAATTTTGAAGGACGGCTTGGGAATCAAATATTTGAATTTGCCTCAATGTTTGGGATTGCCAAGCATAACAATCTCATACCTATTATTCCTCCCAATTCTCTACTTCGTAGAATTTTCAAGATATCTGTGGACAATACAAGGTCTGATATCAAACTCACCAGACGGTACCATGAGAAGAAAGGTTGTACCTTTGAGCCAGCCCTGATGTCACTTGGTGGGTTTCAGAATGTGTGGATAAAAGGATACCTTCAGAGCTGGAAATACTTTCAACACATAGAAAAGGAACTCAGAAGGCAATATACATTTCAAGACCATATAGCATTAAAAGCCAAATCCACATTCCAGTCGGTTATCTCAGAAAAGAAAATCACCTCGGACACGGTCTTTGTGGCTGTTCATGTCCGTAGGGGGGACATGAAAACTAACCAAAACTTTGTGAACTATGGATATACCACGGCAGGTATTGATTACCTTGAAAGAGCCATGAACACATTCCGCAAAGACTTTAACAACATACTCTTTGTTGTGGGATCTGACGATCTGAAATGGTGTAGGGAGAACTTGAAGAAGGATGATACCGTATTCATTCCTCCAGGAAGTTCCCCTGAAATGGATGTGGCAATACTGACCAACTGTAACCACGCGGTGATGACCGTCGGGAGTTATGGCTGGTGGACGGCATGGCTCATCAATGGTAGAACTATTTACTACAAAGGATATCCTACGCCTAAGTCTAGTCTGGCAGCTTTATTCAAGGCTGAAGATTACTATTTGCCTCACTGGGTTCCTATGTGACAAGTTTTCAATTCTTTTTACAAGCTTACGTACATAAATTTATGCAATTCTTAAAGTGATTGCCTTAGCTCAATCCACAAAACTAAGTTTCTGTATCCTTAAAGTATTACACTTACACAGACAGATCATTACACATACAGGTCATTGCACTGACACAGACAGGTCATTACACAGACAGATCATTACACTGACAGGTCATTACACATACAGGTCATTACACTGACACAGACAGGTCATTACACAGACAGATCATTACACAGATAGATCATTACACTGACAGGTCATTACACATACAGGTCATTACACAGACAGATCATTACATAGACAGGTCATCAGACAAAAAAAAATCATTACACAGAATCAGACAGGTCATTACACAGAAGGTCATTACACAGAAGGTCATTACAAAAACAGGTCATTACAAATACAGGTCATTACACAGAATCAGACAGGTCATTACAGACACAGACAGGTCATTACACAGATAATTGAGAAGTAACTAAAAGTTCAACAGACTTGTAAAAATAATTGTAAGAAAGTGTACAGAGCTTTAATTCATGATTTGGATAACTACATACATATTCTACACAATCCATAGCTTTATTAGCTCACCTGAGCCCAAGGTTCAAGTAAGCTTTTCTGATCAAAAATGTTCAGATCAGTCTGTCTGTTGTATGTTGTCTGTAAATTTTTCACATTTTCAACTTCGTCTCCAGAACCACTGGGCCAATTTCAGACAAACTTGCCACAAAGTATCCTTGGGTGAAGGGGGGTGTAAGTTTGTTTACATGAAGTGCCACACCTTCTCTCAAGGGTGATAATTAAGAACTCATTAAAATTTGGTGGCATCATTTAAAAATCTTCTCAAGAACCACTGGGCCAGTAAAAATAAAACTTATTTAAAAGCTTCATTTCATACTGTAGATTCAATTTTCTTCATATCATGACCCCCAAGGGTAGAGTTGAGCCAAGAACAGCAGAGTCATTAATAGTCATTTTAATTTAGAATAGTCCTCAGGTAGTGTAGATTCAAGTTTGTCTAAATCAGGACCCCCTGGGGATAGGGTGGAACACAACAGGGGATCAAAGTTATACATAGAAATACGTGTATAGAGGAAATATCTTTTAAAATCTTCTACTCAAGAACAGCAGAGCCGCGATCAGTCATATTTATATGGAATCATCTTCAGGTCATGTAGATTAAAGTCTGTTCAGTCATGACCCATGGGAGTAGGGTTGGACAGAAATGGGGAATCAAACTTTAACACAGGGATATATACGAGAAGTCTTTAAAAATCTTTATCCCAGGAACAGCAAAGCCATGATTAGTCATATTTATATGAAGCATTGTAGATTCAAATTTGTTCAAATCATGACCCCCAAAAGTAGGCCAGGGCAACAATGGGCATTCAAAGTTCTTCATAGGAAAACATTAGAAAAATCTTAAAAGTCCTCTTCTCAAGAAAAGCATATCCATGATAGGTCATATTTCTTTATAGAAGCATCCTCCTGCAATGTAGATTGAAGTTTGTTCAAATCATGACCCCCCTTGGGTACGGTGGGGCCATTATATGTGATCAAATTTTTACATAAGAATATGTAGGAAAAAGAATCTGCTGATGAAGAACAGAAGGGCCAAAGTTACTCAGGTGAGCGTTGTGGCTCATTGGCCTCTTGTATATTCATAAAAGCAGCATTAAGTGCAGTTCTTTTAAAGCATATCACATACTGTAAATAAAGCGAGTTTTTTTTTATAGGTTCAATAAAATACAGTTGAACTTCGATATCACGAACACTGATATCTCGAATACCATGGATATGTCGAATTGATTTGGAAGTCCCAACTACTAATTCTTTAAATATTTTACCCTCAATATCGAAAATCCTTGGATACCTCGAAGTTTTTTCTCAGTCCAATCAAGTTTGAGATATCGAGGTTTGACTGTAGTTGTGGGATAGTTTATGTTCAGCAGTCTGTTAGGGATATTATTATAAACATTTTTTTTTTTTATAATACTCTGCTTTAAGTTTTATGTATACTGCATGTAGACCCACCATAGTTTGCTTCGGTGATGAATCCAGATTTGTGTGAATGCCTTATACATGAACATCATGGAGTATGATTAATGCAAATTCAATTTTATTTCATGAATACTTTATAATGTTTTACTTTAAGAAATCTATTGTGAATAATACACTGGTGTAAATATTGAAGAAAAGTGTGCAATTTTTTTAGATAACTTATTGAAAAGTTTATTATCTTTTAATTTATATTTTTTACATATTTATCCAATGTTATTTAACCCAGACAATTTGATCCAAGCTTACTTTGGTCTGATACCGTAAATCACTTTGTATTTGTGAGAATTTTATTTTTGCATAATCATGTGAGACTGTCAGCTCATGAAAATTTTATTCTCGTGTATATTTGTAATATGGAAGATTACATAGTTCAATGACCGAAATTCATGAAAATTTTGTCTCGCTAATAGAAACCAGCAAAAATAAGGTGTCACAAAAATTAAAGTGATTTTCAGTAGTTCTTTGTTTACTTTGGTGTAGTTATAGGCTCATCTTAAGATGGGACATACTGTATGTCTGTCTGTCTGTTAGCTTTTTCATGTCTGGCTCATAACTAAAGTACTATGAAGCCTAGAATAATTAAACTTTATAAGCTGATACATCTTTGGTAGAAGGTGCCTTGCACATTAAAAATAGGTTGCTGTGACCTTAAATTGAGATGATGTGGCCAAATATGGAAAAATTCTGTCCATCTTATAACTGGTAAACTATGAGACCTAGAATCCTAGAACTTGGTGAACTAATGCATGTTCAATAGAAGGTGTGTTGCATCCTACTTAAAGGTCGCCGTTGCCTTTAATTCAGGTAGGCTATAGCATTGCTCTTCATTGATAAAAAATACAATGAACAAAGCTGCAGGTGGGCATTTGTAAAATTTTTACACAACCAGTTTAGAAATATATGATGTACTATTTGTTCTAAATAATATCTACAAAATAGGAAATGCACATCGAACATCAGGAATAAAAAAATAAATCATTGAAATCTTTGTACCAAGGATGACATGATTTTCTTCCTTGCACTCTAATCTGTTTATGATAATTGAACAATATTTGATGGGCATATCATTTGCCATGGCAGTGCACTTTATTTTGAAAGTGCCATTATAGATAAAAGTAAGAAAATCTTAAATGAAACAAAATCCATCTTCAAATTTCATTTCTCAGAGTCAGGGTTTGGAAAAATTTGAAAATGATTGGCATAAAATGCACAATAAAGACCTTCTATACACTAAATCAAAATGTTTACTGTAGAAAAAATTGCCCATTCAGATAATTGTGTTGTGATCATTTCTATGTAATATTAGTATATAAACAGAGAAATCCATGATAAAGTGATATGCATGTATATTTATTTGAAATCCTGATATTTTTGTTTTGTGTTATGACTATGTAAATGATAAAATGATGTACTACTGTAAATCATAGGCATTGTGTCAAACTATCGTATTTTACAAATATTGTATACTAAAGAATACAACGTGAAAGAATCAACATCAAGTCAAATTGGCCCAAATGGCCAGTATTGTACATGTATATAGGGTGGATTCCAATTTTTTCAAAAAATTTTTGGTTTGTTCGTTAAAAATAATTGAAATGTTATATATCATTTAGGTACTCCAAAGGATTTTATATGGATTTCCCAAAGAACAAAATTGAAAATACTGGCAGATCTACAATGAATTTGATATTTGCTTGAAAATCTTCACTTTTGTTGGAGAAAATACACCAAAGAAATTTTTTTGTATTTTTTTTTTTAAATTCCTATACAGAACCTATACAATATAATATCATGTCATGTGTAGTTTATATCATAAACGAATGTAGTTTTAGTCACAATTATTGTCTGGCAGAACATTTTATTTACTGTGGAATCATCATTGTTCGTGGGGGATCAACGTTCGTGTATTTCGTGGGTCAACCTTACCCACGAATTTACATCCCCACGAACATTTTTTGTCAGCGTACTGATTAATTAAATCTACCAAATAAACGAACTGCCCACGAAATTACATCCCCACGAACCAATAAAATTTTGCTTGCCCACGAACATTGACCCCCACGAATTTAAATGATTCCACAGTATTACATTCCATGGTGAAAACAATGAGTTCTGTGTTTCTTTTTGAGCTGGTCAGTGTACGAGTAAGAGTCATCTCTCCTTGTACCGCTATAGCTGAGCAAACTGTTTAGCGGTTTCTTCCATATCTGGTAATGGCTTTCTGGAAGAGGTCGACTAAAAGTGGAAAATGGAAATAAGAAATTAGTTCTAAAAGTAATGCCATTTGGTTGTGATGAGACTATTTATGTTAAAAAATTCCATATTTTGACCCATAAATTCAAAAGAAACACCGCAGATTAACATTTCATTGTACAGTTGGAATAATTATTGTTGCTTATGAAGTTTGCAATATCATTTCTTCTTCAATTTACCTGTTTCTTTTGTGCTTCTTTCGCAGGTTTTGTGGTCTCGGTGATGGCTTTTTGTACAGAATCGAAGATTTTATTGGATTCTTCAGTTTTCTGTTTATTTTTGAAATTCAGCTGAAAAAAATCATCTTAGTAAGGTTTTAGATCCCTAGATAAAAAACAGGTTCAGGACTCTCTATTGTTTATAACTGGGACAAGGGCCTCATTCCCACTTTAAAAAAAGGTACATTTTCCCCCAATTTAATCAAATGTGTTATTTTCCCAATAGTAATTTCTCCCAAAAATTAAAGAATGCAGATGGATACATAATAACTAACTTGCTATTTATAAAAGTTGATAACAAAAACCAGTAACCCAATATATCATGATTTTAAAGTACAGTTGAAGTTCGGTATCTCAAACACCGATATCGAAAACCATGGATATGTTGAAGTGATTTTGAAGTCCCAACCACTTGTTCTTTAAGTATTTTACCCTCGATATCTCAAATCCTCGGATATCTCGATGTTTTATCTCAGTCCCAATGAGTTCGAGATAACGAGGTTTGACTGTATAATGGTTATCCAAAATTTTCCCAAAAGATCGCTATTTTTCCAATCTTTACGATCCCAATCCAATTCCCAAAAAGTGGTGTGAGAGCCCTGAATTTACAAGAGGCCCATGGGCCACAACACTCACCTGAGTCACTGATTCTGCTGTTCTTTGGCAACATTTTTTTGTTTAATTTCCTTCTTTAATAATATCATAGAAATTTTGACTCCATATTATGGACCAAAATCTAGGGCCTAACCCTTGGAGAGCTTCTATTAATTTAATCAAAGTTGAATCCACACAACCTTGGGATGGTTCAGTATCAATACAATCAACATGACCATTGTTCTGGAATGATTTTTCCCTGGACACATGCAATATGTAAAATTTGGATTTCTGATTTTGGCCTAACCCTTACCCTAGATTTATAATTTTAAAAATAATTCTACATAGGAATGTTTTGCTTTTAAATATGATTTAGTGTGGTCCTGCCAGTGTTGAAGAGATTTCTTCCGTAGGCCTATATACTAGTTCTCTCTCGTAAAACTGTTGTCTCAATCTATTCCCCAAGGTCCTGTTCTGATCAAACTTGAATCAAAACTACCCGAGGATGCTTAAATATCAATATGACTAATAATTACTCTGCTATTCATAAGAGGAAGAATTCTAACCCCCCCCCCCTTATATGTTCCTATATTAAACTTTTGTTTCCACTTGAGGCCTCACCATATCCCCAGGGGGGCCTGATTTGTACAAACTTGAATCTACACTACAAGAGGATGTTCCAGTATGAATACATGTATGACAAATCATAGCTTTGGTGTTCCTGAGGAGAAGATTTATAAATATTTTTTCCTATATTTTCCCATGTACCTGGTAAAGCTTTTACATGTAAATTCAAGTTTGTTCAAAACATGATCCCTTGGGTTTGAGTGGGGCCACAATATTCAATCAAAATTTTTCATAGGTATACTGGTAAAAAAAAAATCTTCAAAAAACTTCTCCAGAACAGCAAAGCCATGTTTAGTCATATTAACGTGGAAGCATTCTCAGGTAGTGTAGATTCAAGTTTGTTCAAACCCTGACCCCCAGGAGTAGGGTTGAGCTACAATAGTCAAAGTTTTACATAGAAATACAAGAGAAAAATCTCTAGAACGGCAAAGCCATGATAAGTCATTTATATGGAAAACTGCTCAAGTAGTGTAGATTCAAGTTTGTTCAAATATTGACCCCAAGGAGTAGGGATGAGCTATAATTGTCAATCAAAGTTTTACATACACAGCTACTGTGTCGTATTCCTACTGTCAGCAGAATACGACGTAAGGATCCACTCCTTACTCCGCGACTCTAGAGCAAACACTCTAACCACTGCGTCATGCGGCTGACTTTACATAATGCATGTGTAGGTGTACAGGAGATAAATCTTCTTCAAAACAGCAGGACAATGTTGATGTATTGATATTAAAGCTTGTTGTGTTGATTTAACTTTGAATGAATCAGAACTTTACGTCTAGATTTCGATCCATAACATGGAGTCAAAATATTAATGAAATTAAAGGGGAAAATTTAAAAACTTAGGTTTCTTAGGTGAGCATTGTGGCCAATGGGCCTTTTGTTAAAAGATGTCATTAAATTATAACTAATTCTTCATTTTCTCCCCTTGAAAGAGGATGTGCCCTTCATTTGAACAAATCTGAATTCCCTTCCCCAAAGAGTACGGCATGTTTGGTTGAAATTTACCAGAAATTTACGACGACAACACACACGGGACAAACGTTGACTCAGGTGATCTAAAAAAAACCAAAGATATAAAGCAAACCTTCTTCAGATTGGTGTTGACGGATTTAATCTTGGGTTTCCTCACGCCGGCGATTTTGAACACGGCCGAGTCTCTATTTCCTGTTCCGCTTCCTTTCTGTTTACTTTTGCCCATGGATAATATCGCAGATTCCAATTAACGCTTGTCTAAAAACACAACATGATTTGTAATTTATCATTTACAAATATTTATACATTGTCATTAATGGTGAAATTAGGCTTGATTACTAGCATATTTCAATACTACAAAAAATAATGACGCAAAATCTTTAAACATTCACTCGGAACTAAATTCTATGTTTGCGTTAAAAATGGTCTTGAAGTAATACTCCCTATTGAACCCAAACTTTAAAAAAAAGTTTATTCCTTCAAGACTTATCGATGGTTTGACGACATAAAGCGTTACACTCCAATATGTACATACACCTGTATCCTCCAAAACTGCAGTTATTATAATTTATTGGATATGGATTTAAAATTACAGACAAGTAGGCCTAGTATTGGAGGGGACACTTTTTCCAAACATAAACTTTTACTATTGAAAATCTTCACTGAAAGCCCGGTCCCCCCCCCCCCCACTTTTCGTTGCAGCACCCCACCCCACCCCCCGAAGTAGGATTTTCGACTTAGGACAATATCCCCCCCCCTTTTTTTTGCTTATTAAGGATTTTTCAGGTAATCAACTGTCCCCCACATCACCTTTCAAAAACGATTACTACATTTTGGTCCATTTTGCTATGATGTCTATGGCACGCCAATTTCACAAAAAATAGCGAAACTTAGTTTCACAGTTGATAAACTAGGTTTATCGACTGTAAATTATAGTTTACAAACCGTGAACTATAGTTAACGATTCGTTAACTATAGTTTTCATCTGTAAAACTATATTTAACGGTTGTTAACTATAGTTTACGAATGCTAATCTAAGTTTATCTGTCTGTAATTAAACGTTAACAATAGATTTGTTGATAAACATAGATTCACATCTGTAAACTATAATTTACAATCGTGAACTATAGTTAAGAGTTGTTAATCATAGTTTCACAAATCGTGAAACTATATTCATCAGATAAACTATGTTTTACATTCGTTAACCATAGATTTCGGTTGTAAACTATAATTAACTGTCATTTATACTCACAAACTATATTTAACAGACGTAAACTATACTTATCGATCGTAAACTATAGTTTTGAGAGCTAAACTATGATTCACATTTGCCAATCATAGTTTATCGTAATAAACTATAATTCACACTCGTAAACTATAGTTAAGAGTAGTTAAATATAGTTTATGAATCTAAACACCTGTTAACTGTTAACGATAGTTTTCAATTCGAAATTTCGCGGCACCAATCGCGAGAGGTTTTATATTAAGGACACGTGTCAGGCATTATCTAAAGCAAAGACCGAGTTATATATAATAAATATTACTTTCTCTATTTAAACAGGATTAATTGTATTTGTTTTAAAATGTCGTGTATATATACATTTCCTATGGGGAAATTTTTAGAAATATGATAAAATTTTAATTTTTTAAAAGACAGAATATTACGAGATTTTTGCTCAAGCAGAGGAGGGTGAAGCGCGTTTTACAATGTGCCAAGCATTTTCCCGCCACATCTCATCACCAAAACAAAGAAACTGAAAGAGAGGAAATGCAGTGGCGGATATTATAGATAGGGTTGTGGGGGTTTCAACGTCCTCCTTTGAATTTAAGAGAGAGAGAATGAGAGAGAAGTCCCAAATATTTGTTGTGTTTGTTCCGTGAAAGGCCACTTTTATTTATGTATGAAGAAAATTCGGTTGTTGAAAAATAAATTCCGCTCCTGCAATGTTACATGTACTGTGTTATGTCTTTATTTACAGATGAATATAAGATATACATGTATTTTATTAATGACAGATCACGCATTTCGGTCTCTATTTTCTCTTTTAAATCAAAAAAATAAAATTTTAATCAATAATTTTCCAGTCATTTTTCTTTTTATTTCCAACTAGATTTGCTTTAAAATAATAGAACATTTACTTATAACGCCAACAAGAAATATACATGCATATATATTTAACAACAATTGTCGTTACATAGCAAAATCTTATAATGCTGTAACTAGGATTAGCCGATCTATAATTTACAAAAAAAAAACAAAACAAAAAACTATTGTTAACTATAGTTTTGATCGTAAACTATAGTTTAGAGTTGTGAAATATAGTTTCACAGAAAATTATGCATCTCCGATACGAAATATGAGATTCTGTTTGTAAACTGTGTTTCTCAAATGTAAAACTATATTCATCCCAAGAAATCCCGTCCGACTTAGCTTTGAGCTGAACTCAATACAAGTGCTATTAACGCTAATCACCGATATTCCCCTAAGAGTGATTCGAGACAATTTATGGCAGAATATTGTAGAGGTGGATCTAAAAAAAAAATACTTATACAAATATTTTCCTCGGATGTCATTGATAATTATAGTATTTATTTCCTTTAATATGCTCAATATTATTTTGCTACCACGCGTTCTTCTACCTTTTTGCATGTGGAATTTATTTAAATTTTATTTAGAATTAATTAAATATATCTTGAAATTTAGCGATTTCTTTTTTATTATAGCTTTAAAATATTTTTAAATCAAAGGAGAATCTATAGTGTACAAGTCCCTCTAACAGTCTAAGAGATCGTGAGTTACCCCATACCCTGCATATTTAACTTAACCCTTGAGAAGAAGGTAAACATGGCCTATTTACACTCTTCCTACTACGCATTCAAAGGCAATATTTCTCAATATTTGAAATTTTAATTCTTTTCCCCCCAGACACTCTCCTTCCCATCTATGCCCTAAAATCAGCCCATTCCACCCCGTATACATCCGAAGACATATTTATGAAAAAAAAAACAGTGTTTTTATATAATGGCACTACTTGCGAGGTCAATGAAAAGAGGTAAAATTAGTAACCTGTGATACGCTTATACTTTCTTAAAAAAAAATAAGGCTTACAAACTCAAACATGTATTTTAATTTCCTTTTTATTTTAATTTGATTATCGTTTACTCCTTTATTTTCTATAATTATATCTTTCATTTTAAACTCGTTATTATTATTATTGAGCACGTAGGAAATTGAAATCACGCCGCCGCCGCCCCCCCCCCCCCCTCTCCAATGAAAGGCCTTATTTTGTTCTTTTAAAGCTTTAATTTTAAATCTGAAAAAATGTTGGATCCTTCCCTCAACAGTGCTGCCATCATTTGTTTCGCATCACTCTCATGGGTAATATAAAGATTAGCGTTAATTGCGCTTTGATTGAATTCAGTCTAAAGCAACACCGGAGAAAATCCACAGAATTTCTTCCCATGTTATCACAATTTTGTGAATTCGGCACCTTAAATATCCGTTAACTACAGTTTACAATCGTAAACTATAATTAACATTCGTTAACTATAGTTAAGAGTTGTAAACCATAGTTTACAAATTGTGAAACCGTATTTATTAGATAAACTATGTTTTGCAATTGCTAATGATTGTTTTCGGTGCTAATTATAGTTTACGCTAGTGAAACATAGATTATCGTGTTAACTATGGTTTACAGATGTGAAATATAGATTAACGTCGTTAACTATAGTTTACAATCCGTAAACTATAGTTTACAGCCGATAAACCTAGTTTATCGACTGTGAAACTAGGTTTTGCTCATTTTTGTGAATTTGGCGTGCCATAGATGTCTCCAGGTTGTATGCCAAAAGTGCACCCCTCAATTTCTGATTATAACCAAATTTATTCCCTATACATCATGTATCTTCGATTTATTTCACTTGATTGAAATGATACCTTACGCCTGGCACATATGCAATTGAAATTCTATTGGCTGTATAAAAGAATTCAACTAAGAGTAGGTAATTATTTTTAAAAAAATCTCCTAAAAACTATCTTTCAAAAAGTTTTTTCGGTCGACATGACCTTTAAATGTTCCAGAGGTATACTTGAGCATAATGCCTCAGAAATAAACAATTACGAAAAAATATCTACACAGATGAAAACTGGAAAAAGCCCTCTGTATAGGCTTCTGTAATTTCAACTGCTATATGCAGACCGACATTAAATAGGGTGGAGTAAATGGAAACATAATGTTTCGCTTTATCTGATACCTGACCAGGTATTTCTGTAATTACCTGCAGATAACCTTACACCATTCAGACCCCAATTCTCACCACTGATATTGATATAATACACAATCGCCGGTCTATACAAATAACGTTTTTCTCCCCTTTTCGACAAAACACCACACCTTTTTTTAAATTACGATCTTTAGAAGATAGTATAAAAAGAACCTTATTTCTAGTATTTTGCTCATTTCTAATATTTTGAAAATACCTGCTTAATTCACATGAAAATTTGTATAAATATCTTTGCTCTTTTTTTTTTTTTTTTTTTTTTTTTACCAATGCCGAGCTTTGTCACAATGTCCTCTATATGGCAAGATCGACATATCGATTGATCAATAGAGAGAGAGAGAGACTTTTAAGGTCAGACGACATGTTCCTCAAATATATATTTGTAATTGAAGTATTGCTACTTGAACACGTTTCCTCGCAATTGAGGTACATTACCAGGCATTTCTGTACATTCCAAAGGAGGGTATTTCCTACATAATCCGATAGGAATGCCTTGAATTTCTTATATCATAATTTTTTGCTTATATATATAAATTTGATATATCATGAAGAGATATAAAAACAGATAATCGATGAGCGTGTCGTCAGACCTTTTAACAAGAATCTACGTAAAGATTGTATATATATACAAGGTATACTTCGTACCAGTGTCATAACAAATTCAATGTAAAATATTTTTTTATTTCTTAAAATTAAAGTCAATTGAGACGTTAGAACTGGGTCAAAATAACCTAAACAATATACATTATCGACTCACTTGGGTATTTCTTATACGAGCTTTACGTGCCTTACTAACACACTGCTGCTCGATCCAGGAGGGGCATCAAATCCCCTCAAACATTGCGTGTACCCTTCTCAAGACTTTATGCTCTTTTTCAACCAAGTTAATGAACTGAAAGGGGTTGTCTTTGTGCATTATGCACAGTAAATTCACATAAATACCAGACAGCATGGTCTGGGCAATTTGGCATGCAATATTATACAAATATACAAGTGATCATACTTTTGAGAACATTTTAGATTACCATAATTATCACCTTCCATTCTGCCGGTGAAAGGAGAGGGTTGTTTTTTTCTTTATTGAAAAAAAATTATAGATAACTGGTTCGAGGGAAAAAATACAATCTGTTGCAAGTGTTTAGGCTGCAAACACAGGTGCCTTTAGACGATGTAATCTGCCATCAGAACACAGTGTTATATGTCTATAATAGCTCCAATTTAGCACCAGTAATATACACATCTTCAAGAAACGATACAACTGGTAAAAACGCATAAGACAACCTTTAAATGCCCCAGTTAATTTTTGTTCCCAGTCAACTGTTGAACTGCTCAATGGTTTGTTAAATCTTTCTTCTATGGTATGTAGCTCTTTTGTGAATGGTTTGGTCCACAGTTCCGTCAAGATCACGTGACTAATATGCATATTATCATATCTCACATGTAACAAGCGTGAAATCTTAAAAAGAGTGCACAGCTTCTTCGCATTATACTGGATTATAGTTAATTATTTCAATGGATAATTAAGAAACAATGGTGTAACATCTTTCTCTACCTAACTTTGGGATTATACTGTGTTTTGGGGTCAAATCGTTTTAGTAAACCTTTTTGTTCATACTTGGAATATGCGCTAAAATGACATTGCTAGTCTTCCTAAGTTTGGCTGGTTTTTGTACAGGTAAGTATTAAAACAGTGACAAAAATGAATAATGATAGAAAAATTCAAAGTCATGAATTATGGAGGCACAATATCGTATTCATTGTTTTAAGTTAATCTGACATTTACACTTCTGTTAATTAAGGGACTGGAAAATCGGTATACATATGACCCATTGATTTTAATTATTTTCACAATGCAAGTGGCAATTTCCCACATGTCTTTTCTTCGTTAAGCGTAATTAACTACACTAATTAAAGAATACATGTATGTGCATGAACCTTCCCTGCATTTGACAAGATTTATGTTAAAACTTTGTTAACTGTGAGCAAGGCTTCTTCATTTGTAGACAGACCCCAGGCTTTTAGCAAGTAAATGGTTTGAAAAGAACTTAAAAAGAAAGAAAAAAATAAACACTTAAGTTGACAAGGAATCCTTTGACTCCATTATAAAAAAGACTAACAAATCGTAGACGCCGTGGAATGTGGGTAAAAAAGTCGGAGATATAAGATCCGGTATCGAATGAAGACGCCTTCTTAAGACAGAGGGCATTTATAGGAAAATGTTTTAATGATTCCAAATGTCGAAAATATTATTTGCAGTTTACATGTTGAAGTGTATTTTACACATCATTTCTATTTCTGAACCACGTACGTCAAGATGTCTACTGGTTATTAAACTGTTTTTCTTGATTTGTGTTATTTATAGTTTATTTAATACATATATAATATAAATAATGAATTTAAAAAATTGAAATAAGGAATTGTGTAAGGTACGATGCCTCAGCGGTACAATCCTATCCCCAAAACTGCAACGACCCCAGAAAACACGAGAAAATTTACGCAGCGGTAATCAAAGAATAATGGATTCTAGATGTACAGCGCTAATTGTCGGAATGCAAGGCATAAAACTCTCTACTCGTGCTTTCTTCTTCCTCATTAGCACGGAAAATAGCTTATTTTTAAAACATAACCAGTATTCTTAGATTAACCCGTTATCTTGTGCTTCAGAACGCTAAAAGAGGTTACGGCGGAGAGCAAAAATAAGCTAAAACACCTGGAAAATATACTCAAGAATCAAAAATAAAAATAGAGGTGTCAAAAAGTAGAAATGCACCACCCACCGTATTAAGGTATGAGAAATATTAGGTTTCTCTGGTTTTGATTATCTAAGGCAGGGGAAGAAAGAGCAAAGACTTTGGAAGAAATTCAAATCAATTAAAAAGTCAAAATTCGAACCAATGAAAATGTACATTTAAAGGAATTTAGTTTTACGATAAATTCTTAAAAAATTTTCCAAATGAAAAATTCTGAAACCTTCTCTGTAACTTACAAGTACACGTACCTTTGTCTTTGAAGGAAAAAAATCATCATATTAAAAAAAAAGAAGGAAGCAATAAAAAAATATTAGGCTGGTACTAATGTGGACTAAAATTCTTGTTTTTATGGCCCATATTTACATTAATTAAATCCCACTCCTAAAACAACAGTCTTATTGTTAGAATGACCCGTTCTGGTGCAGTCACTCCGTTCTTTTTGTACGTTCCCTCTGCCTTAACCGACCAGACACAATACACACGGAAATAAAAAATGACAGCTTATTTGAAATTCGTTACATGGCCTGATACCCCGTTTTGACCGTGGACCTGCATACAATTTATCAGATTTTTTAAAAGTTAGAATTGCTGATTTAGTACTTCATGCGATACCTCCACTTGGGCAATATGGCATACCAAATGATAGGATAGCATAAAATCGGATTGTCATACGAGAGCCAGATAACATCATTGTGTCAATTTAATGTCGGTTTTCTAAACCGAGATGCCAATAAAACTTTAATTTTAAATGCGATATCAAACCTTTATCAAAGATTGACGTTTCAATTCTCTGTGCATAGCGAAGGCAATATCTTTGATAAGTTGAAGCAACGAACATGTAACAAAAGTTCGATATATCAAAACTAAAAACAGGGACACCACAGTGGAGGGCTGAGCTAGAAATCTCTGTTTTCATAAATAAAATAAAGTATAGGACTACTTACTATCTTATCAAGAATAGGATTTTACTTTGAATTACTTTATCAAATCTTAATTTGAAATAAAGATACTAATTTCCCCGCGAGACAAACTTTTGAAATGCTATATTTTTGAACGACAAATTCTTACACTGAAACTACAACTGAGGTGTACATGTAGCTCTCTCTATAAAATTCAGCATATCCTGCTTAACAAAAAGTAAATGTCTTTGACAGCGATTCCCGTGACATTAAACATTTTCCAAATAAAACTTCTTTAGTACATGTATCAGACTGATCATATAACATTTTGTAAATTCCTGTACGACAAATTTATTTTTTGGACAAAAAAATCTTTGTGACCTTGATCTTTTTTTTAAGTGACCTTGGCTGAGGATAAACCGTGTGGACATTTATAACCTCTCTACAGCGAGTGACTCTCTGACAACCCTGTATTAAAATAAATCCATGTCTCTCTGACAACCCTGTATTAAAAACAAAATAAGTCCATGTCTTTCTGACAACCCTGCATGTACAAAAATAAGTCCATGTTTTTCTTACAAACATCCATGGCTTTCTGACAACACTGTATAAAACAAAATAAGTCCATGGTTTTCTGACAACCCTGTATAAAAACAAAATAAGTCCATGGCTTTCTGACAACCCTGTATAACAACAAAATAAGTCCATGGCTTTCTGACAACCCTGTATTAAAAACAAAATAAGTCCATGGCTTTCTGACAACCCTGTATAAAAACAAAATAAGTCCATGACTTTCTGACAACCCTGTTTTAAAAACAAAATAAGTCCATTGCTTTCCGAAACCCTGTACAAAAAGATGAGTCCAAGAAGAGATTTTTAATATTCATCCTGTGATCACGATCTTTCCTAAACGATTTTGCTCCTGTGTCACATCTCATCAACGTTTCAGTCAATAAAGCCATGTATCTAAAGCTGAAATAATGGATTTAGAACTTTTGATCCTAATTTTATGAATTAATATTAAAACAACAGTTCCCTACTGCTTAGATCTAATGCAAGAACAAAAGTGGTTCGAACGGGGCAAGGCTACTCTCAGCCTTCAATAACTTAATAAAATGGATTCGCCATTCTTACAGGAAGAAAAGTAACTAACATACACAGGTAATAAAAAATGTGACATTAAATAGCTATTTACGACGTGGATAATGAACAAATTTCTTCAAAATAAGTCGGTAAATCACTAACAGTGCTGGCTCCCAGGTGTATACAGTGCTTACGGGGGTAAACATTCCTATTGTCGCATCATTAACCATCAGAGGCCAAGATCCAAAGATGCACAACTAATGAAATTCTTTCATATGAAAATTTTTAAAGGGCCATTAAAACGAACATGTTTCAACGTTATTTGTCAAATTTGAGACAAAATATATATTATTAAAGTTTTATTATGAACACGCCATCTGCAATTTTAAAATCCATTAGTAACTTTCTTCCAATAAAGACAAACCACCCAGAAAAAATAACCGGACTTAAAAACCAGCTTATGTTAACAAAATAATTCTTCGTCAAGGTTAGACTTGTAAAAAAGAAATTCTATCAAAGGTTCCGCAAAACTAACATTTACCTACGTACAAGAAAACAAAAGCAGAATGGCTAAACAAATTTAATCCTTGAGATCTGTTTTTTCTATGAAGGTTTGTAGACTTTTGCTAAGAGCAAACAGAGAGATGTATCATTTCAACAATCCCTTAATATAACACCAGATACTACAAGTAATTCTGTCTTTAGGCAAAGATTTCTCTGGTGTTTTTATACAGAAACTCTCACGATACACGAGTTCTACGGAAACATTGACGCCGTTTTCGAAAAGTCATGAAAATATTAGTTTGTAGAACACGGCAAAAAATAAGTTTCTGTCAGGGTAGGTTACACAACAGTCCCATCGGCCACAGCTCTAAAAATCATAAATATGTGATTCAATGTATCAATTTTTTTAACCTTACGTGCTGAAAACAATTTGGTACTAGCGGTTCAATATCCTCTAAGAAATTTCTGTACTTTTGCCCATATACAAGAAAAGAAGATGCGATGTTATCGGCGAAAACAATTAACCCTAACAAAGCAAACCGCAGCGGAGAAGTCCAAAACTGTATAATGTCCCCCCAAGATCTCATTTCAAGTCAAGGAGTTCATAATGAGAAATGGCAAAAAAGATAGCTATACATCGAGATAAGATTGTTGCATAAGAAATGCAAATGGTTTTCAGAATACGCCAGGTTTTGTCTCTGAAGTTTCGCGTTACTACAGATCTTTATTTAATGCATTTCTTCTGTCAAGTTCCACACCAGCCATAACAATGGCCGCCAGCCAGGGGTAGAAGAGATGTATTTAGACCCGCTGAAATATCTGACATGTTTCTCTTGAATTAAGTGTCGGGTTCGTCTCGTTAGTGATAGACGTTTTTAAAAAAAAGCCAGTCTGCACTATAGGACAACTGAAAGTCAATGCTTGATATAAAGTCCAATCGCCAGGGAGGTCGACACACAACTGTATCATTTCTGTCGCCAGGGAATTAGAAATATAACGCCGTATCATGAGTGGCTTGTTTGTCACTTTGTATGGTCGTGAATTACAATCCAAAAAGTACACTATACTTAAAATTGGCTAAAAAGTTCCAGAAGATTGTTCACCTATATATACAGTTATATTATTGTAAAATTTTGAATTTAGTGGGTGGAAGTAAATAATTTCTTTTTTTAAATTCACAACATTACAATTTGTCAAAATATGTATTTATATCCACCCAGTAAATCAAAATTTACAACATGGTCACTATATAGCCGTAAAAATTAAGCAGGATAGAAATAAGGCGTTTTACTTGACCCATGTCAAAAGTTTTTATACTGTTTAAAAATTGTCAATGACATTTTAGCAAATCAAAGTACCTTTCTTATAAATTGAAACCGATTTATTCATCTACAAGTCCCTAACCTTAGCAATGTAAAATTACGGAGGCATTTTCGAGACTAAAATCTTTATTTTTCTTTCAGCCGCGACTGTACCCAGTGCCGATTTTGACGGATTGTTTATGAAGTATATGACAGACAATGGCTACAAAGGGGGACAGGTGGGGGTGATGATCGAGGACAGATTAGCATTTGCTAAAGGTTACGGCAAAAACCACGAGCATCAAGATATTTACGTCCACAACCTCATTCCGGTCGGCTCCTTCTCCAAGGCATTTACGGCAGTGACTATTTTAAAGCTAGTGGAGGACGGATTGTTGGATATTAATGCTAAGGTTTTTGGAAATGATGGACTGCTCCACGTGATCAAACCTTGGAACAAGACTACGGTGGACCGGCGGATCTATGACATTACCGTGGACCACCTACTCCGACACACTGGGGGATGGGACTATACCAAGTCAAAACTGATGGAACCGCTTCTGAATTCTGCCCTTATAGCAAACGGCTACAACGTTGAAAACATCTCTGCGGAGATGAAACTTCCGGAACTCACGACACCGATCGATGTTATTCGATTTATGATGTCCAAACCCCTTGATTTCACCCCTGGGACACGCTCAGCTGTGTCAAACCTTGGATATGCCATTCTCGGACAAATCATCGAAATGATAACAGATTTTGATTATGACGAATATGTCAAAAAGCACGTAATGATTCCCTGTGGAATGATGTACACTAAAATTGGTCGTCCACATGTCTTTACAAAGACCCGTGACACCAACGAACCACTTATGAGTGATGTCACAAAAGTGAGCCCCGAGTTCGTTGGACCCGCACTGGGATGGGAATCTAATGTGTACGACATCATGAGATTTTCTTCTTGTTTGGATGGGTCTGGGGACTTCAGACTTTTGTCCGATAAATCTCTCAAGTCCTTAATAGCAAAACCTTCTGCAGCCCCAGTTCAACACAGCAACACCTGGATCGGGGCTGCTTTCAACGTTAACAGCCACGGCGCTATCTGGATGGAGGGGGAATTCTTCACAGACGATTTGTTGTTCTTCCATCATGGACCTCTAGTCAGAGATCCACAGCAGCAGACTGCTGCTACAGCGACCCCTACAGCGTATGCTGCCTTCTTCACAGGCCAGATGTTCACACCTTTAAAAAGCGGAATCCATGGTCTTGTAAAAGCAGAGAAAGCATGGCCCGTCGGAAATAGGTTTCTTGATGACGTTGCTGACGTTAAAACAAAATACGGCAAAATCGAACAAGTCATAAAATATAAACTGGAAGAACACCACCTCCAAGGTTATGCCCGCGCTTTGACCCTCCTTCGTTACGACATCAAGTGGATAAATGGTTTTTCATATCTTAAGAAAACCTACTTTGTCGTAATTGCTCAAAAATCAGAAAAACCACTCTTCGATAAAGTTATAATTACCCCAGGGCTGACCGAATCAACCTTAACCCAACATAAGTTGCACCTTGAAAAATCAGGTTTCAACTTAACATACATGCAGAACTACATGTCCCATTCCCATCGTGGTTCTGTTTTCTTGGCTATCTTTCGGAAGAATTCCTACAAAAATTCGACAGTCATACGATACGGTCTTCAACATTATACACAGTCGTACAAAAAATTGATCGAGCTTTACTCCGAGCAAGGATACATTCCAACATCGCAGTCGTTGATGTATAATGGCGTAGATGGCCTTGTAAGCTTTATTCTTCAAGAGGACGAGAACAGGAAGACTCAGAAAGATTACCGATCTTATGAAGACATCCCGCAGTCAAGACTGTATAAACTGGTCACCAGAAACGCACGGTACAAAAGGAAACTAGTTTACTTGGACGAAGCAGATTATTTCGGAAAACCCCAATTTTCAGCAGTATTTGTTAATGATAAAGTTAATTCGATGCTCTTCAACTCTAAAGTATCTGTAAAAGACATGACAAAACTTATACAGCGAGAACAAATGTACGGAAAATTGCCTCGTATTATTGTCGCCTATGGTGACAAAGGGTCCCTGTGGTATGCTGTGTTTCTTGAGAAATGAACCAGATATAAAACTTGACTGGTGACAATACCTAAAACAGTGGTAGTTTTTAAGACTGGTTCTGTAGTGAATTGTGCAACATTCTTGCTACAAAATGAAAAAAATCTTGATATTATTGTAAATAAGATGGAATCAAAGCACAGCGTGATACTAATAATCGGCGGACTTATTAGTTACCCATACACCATTTTGTTTAGGTAGCAAAGGTCTGACCCAATGGAACTAAGTTGGCAACAGTTAGCCCAACTATAGGCTACATAATCCGCCCTTTCATAGAAGAATAGGCACTCTTTCCAACTTTAGGCTTAAACCTACAGCCTAAGGGAAAACATACAATAAAACTACAATTCGTTTTTTTTAATGTCAAGCTACTTAGCCTGAAAATGGTGTGTGTTTTTTATTATATATTTATTGATACTGATTGACAGATGACTTTTTAAATGCTTAATAAAACATTTCTTGTTTCGCCTGTCAAAAAAATTAACTATATATAAAGACAATGTAGTTATATACAGCGACCTACATTCATTATCCAGCTGAATATGTTTTATTGAAATTTGAGCATTGATTTGTAATTTAATTTTTAATGTATTTGTAAAGGCGATAATTCACAGACGCAGCTTCTTTTGTATCTCTGTTTAGTTTAATATACATGTGTTACAGAAAAATGTAATAAATCTTTTCAAAAAAAAAATGTGATATAACCCATACATTGTTGCACGGGAAGTTCTAAACGTTGGCTAACGCTAAAGATTTATTGCACGAGAAGGTCTTAACGTAAGATAACTCCAGGGATTATTGCATGGGAAGTTCTTAACGTAGGCTAAAACCAAAGATTATTGCATAGAAAGTCCTTAAAGTAGGATAATCCTGATGATTGTTACTCGAGTTGTTAATGCTGAATGTATTCTAACGCCAAAGATTGTTGCACGGGAAGCTGTAAACGTAAGCTAACCCTAATGATTGTTGCACGGGAAGCTGTAAACGTAAGCTAACCCTAATGATTGTTGAACGGGAAGTTGTAAACGTAAGCTAACCCTAATGATTGTTGAACGGGAAGTTCTAAACGTAAGCTAACCCTAATGATTGTTGCACGGGATGTTCTGAACGAATGCTCACTCCAAAGATTGTCGCATGAGGAATTATAAACGCAAGCTATCCCTATGAGTACTGCACGGGAATTTCTGAACGAATGCTAAATCCAAAGATTGTTGCACGGAAAGTTCTTTACGCAAGGTAACCCCAAAAACTGTTGCACGGGAAATTCTTAAGGTACCTAACCCCAAAGACTGTTGCAATATCAATTACTATTCATCAACTTCTTACACACTTCGTTTGTTTGTTTGTTTGTATGTTGTTTAACGTCCCTCTCGAGAATTTTTCACTCATATGGAGACGCCACCACTTGCTGCAAATTTTGTCCTATACTCGGCACTTACGGCCGTTGAGCAGTGAGGGATCTTTTTCGTGCCAGCACCTACTGCGACACGGGACCTCGGTTTATACCGTCTCATCCTAAGGACCGGTCTCCACGTCCCACAGTGGGAAACACTCTTTGTTAATTGTCTCTTAAATATGTCTTTCTAAATTTTGTGAACTTTTTAGAAACAATAAACCGACGAACTGAACCAAATTGTCGGCCATATCGACCTTGAGCGTTTGTTCTTTCAAGCCAACAATTTTCGTCTTCAAATTGAGCAGTTCTAAATATTAATAATATAATTAGTTTCCATTAATCAAACGCCCGTCATGTTAACAATGGCGCCAAAGTTCACGATACCTTGTACCATACCGAGAGGTTTCTCTCACATGTCACAGAAGACGGCTCTGGTTCCCATTATTTTCTTTTCATTGCTTACAAAACTGGTGAAAAGAGGAAAAAAAGAAAACGACCCCCAGCACAGGGATAATTCAATACGACAAAAATAACAAGGAAACAAAACACAGTTTTTGCTTCATTAAGTAAGGATAGTGTTTCCACTGCTCTGTGTGGCTTCCATCCTCCAAGTCAGAAATGTTCATTAGAAATTAATCTTGTGGCTGTATTAATAACAATATGTGTCTATTTCTGTAATGTTTATTTTAAAGTTTCAGTTCGTTGTTTCATAATTATTATTAATTACATTTAATTATTTTTGTTCCTACTAAATCGCAGAAAGCCGAGACGACGAGATTTGTGATATAGCCCTCCTTTATTCTAATGATAGAAATAATTTCCCGTGATTTTCCTACAACAGTTTTTCTCTTCAGTGGAGAAAACCCATGTTTCCCTGTGATTTACTGTAAGAGGCACAGCATGGTAGACGAAGCAGGCAAAGAACAGCCAACGAAATATGAAATCAAGTTAACCAAATATAATACACCCCTCCGACGACACAGTGAAATGACCAAAACAAACATAACATTATGAATTTAAATTTTAGGTTTGTTGGTCAAATCTTCAGACCTATTTTTTTTCTAGAGGTTTTGCTCAAAAGAAACATTGTTCACGTTGATATTGTTTTGGAGCACTGACAAGTTTAACACTCAAACTTAGGCGTGACTCAGTTAAAGAACGTAACAGTGCATACTTTGTTACACTTTTATTTAACATAAAGGTATAAAAAGTGGCAGATAGCATACAATACTGTAATTGAAAATCTCTCTCTCTCTCTCTCTCTCGAGAGAGAGAGAGAGAGAGAGAGAGAGAGAGAGAGAGAAATAGACATCTACAATTTGCATGGCCGTAGAAACCGGGGGGGGGGGGGGGGTGCCTCCAATAATTTTGCAGATATATACATTTAATGCTATAGAAAACATAGGTACTATATGCTTGTGCCCCCTCAATAAAAACATCTGATGCCCTTTTTTTTGGCTTGCTTCCTACGGGCCTGATCTGTCACTGAATTTGAATTAAAAATACATGCACCTGACCTTCAGTATAATACTTGTGGAGAGTAATGGTGGTTTTAATGTAAGGTGCTCATGCGCACTGTTTATAAGGTTTATAAGGTGCACATATAAAAAACTTCAGGTAAACTTTTACTGCATTGATTTTTGTACTTCAGCCAAAATCCCTGTTTAGACACATGCCCTCCTCTGCAGCAACATAAAATACAGGTTTCTGTAATTAGCTTGGAATTTGTTACGTGACAGTGTTACTAACTCCTAATATTTTCATTTCTCATTAGGAAGTCCAGACATCAAACACATAAACATCATCCCTAAAATCAAAATTATTGACAATCTTATGACAGTTGATGTCTTCATTTCTTCCTTTGTCACATAAATGTAGGAATTGATATTCACTGTGTTTTATCCCCTAGGTTTAAAACAGCATTATGGATATTCATAAGTTACTGCCACTAATGTACGATATGGCCTCATTTTCTGTCTGGTGTTCTGATTTTATCATAGAAGGATGACATTCTAACTTCAAAGGTATTCATTTTATCACATATGCATAATTAGTGATTTATGAAAGAGACACACTGGAACATCTTTGTCAGTCTAAGTGTGGAATTAGGAGATCTTTTTAAAAACACTTTTTTCAAAGCTAAAATCCTCACTATCATGAATTCCACCTGAAGAGCCTTTTTTCTAAAACAAAATGGACAGAAGTGAAAGTGCACTATTTAAACCTGAAGCACTCGTTGAATTTGCACAAACCTTGGAGTCTCCTTCCTTCTGAATGCATTATGGAGAGGTAACACAGTACAGATCATGTGGATTTTCTCTACATACTAGAAGGAAGTTTCAATTAAAACTTACTCTACCTTTCTTGTTAATTAAGAATTAAATTATCTAAAGAGCATTTTCTCTCATCTGTTACAACATTAACAAAGAGGAGAATGCAGTGGTGGATCCAGGACTCTTGAAGGGGGGGGGGGGGGGGGGGGCAGACTAAAGTCTTATGGTCACCTTAAGACCACCAGTGGCTCCAGGGCATTATCCTGGTGGAAGCCCAGAGGTCAAAAACCCTGGAAGCTCATGTTTTTTGGGGTTTTTTTTTTAACTTTTTTTAAGTTATACTTTTGGTAAAATAAAAGCAAAAACTGACATTTTAAAAATTTTACTAGTATGTATATTTTTGGTCAGAAAAAAAAAGGTTTGAGAGTGGGCCTCCTCTAAATCTGCCAAAGACATACTGAGAAATTGACAAAAGTATGTATCAAAATCAGGTAGGTATTGTATTATACATTCAAGAAATGGTTAAAAAAAAGGGGGAAAAAAAGATCAAGCTGATAGAATTTCCAAATACACCATCAAGTAACCCAAGTTACATGAGTAAAGTCCATTGGCAAGGCAAAGTGTGAGAGAATTGTATAAAACTAACATTTACTTGTTTATTAAGGGTTTCTTGTGTCAATCGTTCCGTAAATAAGTTCCCACAAATACGTACATAGATATCTAGTCAAAGCACCCTTGTGGAACTCAAATCCACATCAAGGGGAAATATTTCTACAGGTTCATTCAGATGAACTTTTGTCAATGCTACTTCTGATGGAGAATAATTGGAAGATGACTCATTTTGTCACCTGAACAATCAAATACACATTATACACCATACCTGTGTTTTAATGTGTTTTAACACTTGAGTTTTACAACAAGAATTCTATGAAGACGGGACGGACTGAATAACTTTTACTATGTCTCGAGATTAAACTTAAAATTTTACTTCACTTTAACAAAATGAACACATTATTCACAGCCCTCGTTGTATGAACCATCAAGTTGATATCAATTTTGGCAAACCATTGCAACTTTGCTTGAGAGACGTCTATTTATGCAGAAAGGTGTGTTTAAAGGTGATCTGAGTTATAAATACCAATGACAAAAGTGCAAATGAGTCTCTATTGTAACCAATGCTAGAGGTGAAAAATGGCTGATAAATTCACAGTTTCTATAGAATGAACACTGTAAATCTAGCCACCCTGACTGAGTTATCAATGGATATTCCCTATTTTATGTGCCAGGCTTTATTATAAACTCAGATAATTTTCAATGAACTTTTACAATATACATTGGCATCTTAAAGCTAAAAACCTGTTTACATTTAAATTAATTAACATATAAATAAACAACCAACATGATCAACCACGTACATATATTAATGCCCCCCCCCCCAATCGAAGACTCGGGGGTATATAGTTTTTGCCCTGTCCGTCTGTCTGTCTGTTTATCTGTTTGTCCTTTTGTCTGCAAAAACTTTAACATTGCCCACAACTTAAGGTTGGTTGGAACTATGGCTGTCATATTTCACAAGTGTGTTCCTTGTGACAAGACCTTCCTCTGGGTACCAACATATTTGACCTCTTGACCTTGAAGTTTGACCTACTTCTGCAAAAAATTACTCAACTTTAACCTTGGGCATAACTTTTGAATGGTTGGTGCTAGGGCTTTCATATTTCACATGTATATTCATTTTGACAAGACCTTTCCATAAGTGTAAATATTCTTGACCTTTTGACCTTGACCTTAGAGTTTGACCCACTTTTAAAAAAACTTTAACCTTGGCTATAACTTTTGAACAGTTAGCTCTAGGGCTTTCAATTTTCACAGGTATATTTATTTTGTGACAAGATCTTCCATTGGATACCGACAATTTTGACCTTTTGACCTTGACCTTGGAGTTTGACCCACTTTTAGAAAACATTAACCTTGACCATAACTTTTGATTGGTTAAACCTATGGCTTTCATATTTCACATGTGTATTCCTTGTAACAAGATCTTACTCTGGGTATCAACATATTTGACCTCTTGACATTGACCTTGGCATTTGACCCACTTTTGCAAAAAAAAACCCAACTTTAACCTTGGTCATAACTTTTGAATGGTTGCTGTTAAGGCTTTCATATTTCAAATGTGTTTTCATCGTGACAAGATCTTTCCATAGGTGTAAATATTTTTGACCTTTTGATCTTGACCTTAGAGATTGACCCGCTTTCAAAAAACTTTAACCTAGGCCTTACTTTTTGAACAGTTAGTACTAAGGCTTTCAATTTTTACAGGTATATCCATTGAAACAAGTTCTTTCTTTGGGCATTTTTGATCTCTTGAACTTGACCTTTGAATTTGACTTGCATTAGAGAAACTTTAATTTTCACCATACTGCCATATGGGGGCATCAGTGTTTCACAAACAAATCTTGTTTATAATTTGTAAGAAATGTCTGACTTAGGGGAAGCAGTGATGATTTGCTTCCATCGATCTTCAACTAAATACAAATCAATGTAAAGTAAAATACAAGAAAAATTTCTAATTTCTTTTCAATAAAAATATGTGTGACTTACACTTTATAATAACTCTAATTATATATAATAATTCTAACTATTTATAGTACGTTTCAAAAATTAATTGATTAGAAATTCATATTTTCAGCTTTCCATAAAGTCATATCAGTAACCTTTTTAAATACTGGTAATGGATGCAATTTTTATTCTGGGTTGACTTTGTCATGTGAATATGTAGAATTCATTTTATTAAAGATGTACATGTAATCATGGTAATATCATGAACAATAGTCCCACCTTCCTTTCACACACATATTCATTATATTGACCTTTGCACCTATGCATATGACAACCTGAAGATAACAGCAGTCTTGTAAACAATGACATTCATCAATTCCTTCACAATACACCGAGGAAACTGAGGATCTTTTAGAAACTTCATAATATTTATAAGTTGTATTATTAGTAAAAAGCCAAACTTTTACTGACACAAGGATTAAAGACACCAGCCAAGTTCTTGCTTCAGTCTTGGGAACAACGGAGTTATCTTTCTTGCTTTTTACATTACAGATATACCAAAAAGAAAAAGAAATTCTTTTTCATTTTTGTATATAGTATTTTCATTTGCAAATATTTTCCTTAGATGAACATATTAAAGAGCAAATATATTCTTTTCTGTGTGAACTCATTGGGAGGGGGTTGGGGTGGGGGTTAAAGAGGTTAAAGTGTGACCAAATTACACAGCACAATGATTTTCTGTCACAGTGGAACTCGGTCTTCTGAACCTCTAACTTGACAGTGACAGAGATAAAATAACTGATACGTTTAGATTTTTTTTTCAAATGCCTATTAAATGTTCCTTTGTTGATATGAATGCTTGAATAAATCACTAAAAAAAGGTGCCTACCCTTTTTTTAATTGAAATTCCTTTGAAGGGGAACTGAAACAAACACTTGCTAAAATACCAATTGCAGTAAAGACAGATTGAAATCTCATTTCAGTTTCATATTTCATTATACCTTAGAGGGTTGGGGAACCATATATCTAGTATATGTATATTTCTGAGGATGCTACCATATAAATATCCTAATCACGACCTTGCCGTTTTTGAGAAATAGAATTTGAAAGGTTTATACTAAGTATTCCTTTGTAAAACTTTGATACCCCATAGTGGCCCCATCCTATCCCCAGGGGTCATGATTTGAATGAACTTGAATCTGCACTATGTCAGGAAGCTTTCACATAAGTTTCATTTTTTCTGGAGAAGATTTTTAGATAACCCCACCTAATTTTCACTATTTCTTAATTAACTCTCCTTGGAAGAGGGTGTGGCCCTTCATTTGAGCAAACTTGAATCTCCTTTACCCAAGGATACTCTGTGCCAAGTTTGGTTGAAATTGGCCCAGTGGTTCTGGAGAAGAAGATGAAAATGTGAAAAGTTTACAACAACGACAACAACTATGATGACAAGAAAGACAGACAACAGACAAATTTCTATCAGAAAAGCTCACTTGAGCCTTTGGCCCATGTTAGCTGATAATGAAATTAATATTTACTTAACATTGAAATACAGAACCAATAAAGAGCAAGTTTTAATAACAATGCTCACAGTCATAGGTGGCGCAGTGGTTTGTATATTTAAGCTGTGTGAATAACATGTATGAGTTTTGTATATGTTTTTAATACCCATGTTTTCTCCCCATTACTCCAAACATTTAAATGAGAATGATTGCAACAGAAGCCCAAGGAACAAAACCGAGAGAAATCGAAAGATTTTCCGCATTTTACCTATTTACTTGATGTTGGGTAAAGTTATTAAATCCACGAGGTAATTCTTGAGAAAAACAGCTGAGACATTTGGTAAAAAGAGGAAATAAAAAATATGTTAGGGTACCCATGTTTAAGATGCTCTCTTTTTTTTAATTTTCAAGATAAACCAAAAGCTTTTGGTGTTTTGTAATCAGGAATAATAGGCAATTCTAAATATATAATTTATTTCAAGATATTTAAAGGTGCTTAGACACAGATTTGAACTTAATATTTTCTCAAATTTTCTGTATAATATCATGACTTATAAATTGCAATAGCATTTTACACAAAAATATAATCAAAAACTTATTTTATCTGGAAATTATTGGAACTACGAACTCCGGGACGCATTTGATTAACACATCTTTGCACTTACACAAATTTTAACTTCATTCTTAATATTTAAGAAAAGAAGCGATTTTGTTATGCATTAATGAAAAATATTACATCTATAATCCAAAAAATTCAGAGTAGAAAAGTTCAAAAGCAAAACCAACTCACCAGTATTGTCAGTCCGTGCTCTGTGGTGTGTACAGAGTTTAACAAATTGAACACACCCGTGAAACGTAAACTGTTTTTGTAAACAGGGCAGGAGCTCTGTTATTGTTAATGTTTACAATTCACTGGGTGTGTTCAATTGTTAAACTCTGCATACACCACTGAGCACGGACTTACAATACTGTGAGTGGGTTTTGCTTTCGAACATTTCTACTCTGAATTTTCTGGATTATAGTTTTAATATTTTTTATTAATACACAACAAAATTGCCACTTTTCTTAAGTTAGTATTAAGAATAAAATTAAAATATGTGACAGCGCAAGGATGTGTCAATCCTACTCGTCCAGAAATTCGCAGTTTTAAGAACTTTGAGATGAAATAAGATTTTAATTATATTTTAGTATGAAATGCTATAGCAACATATAAGACATGAAATTATACAGAAAAATTGAGAAAATATTAACTTTTAATGATAATGCTGGGACTGTCACATACTTTCGTACATAAACATGTCCATGGCGGATTTGCATAGTTCTGATATTAATGTCTCTGATTTCACCAAAAAACATACCATATACATAACAAACAAAGCATTTTTTTTTTTGATTTACCAAATAAGATGTAGTACAGAGTTAAAATTATCAAAGTTTTATTATATAGAACTAATAACACTTTGATGAGTGTCTAATCATAGAATATTATCCCTTACCTTGTGTTTAAAGCAGTATTGTTTTTGTATAGGCCTAACAACCTCAGCTTACTCTCTGTTTTAGTTTAATTCGAGTCCCACGTGTGTCGCGTGGACTCAGGAGTGACAGGTCCGCAATTTGTGTACATCGCTGAATTAAGAGAACACCGATCCCGATTTTAATTGGATTTTCATGAAAAGGACAGATTGGTTAGCATCTATAGGCACCCTCACTATTAATTCGTAAACAAAAATATATCATACAATGGATCTCCATGAGGACAAATTGTGCTCCTTTACTAGCCGTCCTTATGAAGCAGAATTTGCATGTATTCATAAACTTCTACATGATTAGATGTAAGGGACCATGCAAAATTTATCACAATGATGGGACCGGTACATAACAAAATTCTCATAAAAAAAAATACGTGTCCCATGGCATTCGTAATTAAAAAAATATCTGTCCCATGCCTTTAAACTTATAAAAAAAAAATTACTGTCCCATGAGATTAGTGAGATTATTGACACAAAAGTAACAAAAAGTACAATGTTAACAATTAGTTACTGAAGGAGTCTATCAGATTACAGATATTTCAAACATAGATGAAAGTTTGTTTTTTTTTTTCATATTCATAACTCTTATAAACATTGTTTGTTACTTTCTTATTTTTTCCATTAATATGAAGATTTATGTTGCCATTTGTATACTTCGTTTGACCTTAAAAGATAGGACTTTTTATTATTTGGGGGGGGGGGATAAATATTTTTAGATATAACGAATGTGTCTCTTGAAACTCATTTTAAAAAAATTGTGTCCCATGGGTACTTAATGCTAAAAATGTTTTTGTCCCATGGTTTTCTTCGATGAAAAAAAAAATATTGTCTCATGCCTGTTTGTACTGGTCCCATCATTGTGATAAATTTTGCCTGGTCCCTAAACTCTTGCCGCGGCTTTCCATTCGACATACAAATCGATGACGTTTTTATATACATGTATCAGCAATGACCTGTCAACCCATGTTTATTCCACCTACGGGTGACAAGTAGTAAGATTACTATTACTTGTCCGAGCCGAGTGGAAACGACAATATTAATATACAAGGTACATAGGGGAAGGATTTTTTCAAAATAAAATACTCTTTTTTAGATATTTTTTTTCAAACTGGTATGTTTGTTTGTTTTGTTTGTTTGTTGTTTAACGTCCCTCTCGAGAATATTTCACTTATATGGAGACACCACCACTTGCCGGTGGAGGGCTGCAATTTATACCTATACTCGGCACTCAAGGCCATTGAGCAGTGAGGGATCTTTTTCGTGCCAACACCTACTGTGACACGGGACCTCGGTTTATACGGTATCATCCAAAGGACCGGTCTCCTTATCCAGCAGTTTATTCGTCAAATTTGCCATTACAAGATAATTGATGAAAAGAATGTCGAACAGACCCTGGTGTTTATATTCAGGAGGGTCTGTCTTAAGTACCTTTGTGCTTAAAAAAATCTACAATAATTTCCCAATGGTGAGCAGTAAACAACTGTCAACCAACAGTGAATTATTTGGAGCAAAGACTCAAACATGACAAACAACGTATAAAAAATGGGATACTGCTGCATGGCATTTTCAGAAGTCCATAATCGGATAAATTCTATCTCTACACAAAGAGGTTAAAGTCAACACGGAGTGGTAATCACTACTAGTTGTATAAGGGCGAATTCAAAAAAATGACCAAATGCATATTTATCAACCCACACTAAAAATACAGGCAATGAAAATAGATTTCTATGTCTCAGCATATGTCTTTAGATAGTGTCTAAATATCTGCCAAATATCTCTTTGATATCTCAATTAACAAAAAAGTTATGCCCAAAAATGATGCTAAAATTGTCAGGAGTGCAACACCTGTTTGTGACATTTTCAAATTTCAATATTTTTTGGAGATCTGTGAAGTAAATAATAATGGTTTATGTTGAAAATAAAGACTTTCCTGATAATATTCAAAGTGTTAAGCTTTAAATGTGGACTTTAGTAACTTTTGTTTAATCAAGTTGTGGTCATGACTGATGTTTAAAAAAAATGTTATACCATGTCAGGAGTGTAACAGAAAAAATGTAGTGTTGCCAAAAAAACGTCAATTGTAAAATTCTGAAAGAAAATTAAAACAAAAAAGAATTTTTGAAGTGTAAAACAATAACTGATATACATTTTAAAACTTAAAAATGTTGTATAAATCACAAGCAGCATTAATGAGAGTCAAGTATATGTGCATACCCAATAATGTCAGGAGTGCAACATTTGATGTTTTGCTCCCAAGCATGAAAAAACTATTATCATTATATGATTTTCTGATTTTTATTTTGGAAAATAAAGACACAAAGAACATTTTTACCAAATAAATTTATCAATTACAGGATCTGTCTGTGCTTCAGATCTATATTTCTATGGTCAGGAGTGCAACACATTTTTTTTAAAGATTCAAGTTGTGTGACAAAAACACTTCAATTCATGAGTAGAAGTATTCATTAATTAATAATGATCTTTTTGTATAATTAAATGCTAAATTATTGACAGTTTTATTATTAAAATCCTTCCTTTTTCAATTTTATCAATTCAGATGTGTTTTTATCTTTTGTGATTTTTTAATGAACGTTAAAAATTGTCATAAAATTCAAGTAATTCCTCCTCAAGTTCACTGAAACAACAGAACAAGTTCTTATGTAATTCTCACTTCACAATTCTACTTTAAAGGCCCCAATGCTTTTGGTCAGGAGTGCAACAAATATGCTAGAATTATAAATCATCCAATAAGAATAAAAATAAAGAAAAAATGATGAGTAGAATTTTTCTGGTAGGTTACTGTATTTGTCCTCTAAAGGAAAATATGCTTTAAAATATATTTCATCTTTTAAATATACATTTAAGCTAGTTTTTTTGGCATAAATAGGGAATAATTCCAGATAAAATACGAATCTTTGATACTTTCATCTGCTTTAAATATGTATTGGCCTATAAATATTGCACAATTTCATTACCACTTGATATTGCCAACACTTTATGAATTTTTGTGTTCTATGGTTTTAATTTTAAATTTTACTGCAGTCAGGAGTGCAAAAAAACTGCTTTATAATTACCAATGCTTTTTAACTATCTTTACTAAAAAATAAGTTGAAAAAAAATGTTTGATACTATTTGATGTTCAAAACACTATGTCTTTCAACAAATTACTGAAATTTTACGGTCAATTCAGGGAATAGTTTTCATCATTTCACATATATTTTAAATACAATTTATATATATTACACTTTGCAAATAATCATGTTTTAAGGTCTTCAAAATATGAAAAACCTGCCGTAAACGATGAAAAATATCAGCACGACAAATTGATTTACAAAGTGAGAATGGGTTAATGTGTGTTATAATTTTGAAACAATGTTAAATAAAATACATATCAGATGTCAGGAGTGCAACACAATAATGTAACATAGGGTCACTTCAAAATCTAGTATTTTTTGTAAGAAAACTCGTACATGTATATAAAAATTCTCTTTTGGCTTAGATTTAAGGAATTGACTTGAACGGACAAAAAAGTGAATTTTGGGGAATTTTATTGCTTCATATTTTTTTATATTAAAACTTTTCAAACCAGAATTGAAAAAATAATGTAAAATAACAATCAATAAGACAATTTTTTTGTCACATAAACAAGAGAAGATACTCAACCAAGGTCTAGATTTAATCATTTATACCCCTTTTACTATTGTAAAGCATAAAAAACTATAATTTCTTGTGATTATGTATTTTAGAAAGTCTTTTAAGGTGTAATGATATTTTCTTTTTTCAAAAGAAATTTTACTAATAAAAATTCTGTAACTTTTTAATCCAATTGTCTATTCTATTGCCACTTCAGGATTTTAAACTAGAATGCATGTGCAATATGATGATATGTGTAAAAAATATGTTATAAGTAATTGAATTTTACCAAAAAAATTCAGTTTGGTGGTCATTTTTTTTTAATTCACCCATATAAATGCAACACGGTGCCCCTTAAGTATCTGTAGGCTAAGACGAAGTCAAGTAGAGAAAAAAGAGTTCGAAAATTCTTATTAAGCTATACCCAGTCATCTCAAAAGAAAAGGTAGACCTAAGCGGCGAGACCAAGCATAAAGACTCCAGTGTAAACAAAAAGAGGTTGGCTACGTTACAAATACTGAGGAGAGGCTGCAGACTGGGGAGGTTTGGCAAGGATGTAACGAACAAATAAGACTTCATCCTCATTAAGAGAGGGGAAGCATGGGGTATGCCGAATTAGACAGTCGTCAATAAAAATCTAGACCGAAAAGATAAGTATGTGATGGGAACTTTTTTAACAATACACCTACATGTATAGACGTAGGCGTAGTCATGGACATACAATATACCTAATATACCTGATGTCTCTTTCTGATTCACTTTTACCACCATATTTCAAGTTGAAGTCCACACCCTGCATTTCCTACAGATATTACCAAACTTGCTTCCAAACTTTTCAATCATAAACAAAACTTACAGTGCTTAGATACTGAATATCTAAAACAAAGTTCTCCTAAGTGTTTTTGGCCTTCCTCTTCTTTCAACTATAATCCCGCTGGACACGTCATTTGTGTGTTAATATAGTTGAAAATGACGACCTTAGAAAAGCAATTATTTTAAAAGGTCCTAAATACAGGGAATCCTTTCAATTGGCGACAGTACTTCATTTCTATTTTAAATTCTGTTGAACATCTAAAACAAAATCCTCTGGAGTGTTCTTGCTCTTCTTCGTCTTTCAACTCTAGTCCCGCTGGACACGTCATTACTGGTGATGTCAATTTAGTTGAAAATGAAGACCTTAAAGCAATCATTGTAAAAGTTCTTAAATACAGGGAGCCCCGATCTTTCAATTGGCGACAGTACTTATCTCTGTTTTAAATTCTGTAGAAGATTATGCCTGAATTTGGACGAAATATACAGGGGGAGACTTGGACACTTTGTGAGAATGAATTAAATGTTTTAAAAAGATATTAAAGAATCATGATCAATATGCGAACCATCTATCCTTCCGTTTACAACAAATCGGAAGTGATAAAAGAATTGGAGAGTCTACACGAACAGAATATGTTATGGTTCAAGCAGAAAAGGTTTATAATAGATCACCATTGTTTGCAAGGCTCATTATTATCACTGGCGGATTTAGAGGGGGGGGGGGGCGCCCCCTCTTTTTGTGTCCAAAATATACATGGGTTTTAATAAACAATTTTTTTGTGTGGCCGTGGGCCCCTACCCCGACCCCAAACTGGTCGGGCCCCCCTTTTCAAGATTCCTTGATCCGCCACTGATTATAACTGTATTCTATCATAAGAACTTGGTTCTACACCTGAAAATCCAGCTTATACTCACAGTTCACTTTCTAAGGATAAAAATCTCCGCGTTTAATACTCTTAACGATTTGTTCCCTTTTTGCACATATTTGAATTTCAGGTATTGAAAAAATGTGCGCAAAACGGGAAATTGTTTAATTTAATTTAATTTAATCAGTATTTTATTATGTAAAGTCAGTTTACATAATTGGATTGGACATCAGGCATGGCCTATATAAGTCCTCTCCAAGAAGGTCAAGGTTACAAATGTTAAGAATTGACAATGATTTACAATCATGATGAAATAATTCATAATAAGTTACATTAATTTCTTCTTTTTTTTTTTTTTACCAGAAATGGGAAAAAAAGAGAGAGATAGATTAATAAATTCACAAGAGTTATTACTTAGCATGTATACTCACTATACAATATAATGAAAAAATAAAAGAGTGCAAAGAATAAGTAAACAAATGAAGTGCAAAAGACAAATATGCAAGGAAATTAAAAAAAAGAAAAAAAAAAAGCAAAGAAAATAATATTAATAATAACAAATAAATAAATCTGGAACAAGCAAAAACACTGGATAATAATAAAGAAGAAAGAAAAAAAAATGAAAATGCAAAAGACAAATATCCAAGAAAAAATACAATATATATACTTGGAAATGCTGAGATTTGAAATAAGTATAAATATCAAAAATATTAGGAAATTAATATTAAAACTTAAATATGAAATAATATCAAAATCGCTTTGAAAACTTGATGTATAGTTGGACTGCTTCAAAAATTAAACAGTTAGTTTTATCAGGTAATTGCCTATCACCAAATAGCAAATTATTCAAAATTTGATCAGGAGAGAGGGTTTCTAAATCTATTATACTCTGAAGACTGTCAAAAAGTATCATTCTCTGATTATTATAGACAGGGCATTCTAAGAAAAAATGATAGTTATCCTCGTTTGGATATCTGCACTTAGTACAATATGCCATTTCACTTAAATAATGATTATACAAGTGAGCATTTAGATTACTAGATTCATTACGTAGTTGACAATGTATAATGTTTTCCTTGCGATTACCATAATTAAAGATCTTGACATTTTTTATTCTGTCTATAGTAGGTTTCTTTAAGATATTCTTGAAACTTGAATAGGATTCAATACATTTTGTTTCTAATGGTAAATTGTTCCATAATTGTATAGTAGAAGGCAGAAAACTGTTGAAATATGACACTGTCCTTGCTTGAGGTATGACAAAATTAAAATTACCAATATTCCTAAGATTGTAACCATGATTTGGTGGCATAAAAGGTAGGACCATTTCTTGCAAATAGAGAGGGGCTATACCATACACAATTTTATAAAATAACAAGAGTTTTTGTCTTTCGGAAACGGGAAATTGTCCAGGTAAGATGATTACTTAATTGCTATAGTCTATATCAAAGTTTTGAATTCGGAGAAAGAGAATCTACGGAAAGAATAGGAAGAAAAAAAATCTGTCCGTCTGTAAACTTTTCACATTTTCGACTTCTTCTCCGGAACCACTGGGCCAATTATTGCAGCCCGGAGGACCGGGCTGCTCTATACATATAAGTTTAAGTGTGAGTATATCGGGATTGAGGTGGGAGAAGTTATTCAGAATTAAAGGTTTTCTAAACATTAAAAAGATTGTTAATCAGAATGTTCTTTCCCTTTATAAATTACAAGATACACAATATATTTACTTCCATAAAGTGAATCTGTAAAAATATATATGTTTTTCATATTTAATATATAAAGTTGCTTATCATTTACTATCGAAAAAACGACAGGTCCCTTTTTTTTGAACATCGAATTTCACTTATCGCATAAAAACGTAAAAACGTACTTTACACAGCTCGTGTTTTATATTCTTAAGGTGAAAGACATTTTTGAAAATAGGTGATGCATGTGTCTGGTTTCAAATTATATTTTATGCAGCCAAAATTTACTTGAGGAATTGATAAAGTTTAAAAGGGTATCGTTTTTGTTCGATTTTCATCCGACTATAAGTTTTCAAAATATTCTCGACTATCGTCTCCATCATTTAGACGCATGACTTTTTCACACATATCGAAGCGGTTTGATGATCAAGACTCATTTCCATTGTTTACTTTATTTATTTCTTGTTAATTTTGTGTAACAGAGTTGAAAGTGGCTATGCGTTGTATATGTAGTGAGGCCACGCTCCTACTAGCACTAGCTAGTGGGTTAACCCTTTAGATCAGTCGGTAGAGCGTTGGATTTTAAATCTGAGGGTTATAGGTTCGAACCACAGTGTGAACACACCTGGCTAATCGATCATATTTGCATTAGATATTTTGATTTATTTTGGTAATTGCAGAAGAAAAAATATTTTAAAACATAAAAAATATCATAAATACTGTCTAATCAAAACTATAATTATATTTACTAGTATATGATACTTGTTTTAAATTAAAAAGAAACAGGATGAACTGTGATAAGGATATTTGTCTAAACTAGAACTGTCCAAAAGGGACAAATACCCCCCGCTGGGTTTTTCAGAGAAGGTACCAAGTCACTAATGTTTTCTAGATGTGAGAGGTATTCACAATTTGCTTAAACATTTAGAGTGAAAATTTAATTACTCATTATATTTTTTTAATGAATGAAACTAAGGTGCAGTCTAATAAAACATCAACACTAATAATTACAGTGTTTTTTATTACATTGAAAAAATAGTTTGCAAGTATCTGTCATCTTTGTGAGACATGACACTCTGCAAATTGATTGTTGAAAAAAAAAACATAATTAATTATACAAAATCAAATTGATCTTAATACCTTTATATCAAACTCATTTTAAAAATAAAAGGCTGGTTCCAGTAACTATGTATTTTGACAGACATAAATTACAATTAAGAGACTTAGACAACAGAGATCTTTATATCTTTCTGCCCAATTTCCAGGAGATATAGATAAGACCTGCTTGATCAGAGATGCCCTAACAGCTTCCCACACTGAACTCATTAATCTTTAACTGGATGCATGTCCACTCATTACACCCAAGGGACAAATGGATTTACACTATCTGCTGTGTAATGTAAAAACAGTTTTTAATACTTTGCGATTTTTTTTTAGTTCTAATGAGTAGTTTTAAGCTGTAGTTCACATTTTTGTACAGATGTTCTAGATTCTATGTCTCAAACCTTAGACATGAACCCGAAATGACCAAGTCAATAAAAATAAAAAAACACCTGTAAAATGCAGAAAATTATCAAATAATGTTGAAAATACCAGGTGCACATCTTCATATGGTAAATAATAAGTGTAAAAATTATCATACAAATCTATACAATAGTCTCTGGGAACAGATCCGGACAAAACCACATAATAAAGATAAAAAAAACACCTGTAAAATGCAAAAAAAAATTCCAATCATGATGAAAATACCAGGTGCATACCTTCATATGGCGAATAATAAGTGTACAAATTTTCAGACAAATCCTTACAACAGTTTCCAAGAAATGGTCCGGACAAAATCTCGTCTACGGACAGACGGACATGCTGATTCCAATATAACCCCCCCCCTAAACTTCGTTTGCGGGGGGTATAATTATCAAAGGAGAAACTTCAGACGTACATGTACTGTGATGCAGCATATTCTAGAACTTGTGTAAATCAGAAGTTGATTCTCAAAAACTCGAGTGAACTTTTAGAAAATTTAAAAGAACAAACTTTTTCAGAAGTTATAGTAACATGAAAATGTATGACTTTTCTAAACTTAAAACAACCAACCCTAACGGTAAATTAATAAAACTAGGCTTTTGATATCATAGAGACTAGTCTGCTTCTTCAATAAAAATGGAACTCCAAAATTTTTCATATCTTGTGATTGATCATCAACAAAAATATTTATTTTGTTAAAAATCACTCTGATTCTACACACAAGTACTCTGAAGATGATATTTAAAGGATGCTGGAGTTTCTCATTCAGAACATCTATGTAATCTTTGGAGAACTGCATGGTCTTCCACAAACTGTTGGATTTCGATAGGCACTAATTGTGCTCCTTTATTAGCTCACCTGTTTTTATATTCCTATGAAACAGAATTCATTCAATACATTTCTTTCATATTTGGATGTTTTACTGACTATAGAGTGTTTCTCGTGAATTTATAAAGCAAAACAGAGCATACGAGGGCTGTTCGGAAATTATTGAGACATTGTGTATATTTTTTTCTAATGAACGTCTTTCGGTGAAAATTTGCTCATACGTTTGACAAACACTAAGAATTAATAAAAGCAAAACATATTTTACAAATATTTTATTCCTTCTTTTCAATTGTATTATAATGTGTCAATGGTAGGGGTACCCAACGCAGTCACGAAATCAGATACTGAAAATATGTAACACCAACGTTCAAACTCTCGGTGGACTCATAGTAAGAGCAAAAATATTTCAATTTATGTATATAATTTTTCAATTTTATTTTGACTTCATTTTGTTCAAGTTTGTTAGAATTTCGATCAGAAATACGGAGAACATAAAAACTTTTAAGCGCGGTATAAAGAAATCTGATGACGACAAAATGGATTTTGAGGTCAAGGCGTCGCAGCGAGCATACCTAAAATTTTGTGTAGCGCTATGGAGAACTCTTTTCCAGACTTAAAGGGGGAGGAAATAAGCACCTCCTTCAAATTTACCTGGTCTTAGAACCCCTGTCAATCATCTGAAATTAAGCCTGGGATTGGATACTTGGATTTGATTGACATTTAGTTTTCTGCCGTTGTGTATATCTTGTGTACCTTGTCTGAGCTTGTACCGACCATCGAATTTACATTCAGGCCTTTGATGTCAACCGCAAATGCCAGCGTGATAAAGAAGCAATCTAAACATTTTTTAATGCATAAGAATATGCCATAAATATAATCATTTTGTCAAATAATTAAATAATCAAATAAATGATAAGAAAAATCATGCTTACATATTAAAATTGTAATTTAAAAAGGGGGGATTTCATTTCACGATTACAATCGATAATTATAATTTGTCAAAACATAATTTAACTGACGTACATTTATTCTACCCTAACAAAATATACCAACCCGCGTTTGAAATATGGAATTAAATAAAATTATTTTTTTTAAGACAAGTATGACAAAATTGTAATATTGCTCAAGTGAAACTTTATAAGACATATACGTGTCGCTTTTCTTCAAGACATGGTGACGAAATTACAGTATAATAAACAGTTTTAACAGAGAAACTATAACATCTTGCTTTGCATATAATATTCGAAATTATGAATCCCGAAGGAAAAAAAGTACAATGCAGGTGATTCAATTCCCGTTTCACCTATAGCTGTCGGGGGAATCACTCCCGCTCCAAAGCCCTGGCCATTTTTACATGCGTCATGGAAAAATCACGTAGGAATTATCCTCTAAAAATATTTATTTATTCTATTATATTTCTACATAATTTAGCCTCCAAATAGTGTTTCTGAGTTTGTTTTAATATTAGTGAGAGAAAGAATTTGAGTAGAATTATGTCCGCAACAAAAACATTTCGCATGCTTATTTCATAATTTTACGGTCAACATTTCAATTGACCTACACAAGAAAAACAATGACTTCGTTTTTCTAAGTCGTAGGAAAACGTATACAGGTAATACATTCAGGTAACATCCTGTGTATAAAAGTAGGTATACACAAGCCAGCGTCGTTCCCTTGGGGCTTCTCACCCGCTTCGATTAAGCTCCACCCCACACCAAATTTACCTGAGGAAAACCGACCGGTTCAAAACCTCGGCCTTTAACGACCTGCTAAACCAATAACATTGTGTAAAAACATATCTAAGGGTTTGTTTTTTCATTGGTATATATATTTTTTACCAATAATTTCAACCAGAGTAAAAACAAAAGCTCCGGACAACCATCAATTATTACGGACTAAATAACGTTGACGCGCGTTGCATAAATCGGTACTGCATGATGCTAAGTCAACCTGTATATATGATACATGTATATTTTACACTGGGGTACCAACAGCACACTTTTTTTTTTAAAGAATCGTTTAAGAAAAAAGACAGTTTGATTTTTGAAATGTTGTATGTGACGACAAAGAAAGAAGAGTAAACGTTTCCCGATGTTTCACTTGCGAAAACATCTCCGGCTGACGTGACGTTAAAATGACGTAGCGATGCTGCTCAAGGTTGATATAGACATGTTTATAATTTCACCGGAACGTATCTAATTATCCTATAACTTAGAATTTTGCACATTTGTTGTTTCATATTTGCATATTTTTCCAGAAAAAGACGTTAATGGTTATCTTACAACCCATCGTCGGTAACCCACCGGTGATTCACATCGATTCTCTCTATCATCACAAGGTAGCTTGTGGACTCAAAACCGTGGTTTGCGACGATGCTTACAACCAAGTTTTATTATAAACGTGATGACTTTAACTTTTCAATCGTCAACTTCCCTTACTTATGCAGCAATATTTACATTCAGTGTGATTTTCTTTATGAAATCCATTAGAAATCTACAACGTTCAAATCTCTATAACACACACCAAACCTTGTCACTGCGCGGTAGGATACACAGTAGGACCTACATGTATATGCATTTTGAATACTCTATATAGGAACACCAAAATGTATATTGACAAAAAAAAAAAAAATTACCCTGTAAAATTTAAAATACAACAAATGTGTGTTTAAAATTAATTTGTTATTTTTTCCCTCGCAATGTTCATTTGCGTTATATAACTTTCCACGTCACATACGGCTCTTACGTCCAGTTATGAATGGCGCTGAATTCATAATAAAGATTAACGAAATAAACATTTATGAAGAGAGAAAATTAGAGAATGTAAATATAATTTACCGGGTAAGCATTGAATTCTTATTTTTGGATGTCGTCTGCCCTATAACACACCTGGCTCTGCCGACAAATTATACCGCGCTAATGCGCGGTATTCAATTTTCGGCACGGTAAATATACCCTTATCACCTGCATATGGGGTGTATATCTCTCAGTTGATTCGATACGCAAGAGCATGCTCTATGTATGAATAATTTCTAATACGAGGTAATTTATTGACGAACAAGTTAATTGATGAAACAAGAATATCAACAATCTCGTTTAAAGTCATCATTTTTCGTAAGTTCTATGGTTGATAAAATGACCTTGTCAGCAAATACAATCTATCATTAAGTCATATGATGACTGACGTTTTTCATACTAATTGTTAGGCCATTATTTACACACTGAATTGTCAACGGATTTTTCCGTTATTTACCGATCATGACAAGGAGCAAACGGCGGGTGTGACCGGTCGGTAGGGGATGCTCACTCCTCTATGGCACCTGATCCCACCTCTGTTTTCAGAGGCCAGTGTTTGCTCTGCTCCCGGTTTATATTGTTTAAATGGACTTTGAGCTTGAATACTGTTCGTTATCTCCACAGTTCATTTTATTCGTTCTTTATAAAATGTTGATGAATTTTCATGAATTTATCTCTGGTCTTTATGGAGTAAAAGTAAATGTCTCAATAATTTCCACAGCCCTGGTAGCCCCATGCTAGAGTCTTTCGGAAAATAGGATGATTGATCGATTGATTATTGCTGTTTTACGCGAGTCGACAACATTTCAGCCATATTTCAATATATAAACTAAGTTAAACCAAAAAGATTTTAATATAACAGTATACAATGATATCAAAAGAACATAACCTATTTAAGATGTTTGTTTAAATATCAATGCTAACTCAATAAATCTCCATATGTCCCATGCAAAATCTGAAAATTTCGTTGCTCTTGTCTGAGATAATTTTGACCATAATATAATTATAACTAGATTTACTTAATATCATAAAATATTGAAATATTTTGGATGTTAGTAAATGCGTTAGATTGGAAGCCATTCGGTATACTAAGTGCGCTGTACCTCTTTGACTGCGGAATATTCCGTCTTCCTGATCAATACACAGGGCTTACAGCAGGTGTGACCGGTTGATAGGGGATGCTTACTCCTCCTTGACACCTGATCCCACCTCTGAAATTTCCGGGGATCCGTGTTTAATGCCCTGTTCACAGTTTTGTACTGACTGTAGATTTTTTTGAGATCGATCACTGTTTCTTACCATCTAGTAAATGATTTCCAACATTGTGTTTTGTCCAAGCTATAGGCTGATAGCAGACGACTATGTATCGCACTTCACCCCCCCCCCCTTTTTTTTCTCACGATGGGCAAATGCAGAAAGATTCTGCAAAGACAACTTGTATTTTGAACTTATTTGATAGCATCATTTTTTCCAGTTGAAGTTTGATCCAGAGAGTAATTGCTTGTAGAATGTTTGGAGCACCTATATCCAAGAAATCATGTCAAAGACTAACCGGGATAAAACTATAACTAGATCTGTAACTTTTCATTATGCAGTCACACACAAACATTCAGCTTATGAATTCGCAATTTTAGCTTCTTTTCATGAACTCCTTATGGAGGAGAACTAGACATAAATAACTCAACAACCAAAAAAAATATATATATATAGAAATATGTCCATAGGACGTGAAAGCCCCTCTGGGGGTATATATCACGCAACATGAAAATTTGCATAAGTGTATGAAGTTTTATGAGAATATCTTAAATAGTTTCTTTAAAATTGAAATTGAAATCTAAAAAATTGGATATAGATAATAAATTCTCACCATATTATGTATAAGTGCATAAGCTTACATAAAAATATCCTAAACGATTTCTTTAAAACTAAGCAAAATGCAAATTTATGAAAAGTGAGGTCAAGATCACGGGAGAGGTCGAGGTCGACAGTTTTTGATGCAGTTGAATAGCTCTCTTTAATACGTATCAGCAAATTGAGTTTGATAAAAATATCTTGAATGTTTTTTTTTTTGAAACCGAGCTAAAGACTAATACCCGGTATATGAAAAGCGAGGTCAAGGTCAAAAGAAACTTAAAGGTAAAAAAAAAAAATGGTGATGCAGTTGAAAAGCTTACATCAGTATGTATGAGCTAATGAAGTTTGATAAAAATATCTTCAATAGTTTCTTTGAAACTGAGTTTTGAGCTGATTAAACGCAAAGCGCAACGGAAGGACAGACGGATGAAAGGATGGAGAGATGGAAGACAGACATGACAAACTTTATATGCCCTGGCCATATTCATGGCGGGGCTTAAACCAGAAGTTTCTGACGAGACTGTAGCTCTACTGGTTTGTACTTATAACACAGGAAGAGAAAAGTATCATTTGGACTCGAAACTTTGTAACAGCAATAAATAGAATAATGATCCTTGGTTTAGGCTCTTTTTGTGGCAATCGGACTAAAATTGTAGGCGAAGCCTTTTGAGAGAATTTTACTGAAATAGGAGTAGTGTTTTGAAAGTATTTCACAGAAATTTCTATTTTTTGTAACCATGGCACCACCATTCTCCGAAATTAAAAATTAATATACAGAATTATGTATCTTAGTGTAGTCTACTTATGTACCACGTAATATTAAAATCAGATCAAAACTGTAGGAGGAGTAGCGTTTTCAAAGTATTTCACAGAAAATTCTATTTTTAGTAACCATGGCAACGCCAATTCAACCGATAAACAGAATTATGTATCTTAGTGCAGTCTACTTGTGTGCCAAGTTATATTGAAATCAGATCAAAACTGTAGGAGGAGTGGAATTTGAAAGTATTTCACAGAAATTTCTATGATTAGTAACCATGGCAACATTGTTCATCGAAATCAAAAATTGATATACAGAATTATGTATCTTAGTTTAGTCTACTTGTGTGCCAAGTTATATTGGAATATTGGAGTAGCGTTTTGAATTTTGAAAAATTGTTTACAGACGGACAGACACACACATTGGTATCGCATAAGCTCTTCTGGTCTCTGACCAGTAGAGCTAAAAATCGCTTTCATGGACAGGACTAGGTTACAAGGATGATTGCATTGTGATACAGACACTTAGCTGTATTATTAAAGTATGGATTGCAAAGTCAAACCTGTTTTTTTTTTCAAAAATTTATGCATATTGATATATGATTTTAGATATACATGTACTTGATCCTGCTTATTTTGGAGGAAATATTTCTTTGTCACACGAAAATCTGTTTCCAGCAGAGGTCTAAATTAAGTAAACTGTACATACACATATTTCTTGCCATTTCAATAAATTAATGGAGCAAAATAAATTGTATCATACAATACCTGCAATATGTGACCTTTATAAAAGGGCTATATACGATAAGTCAATTTTGGCACCGATAAATTAGTATGTTCCACAGAGATTCAGGGTAGATTGTTTTCCAATTTTGTAAGTTTACATTAGACACGTCTTCCATTCATTTTTCTAATATATGCACTCACTTAGTATATCGGTAATATGACATCAGAAATGATGCTATTTTTGCAATCTAATCAAAATGTATATGCATTTTTCTTGATGTTCTTCCTATGGGAAACAGAAGGGGTGCTTGAACAAGCAAAATTTTTCTGTATGTAATTAGTGATTGATAGATATATCTTTGATGAAATATGTTTGTTCCAGCCTGCACTTAATATTTTCTGGAAGAAAATTGCTTTAGAATGAGCAATTTATACAAAATATGCCAATATTGCAGGGAAAAGTGAACTTTATGATGTTATATATCTAAATTAAAGGTATCTAGATAATACTGAAAATCATAACTAAACATAACCAGTATAGCTGTGTAAAGTTTTAATACAGGTTTGACTGCACATCTCTCAGAATTTTTTATACAGGTTTGACTGTATATCTCTCAGAATTCACTACAACATCTTTCATAATTCTTCATATAGGTTTCACTGTAAAGCTTTCAAAATTCTTAAATTCAGGTTTGACTGTTCATTTACAACATTTTAATACAGGTGTCTGTAGTTCTTTCAGAATTGTTGGACTTAGTAAACAGTTGTATGCAGTAGAAGTGTACTTTGTGAAGCAAAACAGTGAACACCATCTGATACTTTTTTTTTTAATTATTTAAAAACAAGAATGTAACTTTCTTAACACTGAAACAATTTTCAAACTTGAAATAAGTTGTACATAGTATTGTTTTTGTTATGTAACACGCAGGGGTAATTGAAGATGGTACAAACTGTTATTAAATTCCAGCAAAAATGATCCACTACTTTAGAGAGTAAATGCTTCCATTACATAATGCATTGCTGCTTTATATTAAATAGCACATGGAACAAAAACTATTTCTTAAAGCTTCAATAGACACAATATGCAGGACACTGGTCACAAGGATAAGACATTGTACCATTGGCTTCAGTCTGAACAATTATATAAACTTACTAATGAACCACTTGAAGAAGAAATAAGTTAACTACAAATAAGATTAAGACGCCGTTTGTTCTTGTGCATGTGCTGATGTGGAGTCTTGTTGCTTCATCACATCTGGTAGTTCGGGGGGACTGGATAGGGGCGTGATCTCTAACTGCTCAAATTCACCATCTTCAATACATCAAAAGAAAATATAAAGATACAAAATCTCTAAAAATACGGCTATATAGAAAAACAAGAAGTGTTTGTGAAACACAGATGCCCCCGTATGAGAGTTTATGGCGAAGGTTAAAGTTTCTCAAATGCAAGTCAAAATCCAGGCCAAAAGATAAAAAATGTTGGTACCCAAAGAAAGGTCTTGTCTCGAGGAATATACCTGTGAAATTTGAAAGACCTAGCTGCAACTGTTCAAAAGTTATGGCGAAGGTTAAAGTTTTTTAAAAGTAAGTAAAACGTCAAGGTCAAGGTCAAAGTGGTTAGTATCCAAAGGAAGGTCTTGTCACAAGGATTACATATGTGAAGTATGAAAGCCCTAGCATCAACCTTTCAAAAGTTATGACCAAGGTTAAAGTTTTTTAAAAGTAGGTCAAACTCCTATGTCAAGGTTAAAGGGTCAGAGTGGTTGGTATCCAAAGGAAGGTCTTGTCACAAGGATTACATATGTGAAGTATGAAAGCCCTAGCACCAACCATTCAAAAGTTATGGCCAAGTTAAAGTTTTTTGAAAGTAGGTCAAACTCCTATGTCAAGGTCAAAGGGTCAAATTTGTTGGTATCCAAAGGAAGGTGATGTCACAAGGATTACATATGTGAAGTATGAAAGCCCTAGCATCAACCATTCAAAAGTTATGGTCAAGGTTAAAGTTTTTCAAAAGTGGGTCAAACTCCTAGGTCAAGGTTAAAAGGTCAAAGTGGTTGGTATCCAAAAAAGGTCTTGTCACAAGGATTACATATGGGAAGTATGAAAGCCCTAGCTCAAACCATTCAAAAGTTATGGCCAAGGTTAAAGTTTTTCAAAATTAGGTCAAACTCCTATGTCAAGGTCAAAGGGTCAAAGAAATTGATATCCACAGAAAGGTCTTGTCACAAGGAATACACGTGAAGTTTGAAACCCCAAGCACCAACTGTTCAAAAGTTATGAACAAGGTTAAAGTTTTTTCAAAAATAGGTCAAACTCCAAGGTCAAGGTCAAAAGGTCAAAGTTGTTGGTATCCAAAGGAAGGCCTTGTCACATAGCATACACATGTGAAGTTTGAAACCCCAAGCACCAACTGTTCAGAAGTTATGGCCAAGGTTAGAGTCTCATAAAATTTTGCAAAAGTGGGTCAAACTCCAAGGTCAAGGTCAAAAGGTCAAATATGATGGTACCCAAAGAAAGGTCTTGTCACAAGGAATACACATGTGAAATATGAAAGTCATAGCTCCAACCAATCAAAAGTTATGGGCAATGTTAAAGTTGACAACAGACAGACAGACAAACAGACAAACAAACAGGACAAAACAATATACCCCCAGGATCTTTCGATCTGGGGGCATAAAAATATAAACAAACGAATTCAGTGAAAATACAAATTATTGATATATGACAACTAAAAGTGGGCTCTCTTTATTTCTTCAAACTATATGATCTACAACTGTATGATCCCCTGAAACCAAGGGACTAGCTGCCATATTACAAGGCATTGTAAAGCCTAGCTGCAGAACTGTAGCTCTCTGCTTGAGAAAATTCAGACAGACAAAGCAGAGAGCAACAGATCCAAGCGTTGTAAAAACCTTCGATTTACGCCGCCGCTTTTTTGTCGCTCGCTTCGGATATTATTTCTTGTATTTTATGCTTTCCCCCGCTTTAAAAACAGTATACGATAATTAACCATATATTTTACTCCTATTCTTGATACCTTAGTTACCTTTCAACGGTCTCAAACAGACCTTAATGGTTTTGGAATGTCGGTTTAAAAAATTCCCATTCCGACGTCCATGTTGGGGGTCGTGCGAAAAAAAAGTCTTTCAAAAAACATATACTTGCCAAGAAAATGTAAGTAAAAAATTCAGGAGATTCAAATATCATGTAGATATTGTCTACAAAGAATACAATATGTATGTAAAAAAGAAATGAGATAAATAAATTCGGGTGTTTTATTTCAGGATGACACCAACGTCGACGTCGGAATGCATTTTTTGAAACTGATATTCCAAAACCACATAAAGCCGTCTGGAACCGTTGAAAGGTAAATAAAATATCAGGAATAGGAGTAAAATATATGGTTAATTATCGGATATTATTTTTAAAGTGGGGGAAAGCATAAAATACAAGAAATAATACCCGAAGTGAGCGACAAAAAAGCGGCAGCGTAAATCGAAGGTTTTTATAATGCTAGGATCTGTAGCTCTCTGCTTTGTCTGTCCAAATTTTCTCAAGCAGAGAGCTACAGTTCTGCAGCTATGTATAGCTTATCTTAGGCGATGTGATGCAACTAACATCTCTCCATATTTGTGGATCTATATGGTCAATCAAATTAAAATAGAGTGTTAATTTTTAAATTAAGCATAACAATATTTTTATGTCACTAATTTATATGCATTTTAAGTATTTTAAAGGCCACCGCTATAAAGATAGGACATTTTTCCTGTTCAATATATGTTGGTGAATACTGTCCAATCCATGGTAAATTCTGGTTCATTCCAAAAAAATCTTTTTTTAATAATATTTTCTCAAAAATAGCATAAAATTGTGTCACAAATTCATATTTTAATCACATTATACATGTTTAGTTCCATTTTCATAATATTTGGTCGGTAGTGATATCGGTAAAACTTGTCAAGTACCAGGGTGTCCCATGCATGGTAAAGTCACTCTACAATCTTATTAAAATCAGATCCTTTGATCTGCTCACATAGATAGGATCTGAGGAAACTCCATTTAGGGTCATCTCCTGGTGACCTTTCTAATAAAAATATTCGTTAAAATTTTGACTAATCAGAGAGATCGTACTTAAGCGACATTCGGGAAAAAGAATGTAGAAGTGAAAGTAGCTGTGGAGAAGATCTTATCATTTCATACAAAACAAAGAGCTAAAAAACAAGGCAAAAGCAAATACTAAATATATTTCTGTACAGAAAAGACTGTGGTCATTCTTTTGACAGTCTATGGAAACCAGTTCATGATTTTCAATTCATGTATCATCAGGATTTTCTCTTCTGAAACTGAATTCCAAGATACTTTTGAATTCTCGGAAGCAAACATTTGATTGGATAATTGAAAGGTCACCAGGAGATGACCCTAAATGGGGTTTCTTCAAATCCTTGTGTAGCGATCTATGTGAGCGGATCAAAGGATCTGATTTTAATCAGATTGAGTCACTCTACTTTCATGTAATACACTGAACTGAGAACATTACTACCCACTCACCGTCTTGCTAACAACCCAGTCCATAAGTGGCTACTGATCAATACTCACAGTCTTGTTTACAAGTCAATTCAATAGTGGCTACTGATCACTACTCATTTACCATCTTGTTTACACACCAGTCCAATAGTGGCTACTGATCATTACTCAGTCATGTTTAGACGCCAGTCCAATAGTGGCTACTGATCATTACTCAGTCATGTTTAGATGCTAGTTCAATAGTCGCTACTGATCACTACTCAGTCATGTTTAGACGCTAGTTCAATAGTGGTTACTGATCATTACTCAGTCATGTTTAGCCGCCAGTTCAATAGTGGCTACTGATCACTACTCAGTCATGTTTAGACACTAGTTCAATAGTGGCTACTGATCATTACTCAGTCATGTTTAGATGCCAGTTCAATAGTGGCTACTGATCATTACTCAGTCATGTTTAGACGCTAGTTCAATAGTGGCTACTGATCATTACTCAGTCATGTTTAGACGCTAGTTCAATAGTGGCTACTGATCATTACTCAGTCATGTTTAGACGCTAGTTCAATAGTCGCTACTGATCACTACTCAGTCATGTTTAGACGCTAGTTCAATAGTGGCTACTGATCACTACTCAGTCATGTTTAGACGCTAGTTCAATAGTGGCTACTGATCACTACTCAGTCATGTTTAGACGCTAGTTCAATAGTGGCTACTGATCATTACTCAGTCATGTTTAGACGCTAGTTCAATAGTGGCTACTGATCACTACTCAGTCATGTTTAGATGCTAGTTCAATAGTGGCTACTGATCATTACTCAGTCATGTTTAGACGCCAGTCCAATAGTGGCTACTGATCACTACTCAGTCATGTATAGATGCTAGTTCAATAGTGGCTACTGATCACAACTCACTTACCGTCTTGTTTACATGCCAGTCCAATAGTGGCTGGTGCCTGTGCTCTGGCTGTAGCAAATGTAAATCCGTAATCTCCTAGTGTTTTGTTGTCATCTAGTGGCTAAAAATAGGGAAAGAAGATATCAACCAGTATACCATATCATTATCACATGGAAGAAATCTGATCACACAGTATAGTGAGTATACCACATTATCACATGGAAGATATCAACCAGTATACCATATCATAATCACATGGAAGATATCAACCAGTATACCATACATCATTATCACATAGAAGATATCAACCAGTATACCATATCATTATCACATGGAAGATATCAACCAGTATACCATACATCATTATCACATAGAAGATATCAACCAGTATACCACACATCATTATCACATGGAAGATATCAAACAGTATACCATATCATTATCACATGGAAGATATCAACCAGTATACCATCACATGGAAGAGATCTGATCACACAGTATACCACACATCATTATCACATGGAAGATATCAAACAGTATACCATATCATTATCACATGGAAGATATCAACCAGTATACCATATCATTATCATACTTGTTCATCATGGCGATTGTCTATTCTTTTATGATATGGAGTAATACATATACCGTAAAAACCGTGTTTAATCCTTTGCAAAATTATTAAATGGTTTGTTATTAACCACCCAAGGAAGTATAGTGAGTTGATCAAGTATATAGCAGACTTGATTTTGCTATACCTTATGTTCTGTAGACTTGCCCAACCCAATAAATTTCCATAGTTAGCAACAAAGTAATTGACTTTTACATGATATAGGCTAAGTAAAATTAATATTTCGGTTTTCGGGCCAATTTTCTTAAAAAACAGATACAGACATAACTTTTTTTTTAACCTTTTTATCAGTGATAAATTAGATATGGGAGGCATTCCCCCCCCCCCCCCCCAAGAATTTTCTGTAAAATAACAATGAAAATTCTTCCTTTATAATTATACTGGAGTCATTCTGTAGAGTTATTAAACATCTCACAAAATTACCAAATTGCTGTTAGCTTAAAAATGATTTATAATGCAAAATTATTTCTATGAATAATACCGCCATGCTTTCAATAAGGAGTATCGTAAGCTCAAAAAACAAAGTCCGTACAAAGTATGAAAAGTTACGGTGCTTATAATTTCAATACATTATTTCCACAAAGATTTTAAGTTAAAATTACCGCGATGTAAAAAAGACAACATTACTGCTTGGTCAATTTTTTGACAGCATATAATACAACCGAACTGCGTTTTTTCCTTAATTTTCAAGCCAAAACTGGGGATGCGTATTTACACAAATGCGTATTATATTCAGCCAAATATGGTATGCACATCTTTCTTTTTTTTTTTAACAAAGTGCCCATGTTGTTGTGCATGTTAATAAAAACTGAATACCACAAACAACAATCAAGTGCAAAACTATGAGAAAATGAGGGTGGAATTTTTTTCCCCTAGATTGGTCTCTGCATTACCAACTTTTTATTTTATTGAAAACAGATGTGCATTGGCCCAAGAACCATAATTTCAATATTACGAAGCCTTATTTTAAGAACTTTCTTTTAAACAATAAAACAGTACTGAATATCCCATATTTAAAACAACTGAAACTGCAGACCTACGAATCATATTTGGGGGGGGGGGGGGGTTCTACCTGATCATCTTTGAACAACTTTTGATCTTCTGGTCTAATCTTAAGGATACCCTCCACAATTTTTTTCACATCACTGACTGGGGTGGACTCCTTTGCATCTGTAAAGATGGTTGTCTTTTTCCTTCTAATCATCAAGAATACATCCTTTAAGAAGAAAAAAAGATGGATTTAAAAATACATGTATATTTTTAAAAATCAGAACTTTTAAATCATGAACAGAATTTGCACCATAGGTCCTCTATTGAATTAAAAAATCTGATACTTTAAATTCTTCCATTCAGCATTTTTCTATGATGTTTATCTTGCAAGTTGGTTAAACTTGGATAGAATGATTAATAGTTTTTGTAACTGTTCAATTAATGAAATGTCAAACACTTGATTATGCTGGTTTCCTTTTTTATCCACTGCTGCTGAAGATCGAATCATGATTTAACAACCTGTTACCATGGTTACCACAGAATTTTACACAGAATTATTAGCAGTAGTGTAATGGATATTACCACATTTCTTATATATAGGCTTATTTTTGTTAAACAGTTACGTCAAATGTTTATACTTTTTAACTAAATGCCAGCATGAGACCTCTGTTTTAAAGGTCATAAGACTCTCATGTTATTAATCAAAAAACATAAAGGCTGTTGTTTTAACCTATCAAACTCATTTACTAAAAAGATAAAGTTCCATTTCCTTATATTTGGTGCACGATAAAAACAATGCGCAACATTTCCAACGTTTTGAGGAAAACCTCTTTTGCAAAAATAAGAGTATATACAGCTTAACTTCAATATCTCGAACATGGATGTCTCGAATACCATGGATATGTCGAAGTGATTTGAAAGTCCCAAACCCTTTTTCTTTAAAAATTTTACCCTCAATATCTCGAACTCTTGGATATCTGGGACTTATATACTAACGGGATAGGCAACTCCTTCAGCGCCATGTTTATTTACCCAAAACGGCACACACAAAACTGCAAGTTTTTCGAACTACTTTTTTTCCCAGTAAAAAGCTTGTTTTCTGATTAATGTAATCTGTTCTTTTTGTGTATCGGAATGGATATTTAGTAAATTTTAAAGCACATATCATAAAATAATTTAGATATTAAGTAAACAACCACTAAAATCGGCGATTTCTCGGAAATACGGCCGATCAGGGGCACGCACTGATTTTTAAATAAACGTAATTACTTCCAAGATTAGGAGTAAAAACAGTGTTAATAATAAATCTTGAATAATTTTTTGATAGATAAATTAAGATTTTATTCTGAAATATTTGATAGCAAAAGAGATATATTTAATTAAAATTGACTTACAAAATCCCGCAACTTACAAGGTATTGTGAGACTTGCGAGAGTTGCCTATCCCATTAGTATATAGGTCCCTGATATCTCGAAGTATTTTCTTGGTCCCATTGAGTTCGAGATAACGAGTTTTGACTGTAGATTAGAGTATTTAACCATTTTACAATACAAAATAAAGAAATGTGAAACAGCTTTGAAGTTTAAGATTTGAATGATGTCAGTTATATATGTTTCAATCAAAAACAGATTAACGAGCACTGACTGCTACCTCATCAGTATCCAACCAAAGCAATAGGAATTCAGCTTAAAATTAATAGTTTAGCTTGTACCTTAAAATAAACATTGGGCTTAACTTAATATATGCGAGTATGACAACCTCATTGTACACAATATTTTTTTCAATAAAGCTAAACAAATCATATCACCTGATCACAACAATATTTACTAAACCTCATTTTTTCAATTTTTGATCTTACGGTAATGCACATCAATCTTCAAGTGACTTATATTCCTCATATAAAACGACATCCCAAGAAATTTCCCAACTACTCTGCTTAACTTACAACTGTTTAACAAACCCACATTTTTGAGAGTTCATCGGCATCTCTAAGCCCATGGCATGCTTTGCCTTTGGTAACAAGTACACTAGTCTCATTCGTGTGATTCTCTCTAATAAATTAGCTAATTTTTTTATATTTGAAAGAAAATGGGGACTCAGATTTTTAGTACATTCATCTTGACTTAAATTCTTATCTCTTTCCATTCAATCGTCGAAATTTCACACAAATAAAGTGTTTACAACAAATACCCACCATCTTGGATACTTCGGTAAACTGGTACTCTAAATCCCCAGCGTTCCCAGTAAAAATGGGAACCAATTTAATTGTAGGTGCTGCCATCTAGCTGGAAAATGTGCATTTCTCTAGATATGATTGTATTTCTCTCTAAGAAAACTTGATTTAACGGTTTTAACCCCTTTAATCTACTTTGACCAGCCGCACGGGAACATATGTCAACGGTGATAAAGAGTTTTCTAGAGCTGAAAATGAAATAATACAAAAAAAAAAACAGCTTGATAGACAAAACACACACAAATACACAAAACATATATTTTTATAACAGAAATTGTTCATAAAAACTTCATGGCAAGAAGGTGTCTGAAAGTTTTGAACATATGAAATTTATATATTTGGCATCACGCAACAACTAGATTTCATATCTATCCACTATATATTTTAGGGATGGGTATCGCCAAAAATTTTGTATCGTGATATATATGATGATTTTTTTTTTTTTAACAAACATAATAATACGATAATATCATGATATTTCTACTATGATTACAAATGAATTTCGTTAAATTTTCTAACAAATATATTGTGAAAACTTTCTTCATTTTTTTTTTAAATTGACTTTAAACATATAGACAAACATACATACACAGACACACTGTAGCTGGAAGGCTTAAATATAAATTTTGAGATTATGCATGAAATACAAAAAAATATGAATACACAAGAAATGCTACTGACAATGACAAATATCAAATACATGTATACAGTTCCTATTTATCCACCTTCTTTTATACATATGATTTTCTTTTATTTGGATGCCAGGAATTAAGCCGTTGTTTTACTGTTTTAAATCATTTTTTAACAATTACAGTAATTCTAAAGTCTGAACAAAAAATTATTTATGAAATTTATAGTAACGTTCTAAGTCCTGGTATTTTAGTCTCCGTATCATGATACGTATTGCGCAATTAAAAAATCATGATATACTGGTATACCGATAGAATCTCTCATCCCTTATAATATTTCTTACCCCCTCCCTCCTTCCCACTTACCCCCAACTAAAGAAATATCAGGAAGTCAGGAATATGCTAAATAGCTTTTTTTTCAAACAAAGATTTAGCATATATGAAAATGTTCATCGATAGGCCGCCCCCCCCTTATTTTTGTAGTATTAGTCTAAAAACAAATTGTTGGAACCATAACTCCATGCACCCTCCCCTACCCATACACCCACCCACCTCCCCCACGAAAAAGGATTTTCGAGTTTTGACAACTTTCCTTTTATTGTTAATTATTTTTACCCCTTCCCCCTTTTTTTTAGAAAACGATACTAAGTGCCTGTGCATAAATGTGACGAAAAGAGACTGGTTTCCTTAAAACGTCAGGGGTCCTGAGTCCAATCGTGGACGTGGATCGGACCCACGGGTGGATTTAGGTCCCTTGATGTTGTGAGGGTGGCACATATTGAACAATAATACTTTGGAATGTAAAGTCATTTGCGGATTGAAAGGGGGGGGGGGGAGGGGTTGCGCACCCTTCGATAATCGATACTTCGATATTTGATCATTTTCCGTTTTTAGCCGGGCTTTGCTGAAAGCAAAGTCCTGGCTGTAGGCATCGTGATCGACTGCCTTACTATAAATAGCACATGTTCAGAAAAGTAAACAAATAGCCTAACAGCGTCAAAGCAGACGCTTCCGATAAACAAAATAGTCACATTGAAAGACGATACTTAAACAAATATTTTTTACATCTCAATCTACGGAATTGTTAATTGATCAATATTTTTGTTTGAGAATTAAATTGAAAGAGGAATTAGATATTTACTTTATTAGGGTAATCGTGATATAACAATTTGTGCACATACGCTACTGAATGCATATTGTAAGCGAACTATTTTCAATAAGCGCGGGCTTTTCGACAGGTTGCTATATTTCATATCGTTTTCGTCGATGTTATGTGAGTGGTTATATTCTCTGTTTTGTCTTTCAGCAAATAAATAGATAAGTAAATTGGAGTTTAAAGAATTAATTAATGTGCGTTATGCCTGAATTAGGTCGCCTGACAATTGTACATGGTGTATCTGGTGTATCTAGTCGGCGATAAAAGTACTGTTTGTTTGAAATTTTAAGAATATCTCTAAAAATATGTGCATTTCTTTAACTATGAATTACATAAATTATTAAACCAATATGAATATAATTTTTTTTTTAAAAATTAAATTCTAATTCAAATATATCTAAAGAAAAATCAGCAAACCATATGGTTCAACATTCTTTTTAAAAAAAAAGTTTGGCAATTGACAAACATTTTTTGTAAAAAAATTAATTGTTTTCTTAAAAGTTAAAATTAGTGACCTTAAATGTTTAAATTAGTGACATTAAATAAAACAAATGACTTATATATTCTCCTCACTAGCCATATGTTATTGGTAGAATTAAAAAAAAAATAAAAAATGTGTAGGAGGTCAGTCGGGTATAACCGGAAATAAACACATTTTTTTTTAGCCTAATGATGTATGTATGTAAATATTCATGAAGATTAATCTTACAGTTGTAATACTGGTAATGCTGTAATGTTTTCAATATATTACTACTCAAATAAAAAAGTTAAAATTTGAATGCGTTTAAAGAAAAGGGTTTGAAAATACGGTATTACTTCGATAACCCTGAATGCAATTAAAATAACTTTCTCCTTTCTAATAAATAATTTCGAACAAAAAATCCTTATGATGGTTAAGATCTTGTGTTTGTTTGTTTGTATGTTGTTTAACGTCCCTCTTGAGAATTTTTTCACTCATATGGAGACACTACCACTTGCCGGTGGAGATCTTCAAATTTTGTCCTATAAACAGCACTTACGGCTTTTGAGCAGTGGGGGATCTTTTTCGTGCAAGCACCTATTGCGACACGGGACCTCGGTTTATACGGTCTCAACGGAAGGACCGGTCTCCACGTCCCACAGTGGGATTCGAACCCGCGACGTAAGGATTAACTCCTTACTTCGCGACTCTAGAGCAGACACTCTTACCACTGCGCCACGCGAGCGACTAAGATCTTGTGTAAAGGTGATGTAAATGAAGTTCAAAACTATTTGTTTTCTCTCATAATATGAAATAAACAAGATTCCATTTGGTTAATATTTTAATTTAATAGTATTCATTTAAATGACTGGGATAAAGATTTATATTCTGTGAAGCATGGAATATAAATAAATAAAAATGTAAACTTTAAGATAGAAATTTCATGTGAATATGTTTATGTATAATATATAAATTATTTATACCCATTTAACAATCAATTTAGCGTCGAAAATTTTTATGCTTACAAATTCAGATCAAATTTTTGGTGAAAAGTCAATGGTATGTTTTGAATGTGAAAATTTTGTTCGAGACTTCTCACCTTGGATTCATCTCGCATGTGCTCCCAAAGCGCTTCACAGTATATTGAGCGTGCGCGCACATCCCCCCCCCCAAAAAAAAAGGTCTTAAAACACATGCAAGCTCTCAAGGGTGCTGGGAAATAAAAATCGTTTATGTTAATATATAATTAAAAGAAAACAACATATAAAAATGTTCATAAGTCTTTATCTAAGTACAACACATTATAATTTTTCAGAAAAAGTTGGCTAGTCTTTGCTTCAAAACTTCCTGTTCAGAATGAAGAGCCATCTATGTACGAGCCATAAAGACCTGAATACATCATGATTTTCTCAGGCAATGACCATTATGGCCGAACCTGGAACTAGAACTAGACTCATAGTCATGTCATAAAGATTAGATAATTATAATTTTCGTGCAGCTGGTTTCCTAGATAAATTTCCAAAAATAAAGAATATTTCTTTTCTGATTAATACAGGCATGTAGTATCATTATCAGAAAAAAGGAGAATTGTCCAAACCCGAAAATCCTATTCCGTTGGAGAAGGAATAGGGGTGGGCTACAACTTACTTTCACATTTCGAATTTCATTAATTCATTACCAAATTACCGTACTTTTAATATGCTACAATAAAATGATGGGTACAATCTAATTAAAATTAGACTATCCATTTTGCTTTTAGTAAATCTGTTCGTCGCTCGTGACAAATACCTGGTATATATTACGAAGAGTGAGTTGAAAGTTCTAATTCAAATTTGATTGCGAAGAGTCAATCAACCTTTCAATGTACATTGTCCATTGTAAAAGTTTATGTTTGAAAAATGGTGACACCCCTAGCTCCTCCGATACTATATATGTGCCTGTATGAATCAGCAAAACCACTCAAAGTGCACTGTTACCATGCATAACCATTGTGAGCTTAATGTTTAGAAAGGTATAAATGTATTTTCATTAAAAATATCACCAAGTCCTATCCTGGGGTCTTAACGTTGGGTTCTGGACCGTAAATTTTAATTATTGGTAGATGGGTTATTGTTAATCATAATCATACAAACTCTACCTGTTAAATATCAATGGTCAAAAGAAAGATTTCAAATATGTGCTAATTTAGGATTGGACAATACACTCGAACATATTAAAGCCCGGCTTTCAGTACTTTCAGTACTTTGATTTGTTAAGTTTTAGAAATTTCCTCTTTACGGTATATATCAAAATATCAAAGTAATAGCATGATAGGCTAGGAATACTTGTATATTTCATTTTGCTAAGTTATCGTGACTAAAAAAATTCTCAGAAGGAAGGGGGGGGGGGGTACACCAACCATTGATTCGTCCGGTGCCAGATCCCACCTCTAATACTTTTAGAGTGTTTGCTCTGCTCCCGATTTGTATTGTTTTAAGGGACTTTTGAGCTTGATTACTGTTCGCTATCTCCATATTTCATTCAGATCATAGTTCGAGTCAAAACATCCTATTCCATATAGTTTTTAATCCCAGTGATAATATGGTGTATTGTATATGTTTTACATCCTCTGCTGGTCTTTGAAAATGTCGACATCTTTGAGTTTTTGCGCTGGCCTTAACCACACTGCTCAACGCGTTATCGGCTATTCGGTTGTTATCGGGCATTCGGTGCAAGGAAAACAATGTTTAGAAAACATAGGTGATTTTAAATTTCTTAATTCAACGATAATTGCGCACTTAGCAAACAAAGTTTGTGATCTTTGGCAGATAAATGATTATACTTTCAGCAGCAAAAAGCACAAACCAAATCGCTCTCTTTCTAAAGATATGCAGCTCTTTCAAATGATATTTTATAAAAATTTCGGAACATTTCATCACACTTTAGCTTTTGTTGAAGTCAAAATCAGTTTATTCTATAAAACAAAATGGTTTATTTATTCCATGGACAATCACATACCTGTAGGTAAGCAGACTGAGATCAAAAATCCAAATTAAGGATTAATAAACAGGCATTTAAAATGTCTCGTTAAGTGAAAACATGTTATCGTCAACAAGGTTGATGTTGCCGGATAATTCGGTTTTTACCGGTGTACGTTATCGGAAAATCAGGTTAAAAAATTTCTTTCAGCTTTAGAAATAGATTGGGGAAAAAAGTCAATTATAATCTGTCAGCCCTTGAAAAAAGCAAATAATGTGTTTTAAGGATATCCGATCCTCCGCCAGGAAGGATAACTCTTAAAATTAAGTATTATTTAATTTAAAAAGTCTCAACATGTAGCTTGTAATTGAAAACTTTTCATGCAATAACTTTCATTTTATGCATCTTATATTATATTAAATGTATTTTAGAGGAACTTGGATTTAATTCTACAAGTGGTTATCCAACTTATACTCATAGTTCCCTTTCTAAGGAAGAAATTCTTCAAAATCATATGTCAGTTTTGAATATTTTTAATATTCCAAACAACCAAAATGAATTCGAATTACCATATTTATATTGGATTCCGAAACTTCATAAAAATCCTTACAAACAAAGATACATAGCGGGTTCCAGTAAATGTTCAACCAAGCCTCTATCTTTACTCCTCACTAAGATATTAACAGTGGTGAAGGAGAAACTTCAAGAGTACTGTGCAACAGTATATTCGAGAAGTGGTGTAAATCAGATGTGGATACTTAAAAATTCCATGGAACTTTTGGAAAATTTGAAATCACAAGATTTTATCAAAATCAACAGCTTAAAAACTTATGACTTTTCAACTTTATACACAACCATTCCCCACGATAAATTAAAGTCCAGGCTTTTTGATATCATTGACAGCTGCTTTTTCAATAAAAATGGAACTCGTAAATATACTTACCTTGTCATTGGTCATTTGCAAAATTATTTTGTTAAAAACATTCTGATTGTACATACAAGTACTCTGAAGTTGACATTAAAAAGATGCTTGAGTTTCTGATTGACAATATCTATGTGGTTTTTGGAGACCAGGTCTTCCAACAATCTATTGGAATACCTATGGGTACAAATTGCGCCCCGTTATTAGCAGACCTTTTTTGGTATTCATATGAAGCAGAATTTGTCCAAAATCTTGTACGTGAAAAGAAGAAAACACTTGCTGTGGCGTTCAACTCGACATTTAGATATATCGACGACGTATTGTCAATTAACAATGGCTATTTTCATTCTTATGTCGATACGATATATCCTGGTGAACTTGAGATAAAAGATACCACAGAGTCTGACACATCTGTTTCATATTTGGATATTTTACTTGAAAAAGACGTTAATGGTAATCTAACAACCAAGCTTTATGATAAACGTGATGACTTTAACTTTTCAATCGTCAACTTCCCTTACTTATGCAGCAATATATCTTCATCACCTGCATACGGGGTATATATCTCTCAGTTGATTCGATACGCAAGAGCATGCTCTACGTATGTACAATTTCTAAAACGAGGTAAATTATTGACAAATAAGTTGATGAAACAAGAATATCAGCTGTCTCGTTTAAAGTCATCATTTCGTAAGTTCTATGGTCGATACAATGACCTTGACAGCAAATACAATTTATCATTGAGTCAAATGCTGACTGACGTTTTTCATACTAATTGTTAGGCCATTATTTACACACTGAATTGTCGACGGATTTTTCCGTTATTTCCCGATCATGACAAGGAGCACACGGCGGGTGTGACCGGTCGGCAGGGGATGCTCACTCCTCCATGGCACCTGATCCCACCTCTGATGTTTGGAGGTCCGTGTTTGCTCTGCTCCTATTTTGTATTGTATAATGGACTTTTGAGCTTGAATACTGTTCGTTATCTCCATATATTGTGGACAATAATTAATGTAAGGTAAATATACGGATTTTGAGGAAAGAGGCTATATGCAGCAATGACAATCAAACAAAAACTTGCAAAATATTACAAATTTTACTTTTAAAGTCTTCCCAAGACTCACTGATACTATAATAAGATATATTGGGGCTTTATTTCGTATCTGTATTCATTCCTGTTCACAAAAAGCACAAACAACATTCTCTGTTTCTATTGTTACAGTGTTTATTTGCAACAATTTACTAATCTGTCAAAAGTTGTTATCCACCGAATGCCCGATAACAACCGAATAGCCGATAACGCGTTGAGCAGTGTGTTAACCCTTGAAGCCTGTTGAGCAGGTTTGTTCTGCATTACATCTTCTATATACATTTGCACAAGAAAGTCATTAAATAAACGACTCTGATATCATGCATTATAAATTCTTAATTTAGTTATAATCATAGCCTAAATGCTGTTTTCATGGCCGTAGGAACGGGGGGGGGGGGGGGGCACGGGGGGGGCGTGCCCCCCAATAATTTTGCCGATATATATATTACTATAGAAAACATAGCTACTATATCCTTGTGCCCCCTCAATGAAAACGTCTGACGACCTTCTTTTTTTTTTTCCTTGTCAAGGAATTTTTGGTTGACAGTGCCCTCTCAACTGAAAATGTACGGCTGTGCCCCACCAAACTGAAATTGCTTCCTACGGGCCTGGTTTTAGCCAACTTCGATTGTAAATTTAAAACAATCAATTTTAATTGTATTTAAGACATGTTTGACCTGAAAATCTGTTTTGATGTATATAGCCCTTATTTTTATAGATCTTCTGTAGGTCCTGTGTAGATCTTCAGTAAGGCAGGCCGGAATACATCCCTAATGGCAACGGATTCAATGCATTTGAATACATAACAGATGTGTAGGAGTCGAATACTCAGTATATTTAGACATAATTCCCATTTGTTACTATTAGCATGTAAGGGTGAGATGTGTCCTTATTCATGACCTTGAATTTTGGTAAGAGTTATCTCCTTCTGTTTTTTAATTTATAAAAAATCAATTTAAAAAAAAACTTATTTGGTAAAAAAAAATCGTTTTCAATTGTCATTCTATTTCTAATGTTTTAATGCATCTTTCCACGACAGTAGTTATTGATATTCTTATTATTTGAATTTTTATTTAAAAAAAAATCACTTGTCCACATAGACTTCAATGCAATCTTTGTTAATTAATTACTGCTTAGTTAGTTACATTTTTAAACTTTCTCATGGTAAATCCTTTTCTACTTTAAAATGCTTTAAATTAATATAAGAGAATTATGTACGTGATGGGCATTTAAGGATAGAGAATTCGGTCCTATTAGGGATGGAAAACCTTAATGAAGCTTATAAGGAATTGGGTACTATTTGAGTGTAGGGGACCATTTGATAAATATCAGTAATGTTTTCGTAATAATTAGCACAAACTTTTCATATTTTGTTTTTTATTAGCACCACATATATACTTGTATATATTTTATATATAACATGCATGGGTATAGTCATAAATATTTTGGTTAGCAGTGTGAATCTTACGTAGTCTAGTCTAGCTATCTTACGTAGTCTTTGAATTAAGCTTAAGATAAATACTTCTTTTAATTCATTTCTATTTCAAATTGGTATGCAAAATCAGTTAATTATGAGTAAAATTTGAATTTCATTCAATATTCAACCAGTCTCTCGTGTCGCTACACACGTGCATGCAACAGGTACTTCTTCTATATCCACACGATACATTTTGAAGCCATTTTGATCGCATTCATTTAGAATTTCTCTCAGCACTTTTCTGTAAGTTTTCACTGTCTCACATGAGAAACCAGGATTGGGACGACTCTGGCGGCCAGACGAAACATTCATAATGCACTCGGTACAACTGCATTTCGCTTTTGCCATTGTAACAGGAATTCTGGTTTTGTCCACAGACAGTTCAATATACCATGGACAACTTGACCGGAACATTGCGTGGCGTTCAAACGTGTCGAGGACAGAGGGACATGTGCTGTTGCCGAATAACCTTGAAGATTTGTCCTTGACCTCCTTCTCAAATTTGTCGAACTTTGTTCTCCGCTGATGGATAGGTGGAATTATATTGAAGGACATATCTGTTTCTCTGGGGTTGTAACCTAGCTTTTGTTTGATTCTCCAGTTTGACATGTCCTTGCAAGAATTGATGCGATACATTAAGGCATATGGTATAAAAATGATCAAAGTCGGTATCTGAAACAAAATAAACAAAAAATGTTTAAAGTATATTTATTAATTAATAACTTCAGTTCAATTCTGCATGGGGTTTTTGTTTGTTTGTTTGCTATCGTTGTTGGTTTGTTTTGTTGATTTGTTAATTTTTTTTAATTACCAACACGAAGTTTTGCCATTAAAAATGAAGAAAAAATATTCGAGTGTGTAACTGACAGGAAATATCAGGACCAAATATGTTATAATGTAGGTAGTATCTGAATTTCTTCACATTCGAGCTGAATATAAGGAAGGCTTCATATTAAATAAAATCACACTCTCAAGTTGAATAAGTCTTCACATTCAAGTGGTCGTCCCCCGTAATTAAGGAAAACAAAAACTTGTAAATTTTGCATTTACATACACCCAGATAAATTCAAATTTACAACGTGATATTTCCTTTTTAAATAGTCGATAAAGAAGTAAAGCACATTCACGAGTACGTTAAGAAGCGACCTTGTCATAATTCTACACGTTTCCTTATAAAAGAGTATGGTGTACTATATTTACTTATTTAATTTTAATTCGTCACTGAATTTACACATATCACATGCCCAACCTTAAACTTTTTTTTTATGTAATATAACTTACGTATGGTTTTAACAGCATCATGAATGGGATGTTTAGGCAAACAGCGCTAACTCGAGATCAAGAAAAAATTAAAGGTAACAATACTTTTATATACAATTTAATTTCCTGTGGATTAACCTGTATGTGGCAATCGCGGAAGATAAACACATTCAACAATTCGCTTCTGGTTTACCTATAACATCATTATTTATATTCTAGGATAAGTCGGATTTTTCTTATTGGGTAGACGAAATAAGAAACATATAAAGCATTCAACAGTTATTTTGAAGTCAGTATGAATATCAAAGGCCAAATATTATGGAAATTCATACGTGACAGTAAACTGCCATTGTTTACTGCCATCTGTTTATTAATTATTTACTGCCTGTTCTCTATATAAATAAAATTAAATATGATTTGACTCTCCGTTCATTGTTCGTGTCAAGGAAGATGTGTTCGTACTCATATTTTTCTAATTTTGAGGGAATGTTTTAGAAAATTAGAGAGAAAAAAAGGATGTGTAGTGTTCGTTTTTTGCGATCCTTGCATGGGTGTCATGTTTCCTGTTCATATCGCTGTTAAGTAATTAATAAGCAGGGCCGTACTGTGCAGATGGGGGTGGGGGTGGCATGGTACAAAAAATTGAGCCAAGGGTATGGATTGTCCACATCCCAACCTTACAATCTGAAGTAACCTGACCACAAAGTTTTGAATAAATTTAAACATTTCAGCCGGGTTGTAGAGAGAGTTTGGTCCCGACGATGGGCGGACGCAGGATGACAGAAACTGAGTGAAAACTTAACATAAGGAAAAATGTCTTTGTATGAACACTCATTGATAATTAATGATTATACCATTGTTATTTTCAAGACTCCATTTTTGTAAAGTTCTAAGTAAAAATAAATGAATAAACAAACAAATAAATAAATAGGTAAATAAAATGAAATCAAACATGAATTCCACGATTTATCCTCCCCCCCCCCCCGGCTTCTACGGGCCTGTGGAATGAAATTTTGGTGATTATTTAATTTTAATTGTTATATTAATTTAATGATATTTCAACATTTAATCAAATTTCACTTTGAAATTATTATTCATTAAATTTAAAGCTCACCATATATAATACCATCCAGGAGGGAGTGGGGTGTTGATTATCAGGTTCTCTCTCTCTTTTTTTTTTTATCTTTCGCGTGTTTTTGTCGTCATACACCAATACAAGAAAAGTGAATTTAATGCTAATCGGTTTTCAGCCATAATTAAACATTCAAAATTAATTACGAAACAAAACATGTACAAGTTACTGTAAGATTATAAAGCCGAACAAATCTTCGCCGACCTAGCTAAAAAAAAAGTCTAATAGGCCTAACTTATTTGTTATTAGAAGATGATCATCTAATGATTTAGGAAAAAAATAAGGCACATATATATTTGGTATGAGCGTAAATATATGTAAGAACTTAAGGAAGTTTTTTTTATTTAAAATACTTCGCAGTTGAGTGTTTATGTACGTAGAGATGACACATAATCTAAATATAATTTATCTAATTTTAGAACAATCCAGCATCCAAATCAGTGACTTTGTGTCTTAATTGCAATCAAGAGAGTGAGTATGTGATTTTCATACATATTTTTTTTTTAAATTTTGTTAAATTGTTCCCTTTTTTACAAGCTGACTTTATTCTAGGCATAGACTTGTGTAAAGCTGTACTTGGAAAACCGTAGACATGGTAGACGTGTTAAATTTAGGTTGGAATTTCTGGAGTCATCAACTTTCTGGAATTTCAAGTGTCACTAGTCTGTCCAAACAATAATTGAATTGAACAAATATACGTGATGTATTTGTAAACGCTGAAAAGTAGACTGTGCTTCCTAGAATTGCTTATAGCCGCTTCCTTGTTGCCTTGTACCTAATTTTGTTCTTTAGAACAAACCTGCAGGGATTTATTTTAAGTAGACTATAATGGACTGTTTCATGATAATTGTTGTATTGCTTTTTTGCAGTTTGGTGAAATATGACATTACAGCAATTGTTGATAAATGTTAAAATATTAATAAACGTTTTGAAACAGTTTGATTAATTAAACAACCTCCCTCCATTCCAAAGCATCAAAGGTATTTCTTTTGTCCTTTAAAAAATTCCATTTGTCATAGCTAAGATTTTGCATGACTTACTAGAAATCCCAGATCTTTTAGAAATCACCCAGGAAGGAAATCATTGATGTTGATAGATTAGACAATCAATTCAATTGATTGTGTAAGTCAGTACACTTAAAGGTATTGTGATAAAAATAAAACTCTGTAGTCAGACAGTCTTGAAAAAAAAATAGAGATAAAACTTGAGTCTGTGTTATGTTTTTATTAGATATATAATGAAATTAGAAACATTTTGTTTTAATTATATATGCATTACACATTCTGTTCTAATAAAATTTAATTTTACAACACGATGACATAGATTAAAAGAAAAATGAATACATTTATGCATACTGTATTTATAATGCTGCCTCCTCACTCAAGGAAATTGAATGTTTCTTGAAATTGAAGGGTGGAAATGCATATCAGAATATACATGTACTTTTATGAAACCAATTATTTAGCTTAATTTCTAATGAGCAATAAAAATCCAACTATACTTTTAAATTGCCATGAAAGACTCTCTTTTTTCTTTTAGATTGTAAGCAAAAATCATGGATAAAGAAAAAATTCTAGGATTCAAATCCAACATGTCAAAGGAAGATATGAGGAAGAGTTTAATGATGAAGGCTTATGAGGTGAAGTTTGACTTAAGTGGAACAGACTACATTCCCCTGGACAATATAGGAATTGGTGCTTATGGAGTGGTGTGCTCCGCTGTTCATGGAAAAACCAAAGACAGGGTGGCCATTAAAAAGATTCCTTACATCTTTGAAGACAAGAGGATTGCCACTAGGACCTACCGAGAAATCAAGATATTAAAACACTTTAAACACGACAATATAATTTCCATAAGAGATATTTTAAAACCTACAGAAACTGTAGATAGATTCCGAGATGTGTATGTTGTGTTTGACCTGATGGAAAGTGACCTACATAAGATTATATACTCTAAACAAGAGCTAACTGAAGAACATGTACGGTACTTTTTGTACCAGTTACTGAGAGGATTAAAGTACATCCACTCAGCTAATGTGATTCACCGGGACCTCAAACCCAGTAACTTACTGGTCAACGAGGACTGTCAACTGAGAATCGGAGACTTTGGTAATATCTGCAGTGTCTGATCCTTTAGGAATCTTTCTGCATTGTTTGCAACATGTTGAACATTAAAGCAAATTTAAATGAGAAAACCCTAGAGTATATGGTTCAAAATTAGATTTCAGCACAGCATTCTTTATTGTTCTGGGAATGTTCCATTGTGAATATCTTATTATTTCAATAAGTAATACAAATATGGTGGTCACAAATATACATTGCAGCCTTTATATATTAGTGGGTATCATATATTTAGTTGTGTCTTGTAGGGATGGCAAGAGGAGTCAACATGTCATCAGAAGAACAGAATGCCTTCATGACTCAGTATGTAGCCACTAGATGGTACAGAGCCCCCGAGATAATGTTCGCTTTGATTGAGTACGGAACTGCCGTGGACATGTGGTCAGTGGGGTGTATCTTTGCCGAGATGTTGGGAAGGAAACATTTATTTCCAGGTAAAATAAATTTAGTTCTGAGCATGAGGTAAAAATTGCTGGCATACATAATATACAGTATAGATTAGCTGAAGATATGAACATTTAGAATACAGATAAAGATTTTTTATATTTTCTTAATTCTGAATAATGAAGATTAAATCCTAGTCCTGTCCTAGTAATTTTTTTTGGTTGAAATACTTGTGATGAAAATTGACATTCAGGTAGAGACCTAGTAAGGATATGCATTTTACATTGAAAATGAACTTCTTCATTCAGGCAAGGACTACATCAACCAGCTGAAGCTGATAATCGGCGTACTGGGCTCCCCCGAGCAGGACCTTCTAGATCTCTGTCAGTCAGATCTCATCAAAAAATTCATCAAGCGTAAGTCTCCACAGATTTCAGGATTCTCTGCAGCAAATTTAAGCAAACAGAATACAGTAAAATCTGTTTATTCAGAAGTAATTTTCTTTTACTCTAGTCATTTCCTACCTTTTTCAATATCACTGCCAATATATCTTTTTTAATAAAATATTCAATGTTTCAGAACTGGGAAATAAAGAACCAATAGCCTGGTCTACTTTGTTTCCTAAAGCCAGTAAAAAAGCGCTGAGTTTACTGAGTAAAATGCTGATCTTAGACCCACGTAAAAGAGTCTCAGTCACTGATGCTCTTACCCACCCCTACCTCAATAAGTATCACGATCCTGATGATGAGCCCATCTGTGTTCCAACATTTAACTTTGACTTTGAAAAGCAGGTGGGCAAAATTACTGCTGTTATTTTTTTATGTCTTTTACATGTTTTAGACACTTTGCCTAAAAAAAAAAATCCTATTCATATTCAAGATAAAAAAAAATTAATGTAATTTTTCTTAAATTTCAATTTTGCTATATAATGAAATAGATATTTAAAATTGGTACTTTATATTTTTTTTTATTATATTCCCAAGGTCAAGAAAATGGGCTGGAAAATAAAAACTAAGTCATGAGGATAACTTTTAAGAGTTTGGAGTAGATTAAGATTTAATTTCTTTAGCATCTTGTAGAAATTAACATCAGAAGAGTTGAGAGAACGAATATATAAAGAGATAATGGACTTCCACAAGCCTAGAACCCCATCACTCAGTTTCAGTGCCTGTCTTAAACCAGTACCCAAGGATACAGTGGACAAGAAATCAGAGATGAAACAAGAGGTGTCCACTCCAGGTCTGACAAAAGAGTTCCAAGGAATTCAGCTTTTTCCTTCAAGGGAAATAAAGGGTGATTTCCTGAAGCCAGACATTAAACCCGTGGGAGTGGCTATCAAGACAGAACAGCTGGAAGTGTCTGCAAGCGATGTAGAAATGTTCAGTGCCAAGTCTCAAACAAAGGCAAAAGAACAGGTGTGTGATGAACAAGAAACAAAAATCCCCGAGAAGGGGGGAACAAAGGAGGAGAACCAGGAAACTAAAACAATCTCCTCTGACACCAAGGCACTCATCAAAGCAGCACTACTCAACTCCAATTTCAGAAAAAGAAGTGGTAAGTAGATTAACGTTCTTCTCCAGCAGAGACAATATCAAGGAGTTTGATTAAAGGACTCAAATATACATAATTTTATGAAAAATATTATCTTAAACCTTGTTTATTAAAATGCTGAATACAAAAAATGTTGTTGTAAGTATATTTTAAGCAAAATTTAGAGCTGAAATTCAAATACAGCAATATGCATATTTCAATCATATTTCAGTGTCATATACTACTTGACGTCATATGCAGCAATTCAGTGATGGAGATATGAGAATTTGCACACTGTTAATGCAGTTATCATTGACAAAAGCAGCATACTTTCGAAAAATCCTGGCAAAAATTAATTTTAGATGTGCTTTTCAATTACTATAGAAATATGAGCTAATTCAAATTTAAGATATAAACATTGAATAAAAGATATAAATATCCATGTATTATTACTGGACTGCATGAGGGTGTACCTGGTGTAGTCATTTTTGTTAAAGAGCAAAAAAAAAGAAAAACGGTAAGGGTAATGCTCAAAGAAACTTGCTTATTTTTAGCGAAGCTTGTCCATTTAAATCACAGTCTATGATTATAGAAGAAAAGTTAATAAGTAAAGATCCTGTCATCTTTTCAAACCACAGGTACTCTAATTAACAAGAGAATTTTTTTTATATATCTACCAATTATTAAAGGTACATTTCAGTAATCAATGCTTCATTAATCTGGACAATTTGCTCGGGAACACCAGTGTCCTGATTAATGAGGTTTGATTATAGTACGTTTAAATGAAACAATTTTACATGAATTTGTTCCTAGGTGACACATGAATTCACTCATAATTTTAATCTGTTTTTAAGATTCTTGCACTGAAGTGGATGATAAACCTAAACCAATCACTGCAGCTCAAAGACAGAAAGAAAGGGAGGAAAAAAGGAGGAGAAAGAAAGAGAAGGCACTGGAAAGAATGAAGAAAAAAGAAAAGAAAGGTAGTGTGTGTTTGTTGTATGTAATAAAGATTGCTCAGCCTTGTTATCTCTAAATTCTCTTCATTTGCTTGAGATCAGATTTTAAAATGTTTTGTTCTTCTTCAATGAATGTGTGTTTTTTTTCTCCAACAGAACAGAAACCCGATCAGCTGCTGACGGATGAGGATAGGGAGCTTCTACAGAGGTGGGCTAAGATGCAGCAAGTGAACCCTCCCATAGCTCCAAAACCAGAGTCTAATGTACAAAGTCAGAATCCAGGAAGCGGTCTGTCCAGTGTACCAATGATGCCTCAGACAACACAATCTCAGATTATCTCTAATCCCTCCCAACTCAAATCCTTCCAGGCCAACTCCTCAGAAATGTCCGGGAGCTCCACCCAACAGTCCAACACAGGGAAATCCCTGATAAATGTGGACACTATGCATATGCTTCAACAAAAGTTACAGGCTAGGAATTCAGTGGCAAAAGACAATGTGAATACCTCTGTGTCTCCAGCTCTGGTGACAAATGACCCCATTACTACCAATGCGAGTCTGTCCACTATTAGCATGGAGGGTGTTAAAATGATGGGTTTGGCATCTGGATTTCAGGATGTGTCCTGTAATGTAGGTACGTCAAATCCATCACAGCCAGTCAGTAACTCTGACATTGGTTTAAGCAGACCAGAGACATCTTCAAGCTTCCAAGATTACCACCAGCCTGTGTATTCCAATCAAAATTCACCTCAGAGGGACTACAGCAACCATAGTTCACCTGAGAGCTATCAATCACAAGGGTCACCTGACCCCTACAATCAGGACTCAAACTCCAGCTGTGATGTTCAAAATAATAAAGTCAACAATTTTTCTGAAGCCAGTGCTTTACCTAGTCACCCACACTCCTCTCAGCAAGTTGGAATTCCTCCTCAGATAAATCAGCAGTTTGATGTCTCGGCTACAAATCCTTTCGCCATAATCAGCTCTCAAACTCAGACATTTACTACACCTTTTCAGAGTGAAAACACTTTTTCAAATGTGATGCTACCAAATCAACAAGAATATTCATCTCAGCAGCAGTATGGAAATATCTCAACAATTCCTTTTGCAAGAGATGAGCAAACAGCGGGCCATTCTCAGAATATTCAACCTTTTTTTGATGCAAGGTACCAGACTCAGACACAACCACGGCAGCCATATTCTTATCCCCGAGTCTCAGTTGACACAAGCCAACAACCACATGATCTGATATCTGTTTTAGCGGAGCAGTTTTCCAGTACACAAGTAGGGGACAACTTTCCTCCTTTGTTGCCTCTGACTCCCAGGGGAACAGGAGCTGGGTATGGTGTTGGGATGGACCTGGATTCATTGATGGAAGACAGTTCCAGGTAAAAGAACAATTACATTTTATCAAAGGTGTCTGTTTACCTGTTGAGAAAGATTTGCTAATGAATTCATGAGTTTTACATCTTTTCCTATTTATTTTATAATTTACCGGTCTTGTTTCAGTTTGCCGCCCCAGCAATCTCCCCTGTCCTCTTCCCTTCTAACAGACTGGATGGAGGTCACAGGGTCACTCAATATTGACATGGATGCCCTGGAGCAGGAACTGGGACTCCAGTCTCCAATGTCACTGTCCTACAACGATCTGTCAATGTATCAGTCATGACATATCAGTGTATCATACCTTATATCATCTAATATTGCATCATTCCAGGCTGGGACTCCGGTCTCTGATACATACAGTGATCTGTCAATGTAACAGTCATGATATATCAGTGTATCAGACCCTATATCATCTAACATTGCGTCATTCCAGGCTGTGACTCCAGTCTCCAATGTCACTGTCCTACAACGATCTGTCAATGTATCAGTCATGATATTTCAATGTATCAGACCCTATATCATCTAACATTGTGTCATTCTAGGCTGGGACTCTGGTCTCCGATACATACAGCGATCTGTCAATGTATCAGTCATGAAAATCAGTGTATCAGACCTTATGTAATCTAACATTTTGTCATTCCAGGTGAGGGTTCTAGTCTCCTATGTCATTGTCATACAATGATCTGTCAATATATCAGTCCTGATATATCAGTGTATCAGACCTTATATCATCTAAAATTACAATATATCATTCCAGTCTGGGACTCCAGTCTATGATGTCACTTTCGTACAACAATCTATCAATGTATCAGTCCATCTGAATGACAATGAGCCCTGGAATAGTCCTGATATCATGATTTACCTCTGTGATCATGACATCAATGAACCTGTACTGAAAGTACCTGTTAAATTATCTATACTGATAAAACCCTGGTATTATCGATGTCATTGATGATATCATCAGCAGTTAAGATTATCAGTAGTTATATCATTGACATATCATTTCTGATTTTGATATATAACCCTTTTCCCCCACCCCTTTGCAAACAAAGTTTGTTGTCAGTTTAAAATTTACCTCTTTATTTAGTATTAGGATCATGTGCCAAGCTAATTTTTACTTGACTACAATATTACTTTTTCACTATAGTTATGCCTATATTTTGTATTTTTTGTAATGTGAGGTTTTTCTCAGTGTGACTGACAAGATACTACAGTGATTAAGACTGAACTTATTATTATAAAGCTCCTAATGTAGAATCTTGTCCCTGTTATTCAACCTATCGGTAAATGAGTAGCTGAAGTTCAACTGTAGCTCTCCTGATTATTTGACAAAATCATTTATTATTGTGTCAGTTTCATATATATTTTGTTTTGACTATTTAATTACATGTCAAGGAATCATGCATTGAAAATTTGTAGACTAGATATAATGCACTTTAAAGACATACACGCTATATAAACGCAAGTTATAGCATGTATATCTTTAAATAATTATATTTCCATTGTTTGAATAGCAGATGAGGAATTCGATGGTTTATAGCATGTACTAGTTTTACTTAAACTCGGGTGTAAGTACTATACTGCACTTCTGAAAATGTGTGCTCAAGATTCCACGTGCTTCAGTGGGCAAATATGTTTCTTTCAAGAATAAAGAAAACGATAACTCAAATGCTTCCTGAATTTTTATTTAGCAAGAAGATCATGGTCAGCAATGGTCAAGTCTTTATGTTACAGATGAGAGGGATTACTAATATAAGACCCCTTCATGGCTGATGCATGAAATAAACAGAATTTGAGTCGCAAAGGGTCATTGGTTTGAAAAAGATTAAATGAAGTCATAACTGTAGGGGTAAAGTCATTGTCATCGCTTCATCGTCATCACACCATCGACTCTTTAGTCGATGTTCGATGGTGCGATAGTGAGCTGGGAAGCCCTATCCGGATTCAATACAGTGAATACACCGTTGCGTCATCGTCATCACACCATCGACTCTGTAGTTGATGTTCGATGGTGCGATAGTGAGCTGGGAAGCCCTATCCGGATTCAATACAGTGAATACACCGTTGCGTCATCGTCATCACACCATCAACTCTTTAGTCGATGTTCGATGGTGCGATAGTGAGCTACGTGGCCCTATTTGAATTCCATAGTTTTTACATTATTTAAACAACGTTAGCTTTATGCCATTCCCATACCTCTTAGGCTTATAAAAGTACACAAGTCTACATACATAAGTATCAAAGACAGATAACTGTTTCGACAATCAATGAAGGCATGCACTTTTAAGCTGTTGCGTGTTTTTGAGTTTTCGAAAATTGAATAACATTCCAGGAAAATTAAATTCATCGACAATTTCAACTATTTCATTATTGTAAGACCATTTTCATGGTATCGAATCTCCCACCATTCCACATAGTAGTCATACTTACTTAGAGAGTTTAACATTTGTTGTAAACCCTCGATCTCTGAGCTTTCAGACATAAAAATCATATCATCTACATGCATAAGAAGGAACAAACTAATTTTACATCTATACATGGACAATTTTCTTTGATAAAATTCATTCCAAAATCATCCACATATACACATTTTTTTTCTAAAATTCTCTTATTCTCTCATTTGGATCTTCCTTCTTTTGTTTCATGTTTGTAAATCCTTTTTGCTCCTCCGGGGGCCCAAATTGGACTAATACAATCTTGTATAATGAAAACAGCAAAGGGGAGAGTGTTTCACCTTGCATCAACCCCATATTACATGTATTAGTAAAATATTCACCAAACAAGCCATCATATATTACACGGCTTTTATACTATCATACAATGAGTTAATAATTTTTTAAACAATTTCCCTTGTATATCAATATTAAATATTTTCCTCCACAGTTTGATTCTATCCATAGAACCAAAAGCTTTTTGATAATCGATAAAACAGCAGTATAAACGCTTTTTCGTATGTAGATACCTGTAATACGAATATTGCATCAACTGTTTTACATTATAATCGTTTTTAAAACCAACTGTGCATCAGAAAAAATACCTTAGTAGTTAGTAATTATTTTCCCAACTTAAGATTCTATTATTTAAAATCGTAGTAAATAATTTCTTCAAAACATCTAACAATAGTTATTTTTCTATAAATATTCACATCATATACGTCACCTATCTTATACACGGGGGCAATAATTTAAACCCCTTTGTCCAATATTCAGGATAGCATCCACTTTCAAAAATGTTATTGAATAATGGACTTGAGTTAAAATTGTTTTAAAAATCCCATTCAAAATCTAATCCCCCAAAGCTTTTATCAAGCTTAGATTTGCCTGTCGTATCCTTAATTTCCTTCTCGCGGATTACTCGGTCTAATCCCGCATATGCTGCATCCAAACACAAATCAAAATATGTCCGTTGTCTGCGGGTGTCGTTGGCGTTGTCGTCGACAATTTTTCAAATACTTGTCTTTTTCTCCAGAATCATTGTGCCAATTTCAAATAAATTGGAACAAAGTATCTTTGGGTAAAGGGGATTCAAATTTGTTCATATAAAGGGTCATTCCGTTTCCAAAAGGGAGATAAGAAACGGGATATTTAAATTGGGATTGTATGAAAAATTTATCTTTATGAATCACTGAGGCTGAAAAGATGAAATTTATGTAAAAGCTTCCTGAAATAGTGTATATTCAATTTTGTTCAAATCATGCAACAACCCCCCCCCCCCCCCCCCCCCGGTAGGGTGGACCGTAATAGGGGATCAAAGATTTACATTGGAATATGCCCTTTCAATAACGTCTTTTTTTAAAAAACTATTTATATATTCATTTATTTATTATTTTTGCTGTCAAGGAATTTCTATATGTAAGATTGAGCCCCCCCCCCCTCTTCAAATTGATTCTTACGGGCCAAACTTGCGGATTTTAAGAATTCTTATAGCATTATTAATGTAAACATACCTTTCTTCAATTTTTTCCCTATTAGTGTTTCATGTCTTGCTATATGATTAGACTAACTTCTGAGAAAACCGCAATCAAACAAACGATTGCTTTTGTGGCAATTTGTACCAAGACAAGTCAGTCTAAATACATCCCCTATACAAGTTAGAAAAAAAAAGAGAAATGGATTTCTCCCACGATCTGAAAACTATATGCATGTCTCTAAGGTTTCAAACATACAAAATTAGATGATACGTGATCAACATTAATAAGAAGGTAGAAATAGTTCCACCCTGTTGTATGCCGTTTTGCGTTTAAAAGCATAAATACAGTGTACTTTATAGGCTATTTAGATGATTTTTTAAAAAAATCAATTATTGAATTATCACACACACAAACATTAATATTTGATTTAAATTGATTTTACGTTCTACAAACTTCTTATGAGAAATCGATTGCTGAATAGTGACCTCGTTTGTGAGTTATGAAGTATGAATAAGTAAATGGATGATTAACTGATCGCGGTCCTATAAATCTGACACCGCTTTAGATGGCATTCACGCTCTGTCCCAGAATATTATCGATGTCCGTTGGTGGTGACATTGTAAACGTGCAACACAACTAGGAAGGAGAGAGTTGGTTTCTCAGGATGAGGCTCGTGGTGCCGGTGGTACTTTTACTGCTGGGATTCGCATCAGGTATGGTCTCTTTTTTTAACACTATACTTTGCTACATTCAGAGTAGAAATGTTTGTTTGAAATAAAAAGTAAACATTTTACTTTAATGAAATAATAGATAAATGACTTTTTTTCATTATATAACATGCATAGAATGCATTGTTGAAATTTGCAGTGGTTCGATACCTGCCGAATATTGAGATCATTTTATGAAGAAAAAAAAAAGAGTAGAATTTTCATGTTTTTTTTGGGGGGGGGGGGCAATTTTTGTGCTTAATACACAAATTTTATTTCATACTTATTAAATATGTGTGTTTTCCTCATTTTTATTTTCATACCGCTGGCCATTAATTAAACATTTAAAAACATATCAGTATTTCGTAGCCTATTGTCAAGATTTTTCTATTTTTCTTATTTTTCGAAATTCAACGCTCATACCACTAAACACCAGTAACCGAGAAATAGTGCAATATATCCTCATATATAAATCATCGTTGGTGTGTATGATTTGATTTGGCAATTTTTATCTGGAATAAGCAATATGACGGTGATTATTTTCGTACAATTCTAGACATAAATCTGTAACTCGTGCTCACTGAGGCGTGAAACATTTGACGACCGATCGGACATTTTATTGACAACCCGTGCAATATTTTTTTTAAGTCAATACCATTCATGATAAGCGTACTATGACTGTATGAATAAGGTTTAAAGGTCTATTTTTTATGGTAAATGTTTGAAAATTAGTAAATTTTATGAAAATTTGCTTTCATTAGATATTTTGTATTCTTGAAATGGACAAAAATGATTACACAGAAGCGGAACATCCATTGGAATTAATGGTTTTCTTCCAAACCCTAATAGTTTTGACATCGAGAGAGAGAGAGAGAGAGAGAAGAGACTGTTTGTTCGTAGACTTTTTTCTTTTACAAGAATAAAGTAATTAATTTTGTTCATTATTATTCATGACGATATCAAAAGTGTTTGATATTTGAAGACTGACAATAGAATTTTTATAGCCAACATACAATTTTGCTGATTTTCCCCAAGTTCCTCCTATGTATCATAAAATATGATAATTTATCAAAAAATAATTTACAATTACATGTATTTATCTGTTGCATTTGTACAAGAGTCTCTAAGTCTATAAAATTAAATGACCATCATGTACCTTTTATACGAGTTGATTATTTCATTTGGGCATAAAAGCCTTTAAGCAGAATCCTACGATCTAGCTATAAAGGTCACGCCTGTAGAACGCTGGTTGGGGGGGGGGGGGCTTTTTCTGAGTATATTATTTTGCTATAGTAAATTTCCCTTTAGATGTTCCAGCCCCCACCCCACCCCCCCTTCCCCACCCCCACCCCAACGTTTTTGGTTTTTTGTTTTGTTTTGTTTTGTTTTTTTTTTTTTTTTTTTGTTGTTTTTTTTTTTTTTGCTTGTCAGATTTTTTAGGGAAGTTGCCCCCCCCCCCCCTTCCCACTTTTGAAACCGTTGCTACGGGCCTGAAGGTAAAACGATTCCCCAAACTCTTGTATAATTTCCATTGGCAGGTGACCCGATTCACTTTTCCTTCCTTTAAACTGTTTGTGTGTGTGTGTATGTGTGTGTATAAATGAGTGATAAACTTAAATGACAAAAAGAAATTCTGATTTTTTCGAAAGAAATGTGCTATCGTGATAATAAAAGTAATTCGTGTCTTTTTTTAAAGTTATCTCACTTTTTATTTTCTATTTTTTTTTTAATTAGAGTCAGTACCTTTAATTCTACGATATTTTAAAAATGATATGTACTTAATTATTATATTAATTAATTAATTATTATTTTGTTTTCCAGTTTTGGGTTATGGCAAAGGACCAAGAAAGGGGAGTTTTCTCCCTCGTAGGTATTTTACTTTAAATGGGATCAACATGGGAATTGTGATAGATACCTTTATATTTATATACTAAACAATTTTGCCTCATTTCGATTCTATTTCTTTTTTAAAATGAGCTTCAGTAATCGAATACAGGTATTAAGTCACACAAAATAAATGAATTTCAAAGTCTATGTACTTATATTTATACTATTTTTGTATATTTATTTTCTACAGCGGCCTACTCCCCCGTTGGATTTATGAAGCCCCCGTTTGTCCCTTTTCCTGGACCATTTATTACCAAACTGAAGCCCATTCACGTCAAAACAACAGTCACCTTCCCCAACGGCTTCACGAGGGTGATTTTTCCGAATAGAGGAGGGAACTTCATACCTTACGGTGGGGCACCTCTACCTGAACCTATTCCGGTGTTTCCAATAGCCACGAGCGTGGTGCGTCCCAACATGGTCAATACAGGTTTTCCTGTACAAAAAGTCATTAAACACAGCAACCCCAAACCCGCACCTGTAAAACCAATCATTGGAAAAACGGAAACGGCCAAACCAATTGAAGAAGTCGGAAAACCAGGTATGGCAAGTATATACAATATTCTGATAGTCTAGGTTGATGAATATTCATTATTATTCTTCACTTCGCCATGATAGGCATCATACCATCATAATAAGTCATCATCATCGTCATCATCAGCACCATCATCCATTTATTCCTCTAACTCCTTCACTTGTATCAACATATAATTTACAAAATTGTGTAATTTTGTTATAGTATTTGGTGGGACGTTTGTTGTAAACATTGATAGAACCAAAGATTTCCGTCCCCCTCCAATACGAAGTGTGCATTTTGAAAGTTTTGAAGTTCCCGTGAATCCTGGTCCTCTACCCGCAATTCGAAGCCCACCACCCCCAGAACTCCCGCCCCCTCAGCAAGTTTGGCGCATAGGAAACTCTGTAGACCACCGACCTAGGAATTTTTTCAGACAGAACTTCAATAATATCGAAAGAAGATTTAATTTAGGTAGAGAATTTAAAAATACATGAAAAATTACGAGTACTCTTTTCGATACCTTGGTTTTTATATTTTAATGTGATTTTTTTTAATTTACAGTACCAAGAATAAACATAGACGTCCAACAGCCTGTACGGGAATTCCGACCGGTACAACCAGTCTCTCCTCCTATACAAGGTACAACTTTCGTATTTAACCATTTTTCTTTTATCAGAGATATTTATTTAATTTTGTTTTTTGAACTTATAATTTTAAAGGGTATATGTATGTCGTTCTAGATGTAGACACGTAGCATTGACAGACAGTGTCAAAAATTTTGGTGATAAATATACACAATTTTCTTAAGAATGCTGGGTCAAGATCACAAGTCCTATATTTCACTTTTGTTCAGTGGTCTTGTCTTTAAGGGCATAATTTTAAACACGGGTACTAGATTTAGGAATACCATACCAGATATGGAAAACCAATCATTTTACAATAGCTTAAAAACTTCAATATAAATTTGTCAAATGCATGTATAATATAAGCCTCCAGCTTTCCATTACAAAGTTTGATTAGAAAAAAAAAAATCAAAAACATCAAAATGAATATGTCGGAAATACAGTTATTTAAATTTTAACTTTACTTTTTTAATTGTAATTTAAAGAATATCGATAATTTAAAATTCTCTTTTTTCCCCTTATTTTTCACAAACGGTGAAGCGTAAGCAGACAAATCCACCACATTGCATGTTGATGAAAGATTGTAAATAGCAAGTGTATTTTCATTGTAAACAAAGTATTAAAGTTGGATATAATAATGAAAACGCTATCTTGTAGGAACGATTTAATGGGAAATAAATTAGCAGACTGATAATATTTTATGATTTGATGGAAAATAAATTAGCAAAGTGGTCATATTATGTACAAATACGTTTATTGTATCCACTGGGCCACATGTTTACTGCTATTGAACGACAGCTGCCTCAAATTAGTATGCTAAAACAACCATCTACTCTTAAAATATTCAAAATAAAATACATGGTTGTTGTTCTTGCACAAGTGTTAATAAGACTTTTTTGAAATTATGATGATTATGATCCAGCAATACACAGGTAAATCAAGCCATAGGTAGCTTACAACAGATACTATAGTTCCAAATTATTCTTCAGGATCAATTCTTTTGATTCTCTCTCTCTCTCTCTCTCTCTCTCTCTCTCTCTCTCTCTCTCTCTCTCTATATATATATATATATATATATATAAAAGAAACAAAATCACGATATAAGATGTATGCATGATATTAAAGAAATCTACATCCATATTTTAAATGCCCACATAGTTTCAGAATTGGCGTGTCAGTCTTTATAGAATGAATGTGAAATCAAACATTCATTGAATACCTTTTGATTTAAGATAAACATTTAGTTCAAATGTACGTGGTATTTTTTTAAAATAATGACGATAAAACTGATATCATAGGTGGTGTGCACTACCTTAAAACCAGGTGTTGTGTGCTACCTTAAAATCTTAGGTGTTGTGTACTATTTTTGAGTGGAAAACCAAAGAAAATTATGTCAATCAATAAAATGTGTACAGACACTATGACATTATGTAAATTGTACCTGCTCTGCACAATGTGACGTGATTTGAAAATGACGTCATAATAGGCTTACATAATACCCTTACTGTAAAAATATAATTTTAATTCGCATTAGTTTACTTCGCATTAGTTCTCGTGTGAACTCAATCTAATTCGCATTAGTTTAATTCGCATTAGTTTACTTCGAATTAATTTACTGCGAATTAAACTCTCCGTGTGAACAGGGCATTAAAATCATAGCTGCTGTGCACTACCATAAAATCAAAGGTGTTGAGCACCACCTTAAAACCATTCTTGTTATATACTACCTTAAAAAAGCTTTGTGTAAAACATTAAAAATATGTCCTTTAACTTTTTCTTTCTCCCACTCTTGAAAAGTTTTTTAAAGTTTTTTGCCCATGTTTTAGAGAACTTGCCGCGACCACCACGTTTAGATCCGCCAAGGATAACGGTGGAGAATGTTGTCCCGCCAGCTCCTGGTAAGAAAAAAGAGTAATCCCTAGTTTATTTTTACTGAAAGCATCCGATACATGCATAGGTTAAAAAAATGATAAACCAATAGGTTAAAAATAAATGATATTAATTCGCTTCGTAAAATCGAACTGGAACCAAGTTATAATGTGATTTGCCTTAAACTTTGCCAACTAAAAATAATATATTTTTTTCCCATTAAAATGCATTTGTCTATTACATTTTATTTTATAGTTGAGAAAATTCAACCACTTCCGGTGATACCGATCCAGACTTCTCATCCTGTTGACCCACCATTACTTCCGCCGGAACCAGTTCTTCCTCCCGCTCCCCAGCCGGACCTCCCTCTAGTTCCAATAGCAGAAATTAAACAGGGACCTGTAGATCAACAGGGTTAGTCTTAGCTGCAGAAATGTAGCGTTGTGGTTTTATATTTTAGTCTTTAACCATAACGCTACAGATCCCATAATGCAAATATAGTGCAATTTACGGCGCAAGATTTTCTGCGCACGGTTGGGGAGAATTTCTCCACTTCCAGCTTTGGGTATACTCAACTACTTTTCACTCCCTAAATCTAGGCATCTTCTTTAACCAACCTGTATATTTTATCTACCTCCTAACTCTTTATAGTCGTCAACTCGCTTGTTTTGAATTTTTGTCCAATGGCAAACATTTCAAAAAAGCGAGTTTATTGGTCTGTAAAGACGACTATAAAGAGTTACGTACGGGTTGGTCAAAGTATATGTATAAAATAAGGGAGTGAAGAGTAGTTGATTGATCAAAGCTAGAAAGTGGTGAAATTCTCCTCAACCGTGCGCAAAAAAAAAAAATCTTTGCACTAAATTTGCATTACGGAATCTGTAGCGTTATGGTCAGAGACTAAAATATAAAACAATAACGCTACAGCTTCAGCTAGGTTAGTCTTGATTTAATAATTAAACTTTTATGCTTTTAAAGTCCGTGAATTTATCTGTACAAAAACGTGTTCAAAATTAAACGCAAAATATGGCGGGGATTAATATTGGCCCAATTATGAATTAATATTAGACGTATTGTATTGAAATAAAAATAATTTCTTATAGTATTCATAAAATAGCACTTAAAGGATTGCGCCAAAACGTGAATCCCAAAATACATGTAAAGCAGCGATGCAGTAATTTTAAAAACAACTCGTATAACTAGATGTGAAAAGTAAATAATGGTAAACAACACTCAACTTAGTGAAAATAGAAACCTTTTAAAATAAAATTTTTAAGTGCCCAACTGAAGCTTTTTTATTTTGATGCAGGACCGACCCGAGGGGATGTTCCTAATATAGGCCTAGTTTCTCCAGTGCCCGGGGATCAGGGTAATGTCATAATGGATTTTAAAGAGGCAAATACTGGGAAAAGCAACGTTGACGTCATAAGCAACGAATTCTCCGACGCTGGTGGCGTTAGAGCCACAAAAATAGACATCAATCAAGCTAACGGGGCAAAAATAATCAGTGACCCAAGCCCTGCGATAAATGTTGGCCCTGGCCCTGCTCAGCTGATCGACGCTAGTGTTGGTTCTGACTTTGTCGACAATACCCGTATGATAGCAGCAGACAATGGCGTATTTTCGAATGATCTAACAATGGCTGCCTCTGCTATCTCTGGCCATGGTCAGTTTATTGGAGCGGACAATAGCTTTGATCATGTAGATAGTATCAACATAAATATCGACCCCAGTCTCGGTCTCGATTTCGGTCCCCCTATTGATCCAGTTGTTGGTCACTCTGATGTGTCGTCCCAGTTCAACTCCAAGAATGCATTTGGACAATCTTTTGATGGGAAAGGTATTGATAACAGTCTTACCTTCGGTAATAAAATGTCTGATTTTGAAGCAACATCAAACTTTGTTGAACCTGTACCAATACGTCTAGCAGAAGCTTCTTTTGACAATGCAGCCATGTCTTCTAAAACTTCTAAATCGAGTGGATTTGACCACAGTCATATCATCAAACGAACAACTACAATCAAAAGAACCTCAACGAAATCCATATGAGTGCTAGACGGCTAGCACATTCTGTATGGGTAAAAATAAAGAGTTAATACTGTACATATACTTTAAACTGAGAATTCTATAATTGTGCACGGAACATGAAGTCGTTATAGACTGTGCATTGCTAATATCCATTTTATTAAATCATTGTTTTCCATTCCTACGCTGGCTCTATACACTGCACTTTAAAGAAAGCTAGTTCTACATAATGCTCATTTAGAATTAAGTTGTTAAGGACATGTTTATTAGAAGGAGCTTAACGTAAGCAGACGCTAAAATTAGAATGACGGACTTTAAGTATAAACTAACAAGTGTAAATTTTGGACATTTCCTTAGACCTCTGATCGTCCTGAGGGACACTATCAAGACATTTTATTTAAAAATATTCTGTTTGCCAGTTCCATCGTCAGTTTTCTGTGTGAATCGGATGGATAGATTCCAAAATGTCGAAGTATTTTCTCTAAGCACGAGCTTGTTCTTTCTCATGAATTGGAACGATCGTGAGTCGCTTCAATTGATAATTTATTAGTTCTGTATTTACAGGCTTCAAATAAAGTACTAAACATGACAATGTTCTTAATTTGTATATTTATCTTATTTTCAATGATTTGTCATATTTCTGGAAAAATTAAAGAAATTGGCTTATTCTCTTCATTATTTGAAACAATTAAATTATCTGTAATTGTATCTATAAAAGAAATACATGTGGTAATGAATGACATCTCTAAGATGGCCGAGCATTAATATTATTTCAGTAATCAATAAGATTCCATCAACTCTGTCCATTTTTATGTCATGTATATAGAAATATTACAAAGGTGAGACGTAAGATAATTTTCAGAAAATATCAGATCGATGGCAGAACTGTTAACTGATTATGGGAGGTGAAAAAGGAACAATCACGTCCTAGTGTATAGTCACACAAAGGAACAGTCACATCCTAGTGTATAGACACACAAAGGAACAGTCACTTCCTAGTGTATAGTCTCACAAAGAAATATTCACTCCTAGTGTATAGTCACACAAAGGGGAAGTCACTTCCTAGTGTATAGTCTCACAAAGGAACAGTCACGTCCTGGTGTATAGTCACACAAAGAAACAGTCACGTCCTAGTGAATAGTCACACAAAGGAACAGTCACGTCCTAGTATATAGTCACACAAAGGAACAGTCACATCCTAGTGTATAGTCACACAAAGGAACAGTCACGTCCTCATGTATAGTCTCACAAAGGAACAGTCACATCCTAGTGTATAGTCACACAAAGGAACAATTAGATCCTAGTGTATAGTCAAACAAAGGAGCCGTCACGTCCTAGTGTATAGTCACACAAAGGAACAATCACGTCCTAGTGTATAGTCACACAAAGAAACAGTCACATCCTAGTGTATAGTCTCACAAAGGAACAATCAGATCCTAGTGTATAGTCACACAAAGAAACAGTCACGTCCTAGTGTAGAGTCACACAAAGGAACAGTCACGTCCTAGTGTATAGTCACACAAAGAAACAGTCACGTCCTAGTGTATAGTCACACAAAGGAACAGTCACGTCCTAGTATATAGTCACACAAAGGAACAATCATGTCCTAGTGTATAGTCTCACAAAAGAACAGTCACGTCCTAGTGTATAGTCACACAAAGAAACAATCACGTCCTAGTGTATAGTCACACAAAGGAACAGTCACGTTTTAGTGTATAGTCACACAAAGAAACAATCACGTCCTAGTGTATAGTCACACAAAGGAACAGTCACATCCTAGTGTATAGTCACACAAAGGAACAATCATGTCCTAGTGTATAGTCTCACAAAGGAACAGTCACGTCCTAGTGTATAGTCACACAAAGAAACAATCACATCCTAGTGTTTAGTCACACAAAGGAACAGTCACGTCCTAGTGTATAGTCACACAAAGGAACAGTCACGTCCTAGTGTATAGACACACAAAGGAGCAGTCACATCCTAGTGTATAGTCACACAAAGGAACAATCATGTCCTAGTGTATAGTCTCACAAAGGAACAGTCACTCCTAGTGTTTAGTCACACAAAGGAACAATCACGTCCTAGTGTATAGTCACACAAAGGAACAGTCACGTCCTAGTATATAGTCACACAAAGGAACAATCATGTCCTAGTGTATAGTCTCACAAAAGAACAGTCATGTCCTAGTGTATAGTCACACAAAGAAACAATCACGTCCTAGTGTATAGTCACACAAAGGAACAGTCACTCCTAGTGTATAGTCACACAAAAGAACAATCACGTCCTAGTGTATAGTCACACAAAGGAACAGTCACGTCCTAGTGTATAGTCATACAAAGGAACAGTCACGTCCTAGTGTATAGTCACACAAAGGAACAGTCACGTTTTAGTGTATAGTCACACAAAGGAACAGTCACGTCCTAGTGTATAGACACACAAAGGAACAGTCACATCCTAGTGTATAGTCACACAAAGGAACAATCACGTCCCAGTGTATAGTCTCTCAAAGGAAAAGTCTCGTCCTAGTGTACAGTCTCACGGGTGATAACATGTAGTTATCAAGTTGTCTCACGAAGGATTCTACTTTTTGCATTCTACGTACGAGAAAGCTCTATTGAAAATGATGAAGATAGCGAGATGAAATCATTCTCACAAACCCTTTTAACAAAACGAAATATAAAGAGAGCTAAAAAAAAATTCTCCGGAAACCCAAGATTCTTTATCAACTGCCCTAGATGAGTAGTATCCCCTGTCGACTGGTCACAGCCGCAGCGAGCCCTCTCTATTGACAACATATTGAAAGACTTTAAAATCTACATTGATTTGAAGGACTGATAGGTTGAACATTTCCAACTCTTTCAATGAAAGACGAACATCTAATTAGCTACAAAACAACGTCAGAAGTACATAGAAGTCTACTGGCTATACAAATATAATGTAAGAAGAACATAGAAGTCTTCATACCACATATAAACACAATGTCAGAAATACATAGAAGTCTTCAGCTACACAAACAAAAGGTCAGTAGTACATAAAAGTCTTCTAGATACACATACGTAACGTCCAAAATAAATAGAACTCTAATAGCTTTAAAACAAACGTCAGAAATACGTATCACTCTTCTAGTTACGCACACACATAATGTCAGAACTACATAAAAGTTTTCTAGCTACATAAACAAAACGTCAGAAGTACATAGAAGTCTTCTAGGTTCACACACATAACGTTAGAAGTACATAGAAGTCTTTAAGGTTCACACACATAACGTCAGAAGTACATAGAAGTCTTGAAGGTTCACACACATAACGTCAGAAGTACATAGAAGTCTTCTGTTTCCATAAATATAACGTCAGAAGTGCATAAAAGTCCTCAAGCTTAACAAACAAAACGTCAGAACTACATATAATTTATCTGGCTACACAAATATAACTTTTCTAGCTATCCAAACATAACGCCAGAGCTATGTTTAACGTCAGATCTACATTGAAGTCTTCTGGTTACACACATAACGTCAGAACTACATTGAAGTCTTCTGGTTACACACATAACGTCAGAACTTCATTGAAGTCTTCTGGTTACACAAATAACGTCAGAACTACATTAAAGTCTTCTGGTTACAGAAACATAAAGTCAGAACTTCATAGAAGTACTTTACCTACACAAACTTTTTTTTTATTTACATTATCCATTGTATACATGTCAATATATAGTAACATATAAATATCTACAAGGCAGTATACAAAGGATTTTTTACACACGCAAACATTCACACATCCACTCGCACATATCGGATTGAACTGGAATTATACAGAAGGAAATTGAAGGCTGCGTTAGAAAGAATTCAATTTATCAATTATTCACCAATAATAAAATGCAGTTATCAAAAACAGATATAAAACATTCAATAATATTCAATAGATGAGGCTTTAAACAAAAACAAAAACATGTCAACTGGGTTCAAACATTTTCTTCCATAAGTCCCATTTTTTATCAAAAATTGACAGTTTAGAGTTATAAATTGATACAGATCTCTCAATGTTATATTTCATTTTCAAATGATTTATTAGACCAAGAAGGTTTGGCTTTTTACACTGTAATGAGCAAGTAAAAATATACTGCTTTGTGTATAAAATAACAAAATTTATAATTAAGTTATCTTTAGTGAGTGGTATTTCACCCAAAATAATATTTTTGATATTAAAACCAATTCTTTTAGCAGTTGTTCTATAGATATACATACTCAAATTTCTCCATAAGTCCACTATGTCATTACAAGTTACAAATACATGTTGAATAGTTTCAGTATCCTCCTTACAAAAGTTGCATGAATCAGATGTTTTAATGTTAATTTTTTTGAGATAGTAGCCAACAGGAAGAATTCTATGAAGAAGTCGGTATTGAAACCACTGTACAGAAGAATCATTTATAGTCTTGAAACACACTCGAAAAACTTCTTACCTACACAAACTTAACGTCAGAACTACATAGAAGTCTTCTGGTTAAACAAACATAATAATTACATAGAAGTCTGCTAACTACACAAACGTAACGTCAGAAGTACAAAAAAAGTTTTCGTTTTACACACACATGACGTTAGAAGTACATAAGTCTTCTAGCTACACACACATAAACCCTTATCACCTGCATACGGGGTTTATATCTCTCAGCTGATTCGATACGCCAGAGAATGCTCTACGTATGAACAATTTCTGAAACGAGGTAAGTTATTGACAAACAGGTTGATGAAACAAGAATATCAGCAGTCTCGTTTAAAGTCATCATTTCGTAAGTTTTATGGTCGATACAATGACCTTGTCAGCAAATACAATCTATCATTAAGTCAAATGCTGACTGACTTTTTTCATACTAATTGTTAGGCCATTATTTACACACTGAATTGTCGACGGTTCTTCCCAAAATTTCCCGATCATGACAAGGAGCACACGGCGGGTGTGACCGGTCAGCAGTGGATGCTCACTCCTCCATGGCATCTGACCCCACCTCTGATGTCTTAGAGGTCCGTGTTTGCTCTGCTCTTATTTTGTAATGTTTAATGGACGTTTGAGCTCAAATACTGTTCGTAATCTCCACATATTTCATTATAAAAGAAATATCCTCAGGTAGTGTAGATTCAAGTTTGTTCCAATCATGACCCCTGGGGGTAGGGCAGGGCAACAACAGGGGGTCAAACTTTACCATAGAAATATATAGGAAATATCTATAAAATCTTCTTCTCAAGAACAGATAAGCCATTATTAGTCATATATATACAGAAGTATCCTCAGGTAGTGTAGATTTAATTTTGTTCAAATCATGACCCCAGAGGTAGAGTGGGGCCAAAACAGTGGGTCAAAGTTTTACATAGGAATATATAGGTGTAATGGTTAAGGGGCATTTGAGTAAAACGCATTGAAGACTTCAAATAGTGGAATGAACTGACAACCCTTTGAATGGACTGGCCAAACCAAAGGGTATATAAGGCAAAGCTTTGGGAAAATCAGGCATACAGAAGCTAGCTGAAGAAGGATGTCGAATCAGCAGTAGGTATTCCGTCCCTAATAACAACAGATTCAATGAAATTGAATACATAACAGATGTGTAGGGGTTGAATACTCAGTTTACCTGTATTTGGACAGACATAATTCCCATTTATTACCATTAGCATGTAAGGGTGGGATGTGTCCTAATTTATGACCTTGATTTTTGGTAAGAGTTATCTCCTTCTGTTTTAATTAATAAAAAATCAATTTTTAAAAAAAAATTATCTGGTAAAAAAAAATATTCGTTTTCAATTGTCATTCTATTTCTAATGTTTTAATGCATCTTTCCACCACAGTATTTATTGATATTCTTATTATTTGAATTTTTATTCTAAAAAAAATCGCTTGTCCTTATAAACTTCGATGTAATCTTTAATTAATTACTGCTTAGTTAATTACATTTTTGAAACTTTCTCTTGGTAAATCCTTTTTAAAATGCTTTAAATTAATATCAGAGTATTATATACGTGATGGACATTTAAGGTCAATGGAAGCATCCTTAGGTATTGTAAGTTAACCCCCCCCCCCCCCCCCCGTTCAACATTGAACTTATTTCTGCTTCTTCCTAGCCAATGTGTGCTCAGGTGAGCGCTGTGGCCCATGGGCATCTTGTTTTAATGATGGCGATAAACAAAATTGAATTAAGGTAGTATGGGATACCTCCACGTTATGACGTATTTCCGTTTGAAGTATTGTTTTGATTTGCATGAGTGCTTATTATCGGGTCAAAATTTGTAGTTACACCGTTGAAAAGAACACTCTGAAGCCTATTTCAATGCAAGTTCTCACAAGTCGGCATTTTAAGTAAAAACAGACAAAAAAAATCGCAAGTATATAAATTTACTTATAATTGTACAACGGACATTTAAAAAAGCAAACCCCTGTAAAAGGTAGTTTCAACATTGCTGCTTTTGAACACTTTTAAGCAAAAGCTGTATTTCAATTGTTTGAGTAACTGTACAGCACCTTGTGTGCGGTGAGGCATGGATAAGTGTGATTACTTCACATTGTGCTGAATTATCACCAATCAATTATCACCTTAACCACAGCTGGACTTTTTTGTTATTTAATTCAAGAAGTAACTGTTTGGTCACAAATCAGCTAGCTGTTGTATATAGTCCCAAAACGTTCAGATGAATGCAATTGCTCTGAACAAGACACGTCCTGGAAAGCGATTGTCCATGCATTGTTTTCAAAACCGCTCAAAGTTGAAAACTACAAAGTGCGATTTTTTTATGGTTGGGAAAAAATGCTCATCATTTCTAAAATAGCACCCAGGTTTTTTCAACCCTTGGAAAATAAAGAAGGATAACTCTTCCGCTCGGATCTTTTAATTCAAAAAATTTTAAATGCATTTTATATTTTCCATTTATACATATATTTTCAATTTGTTTATTTCACTTTGCTAACATATTAAGATACATTCTTATGGTAGACTTTCATGAAATGTTATCCGTCTGTTTTCAAGAAATAAAGTTTTCCCAGTTTTTTACGCTTATTTTTTGTTGAAAATTAAAAAAATACTAAGACATATTTCTTGTCATTTTTGTTTTTATATACACTTTATATTAGCAAACGCCTGCCTATAATATTAAGCTTATGAAAAAAGAATTATGCAAGGAAAAAATCATTTTTGTACTTCTCATTAAAATAATAAAAAAAATTATTAAAATTACACTTTAATATACTGAAAGGTGGGGGTATTTCAAATCCTTCTAATTTGGGTACATAAATATGTAGGAGAAGTTTCGTTTGGTATCCCATACCACCTTAATTCAAAGTCGACGTTATGTATGGCATTAATAGTACGATAGCATCCCTGATGCATTCATCTATATTAAACCGTGGTAAAATTTTTAAAACCATTTTTGAAAGAGAGTGGACATGTTTGATTTTTTTTACTCCAGTTTTTAATGAATTTGTTGCAAAGTGATGAAAATTACCACATGTCTGACACGCACATATTACAGAAAAAATACAATGCACCTGTCCTCCAAACAATTGAACCCGGAACCATTTGATCGTGTCCGGTAAGGAAAGACGGTGATAACGGGAGTTGACAAGTTTGTCTTATACATCAGAGAATTTATAATGCCGCTGAGCAGCCCCCCCCCCCCCCTTTCCAAAAAACCAAGATAGTAAGAAACCTAATCGCTACATGTACATATTGAATAATTATCATTGTATGCACTAGTATGTTTTTCCAAGAAATGCAAAGATTAGTTTGCTTACACAACGTTTCAAGTCCACTTTAGGCAGCGGTCCCCCATAATTTAACATCCACTGTAAACGTATTACAATCGGCTATGTATTCTGTTTTGCATATATGTTAGAAAAAAAGCTTCTGCTTAATCAAGTACATGTACATCACTAAATTTAATGCATATACATATGAACATATACATGAAATTTCGCTATTTAGAAATAGGTTTCCGACAAATATCTTTCACACTAAATAAAATGCATTTACAAATGACGTATTAAGATGACGGCGTATTATAAATAAAAATAAAATTAATGCACACAATAGGAAATAAGATGGACGTTTCAAAGTTCTATCCTACTTTTGGAAATTGTTTAAAATCGGAGAGGAACTTTCGATCCCTCGTTTGGTTCATCTCTCTTGGATTGCCGTAGAATTGTGTTCCCATAAACTTGCTAAAAGTATGCATACTAATAACCTGATTCAATAAATGTTAACCCAAACAATTCTGATTTTAGTTAAAATTATAACAAGTTGCTGTTCTTTAAAAAAGGACTGCAATACATGGACCACATGCATGTGTTTCTACACGAAATTCAAAGAAAATTTCTAGATTTAGTGATTTTACAAAGTTGTAATTAAATTTATTTTTTTTTTTACATGTATCTTGTAATTTTCATCGCTATTCAAGTTTGCTTAATTAGGCTGTAAAGATAAAAAAAAACCATGACCTTAAAAGTATGTGAATATGAAATGTTCAATCCAATTTATATTTGATGTTCCGAATCCGCTACCGCTTCTCAAAAGAAGCGGTAGCGGATTCGGAACATTTAATTTTAATTAGATTGTGAAATATTGATCTAGGTATCTATCACAATTGTAAACATTGGTAAAGTAGCCTTTAAAATTAACAACAGAATTAAAAGGGGCCTAAGCGTGCAGGTGTCGTAATGGTTGAATTGTAACTCCGTTGGCGGATCGAGGAAAGGGGGGTTCGGATGTTGTAACCCCATTTATTTTTGCAGAAAGAGGAAGAGAGAGAGTGTGTGTTTTTATCTGTAATATAGATATTTTTACGTCTAGTATTTTCAATAAAATAAGTACTTCAATCTCTGCACTTTCTACTCTCTAGAGTTTTGCTTATTTCTTTTCTCCTTGTACTTTCACAACCCCGGCCCCGGGCCTCGACCACCCACACGTAACATGAAAGATTTCACTTCGATATCATCGGAAGATTCCGGCGAACGTACATAGCTATTTTTTGGACCATCTTCTGGAGAAACTAACTTTAAGAAGTATGCATAAAAGGTCTTGAAAGGGAGTATGCATAAGAGAATATTTTTCTCCTTATGTTATGGGGATATTTTAGTCAATAAAGAGAAAGGTTCAAAATGTCCCCGTGGTATGTTGGGGAGGGGGGCTCACTTTTAATTAAAAAAATAAACTTTTGTTATACTTTGAATATATAAGTTTTGATTTGCATTGCAAGCTCCCCCGCACTTTTTGTTGCGGGAAGGTTCAAAATACGGACAATCAAACATTTAAAAGAAATCAAAATGTACCGAAAAGTTTAGACGAAGTTCCCTTCCCCCGAAATAGGATTTTAAAGTGTGGATCACAGGTTGTTATTTTAATTAATTTATTTTTTGTTGCTTGTCAACTCTTTTTGGAGGTTGCCCCCTTTGAAAACTGTTGCTACGGACTTGAATATAAGTGCCTGCAGTGTGACCCTTTCAAACACTGCCGAATCCGACCCTGTACTGGAGCACTAGAGGGTCTCGGCACTAGAGGGTCTCGAGTTATTTAAAACGATGCTAGGTTATCGATTAACTCGATCAACTTAAAAAAAAATTATTTTGTGTGTGTGTGTGTGTTTTTCTCTGTCTCTTTTAAATAACGGAATGGTTAATATAAAACACCTGCAATCGCAACTTCTCGGCAAAACAACGTGTTTTTCCGAGCTCGCCAGAAGGTCTGAGAAGATGCGATTGACAATCTCATCGCACTTGTGTAGACCTAGGCTATTTGGTCTTGCAAGCACAGGTGTGTGCACTGTTTGCTGGTGACGCTTAGACTGGTGACGGTATTTGCTACGGACATGAAGAACTATACACCAGTTTCATAACATGTGCAGTTTTTTTTTTCTAGTGAAAATTTGAGTAATTGAAAGTCGAATATCTTGGATATGGGGTAACCCATATCTATTCTTGTTACAACGACCGTCAATGCATCCATGGACGAGTTCATTGGTTACTCGGAAAGGTGGCACAGATCTACCTTTCGTTAACATTTTTAATATATTCGATCAGTGCATATTATCTATTCAAGATATATTACTAAAGTCAGGTACTCTTCACACAATTGCTCCGAAGAAAATAGTTCCATTCATGATCAGTAGATACAACATTACAACAAATGTTAAGAATAATGATGTATATTTAATACGTTAAAGAAAACAAAATTAACGTAAAAAGATTTTAAGAAAATCACTTTTCCCAAGAAAAGGAAATAAAAAGTTTTCATATTCCTACGCTCGCTGCCTCCTCAGTCTTTTTCACGAAAATATATAGGTCATCCTTCGATTGATAGTGATAAATCTTTTCACCAATTATATAACTGTCATGATAATTGTTCGTTAATTGCCGTATATTTTCTTTTGAGTGAGAATATTAATCATTAACTGTGTGTGTGTGTGTGGTTTTTTCTCTTTTTTTAAATAACGGAATGGTTATTATGTTGTTAAACACCTGCAATCGTAACTTCTCGGCAAAGCAACGTGATTTGCCGAGCTCGTCTGAAAGGATCTTCGCACGTGTGTAAACCTAGTCTATTTGGTCTTGCAAGCACAGGTATGTGCATCTTTCGCTAGTGACGCTTAGATCATGTAGACTGGGTATCAGTATTTGCTACGGACATGAAGAAGAACTATACACCAGTTTCATAACAAGTGCAGGTTTTTTTACTCAAGCCCTAGACTGGGCTAAAGGGGCTGAGTTACCTAAAACGATGCTAGGTCATTGATCTACTCAGTTTAAAAACACGAAAATATACTATTTTTGTAAATAAAAACATTTCTAGAAACAAAAATGAAGTTTATCTTCAAAACGTCTCTATATTCAAAATCTATATAAAGTGTTAAATGTCGGATTTTATTCTATGACGAAGGAGTGATGCTCCACAGCCGCAACCGATCTCGCGCTTTCCTTTGCGTTTAACAACGGCCGTCAATGCATCTCTAGACGAGTTCATTGATTACTCTTGTTGACCCATCTTTAACATCTGCCTATACTTTGAGTTAAAGTACTTTAATAGCACAAAATTAAAAAATAAATTAAAATCTATCCTTGATAGATCTATAGTTTTGCTATTTATAAAAATTGGGCTATCTTTGATCTTTGCTTGAACTTGTTTCGAATTTTTACAGAAGATTCTAACATTGGAAAGTTAGATGGTACACATGTAGCACAGGCCCATAGTATGCGGGATTTTTTCGGAGCCCCCCCCCCTTTCACTTTGAAAACGTTGCTACAGGCCTGTAACATGCTATTTGGATTAAATATTCCTGAAAATGAGTGAGCTGTTAAATACATCTTTAAAATTATACGGTTAATTATATTTAGTCTATGTTCTATGTGAAATTAAAACTTTTTCTATAGGCATCTGCAACGTTGTGATAATAAAAGTCACTAATCGCATGTAACGTTATATACATGTATGTACATGCAGTTTCCTTAGTACATGCATATTTTATTCAACAAAAGATGTTGAAACCCAGTAGCCTAAATATTATGTCATTTTAGGTTATTTATGGCCATTGTATAGTTGACTTTCTACAGCTTGAGTATCTCTGACGTTTTATCAGTAAATAGTTTTTTTTTTAAAAATTAGAAATCATCTGAGCACAATGAAAATTCGAATAAATTAAAAGTCGAATATCTTGGATATGGGGTAACCCATATCTATTCTTGTCTACAATGAACTGCCTACTTTGAGTGATTGTAGTTTCATCGCAAAGTTGTTAAATTTTATTCCCGATTGGCCTATAGTTTTGTCATTTTAGAAAATCGGGCTATTTCGATACATGTAAGGGACTTAACATCTGCACTAGATTTATACGGAAGATATCCTATCATTGGAAAGATAGATGGTACAGATTTTTTTTTTATGTCTCTCCCTCTCCCCTACATGGAAAACGTTTCTACAGGCCTCTATCAAGCTATATTTGGATTGCTGTCAATCAAATTATTTTGCGAACCTTGATGCACAAAACTAATGCCGGTAAATCTTTTAAAACCTAGTAGTTGAATTAAGTTTTTAATTCAACATGTTCAAGCTGTTAAGCTATCTATATAAGTTTTTCCTACTTATTTAAAATGCTTGTACCATAGAATTTAGGTTGTATATAAGGATGTATGTATTAAAGCGAAATTCAGATATTGGTTACGTCAAAGAATAAATAAATACGATGTGCAGATTTTAGAGCGAGGTTTGCCATTGGCATATTCTAATTCGAAAAGGGCAAATTGTTCTAAGGGCAAGATGTCTTAGAGGCGAACTCTCTAGCATTCTCGCGCATGCGTAGCCTGACGTAAGCCCATGGCATCCGGTTTAACTCCACTTATATATTTTCTGCGTGGACCTCAGGGTCCACGCAATGAAACAATTTTTAATTCATTCGGCATAAAAAAAATCAGCATTTGCAGATTTGCGAGAGTCTGCTGTATTTAACAATAATACACGTATCATCAAATAGAAATAGAAGAATAATATGTTGACGGTGCGACCGTTGGGGCGAGCGCATATTTCACTTCATTCGTTAAGATCCGCCTCTTCAAACCGCACGAGACATTTGGAACGTCTAGACTGTGACGTCACATGACGTCGTATGTTAGCTGCATTTCCATAAATGAAGTTTAAAAAATGCACTGATTTTAACAAAGAACGTTTAATCTACTATCTGTATGCAATATCCATTGAATCAAGGTGAGTTTATTTTGTGTGAATTTTTAGTTGTTGTTACCGCGCGAACGAAGTTAGCAGCGAGAACAAGAAGCGATGCATTGTGGGTCCAGTATTACTGCGGGAAAAAAAATCTATTGAATGAATGTGAATTAGTCCGAATTTTCTCTTCGCCCAGGCGTTGTCGTTAGAGCTTCGCGCCGCTCGCTGCGCACGCTATAACTGCTGCTTCGTGCACTTCGAATTTTCCGCGACAAGCTGATAAAAGATACCACAGAGTCTGACACATTTGTTTCATATTTGGATATTTTACTAGAATAAGACGTTAATGGAACCTAACAACAAAACTCTATGATAACGAAATGACCTTAACTCTCTATTGTCAAATTCCCTTATTTATGTAGCAATATACCCTTGTCACCTGCATATGGAGTTTAAGTTTACCAGTTAATTCGATACGGAAGAGCATGTTTTACGTATGAACAATTGCTAAAATGAGGTATGTTATTGACAAATAAGTTGATGAAACAAGAATGTCAACAGGCTCTTTTAAAGTCAACATTTCGCAAATTCTGTGGTCGATACAATGACCTTGTTAGCAAACAAATTCTATCAGTAAGTCGAATGTTGACTGACGTTTTCTATACAAATTGTTAGACCATTATTAACACAATGAATTGTCTACGGATTTTTTTTTTTGTATCCACATTCATCATGACGGGGAGGACAGGGCAGGTGTGACCTGTCGTCAGGGGATGCTTACTCCTCCATAGCACCTGATTCCACATCTGATATTTTAATAGGTCTGTGTTTGCTGTACTCCAAATTTGTATTTTTTTCAATGGAGCGTATTACTGTGTGCGTTATCTTCATGTTTCATTTAAAGGTTCCGTAAATAATGCAAAGGGAAGCTATATAATACCAACAACATGTATTTCTAGGTCATTGAAATTTTTTACCGACTATTCAAAAAGCTAAAGAAAGTCATCCAACTTGAATACAGGCTGAATTCTGTGATTATAGATATTGCCTGGTTTTTAAGGCGCCACGTTTTACGGAAGACAGTAATTCTAAAAAAAAAATCCGTCTGTTCCTTAAACTTAATTTTTCCAACAAAGGAATTGACCCCGTAATAATTAGTAATATTCCTAATTGCAAAAGGGTACAGATTTGCTTTCCATCATATTTCAAGTTAAAGTTCACATCTTGTATTTCTTACAAATCCTCCTATGCGTTCATGTTCTTCTCCCTGTCAGTATAGTGCTGCTGGAAACGTCATTACTTGTGACCTGAATATAGTTAAAATAAGGATCCTCAATCATTTATTTTAAAAGGGTCAAAATTTATTGAACCCCGGTCTTTCAACTGGCGACAAAATTTCTTAATTATTATGAACCCTTTTGAAGATTATGCTAGAAGATGGGCAATTGGACTTTTGCGAGAAGCGCTGATTTTTACAATCGACGGCTTACTTTTACACTAGGACAGTGTATGGAAGCTCTTTTGCGATATAAATATTAAGCTTAACAGTTAGGATAATAATGGGCCATTTCGAAGCATATATTACGTTGTCTAGGAAGGAAACAGCAACTACCCTACCCTCAGTCTCCTCCCTTCCAACATTAACCAACTCATGCTTAGTTTTCCGTCCGGAATGTTTTTTGTTCCTTATTTGATTCCTTTAGAAAATGAGATTGAAAGGAGGTACGTACTAACCCTCAAGAATAAGGTAATTTAAGCTATGTAATACTGCCTCCCATCATCTCTTGTATTGATTGCATACCATTAATTATGTTAGTGTCCAAAACAAGATACCTATAACCACTATTATGGTTTTCTTATCTATTATCATTTCCGTACCTCCGTACATAAGGTAGGTTTAAATGTTCAAGTAAGCTGTCGACTGTGTAAAAGTCAGTGCTTCTCGCAAAAGTCCAATATGAAGACTAACATTTTGTCAGAATAGATTATAAATTTAAGGTGGATGTTGGAATATATCTAAACCGTCAATCCTTCTGTCTTCAACAATTCAGATGTGAAAAAAGAATTAGATTACATGATGAATATGTACTGGTCCCAGTTAATTCTGCAAATAGTAATCCAACTTATAATTCCCTTTCTGAGGAGGAAATTCTTCAAAATCACATGTTAATTTTTTTTAATATTCCCAACAACCAAATTGAATTTGAATCACCATACCTATACTGGATGTCACAATTCATGTCCATAATTGTTTCCATATATTTTATCAGATTACTTTATAACTAATATTTATTGCCCAAAATGTTCTCCATACTCTTAAGCTTGTTCAGCAGGTTTTACCCGGCGATTTAAATCCCGTGCTATTCAGAAATCAGATTGGGCGTAGCAATTGACCAGAGCAGTCGTGTTGTAAGACAGCTCAAGTTTTTTTTCTTAAATGTTTAAATAATTGCTTAATATTTAATGACCAGAGGTCCACCTATTCTGGGTAAGTGTAATTTATTTATTATTATTAATAATATGGTTTATTGACGGTTTTTATTCCTGAAATGGCCACAGAACTTTGTTCTATATTTTCATTCGTAAGTTAGATTCAAAGTAGTATTTGCTCATGTAATGTATGTATATTATAAGTAAATGTAAAAGTGTATGAGTATATGTATAATGTAGACGTAGTGTTGCATGTACAAAGTATGGCGTATAGAATTCGTCTTAAAGAAAAGTTATTGTCTACAAGTAGTACACTTAGTCTATATGTGAACGTAAAGTTCTGTAAAGTAAAGTAAATTGAAGTAATGAAGTATATGTACAATGCAGTAAAATGCACCTTAGTGGATGTACAGGAAAATGTGCAAGTATGAGCGAAGTATGTTAAGTATATTATATCTTAATCTAACTTTAATTTATATTATAGATCCCATAAAGCCATTAAACCATTAAGCCATCATGTCTTTGTGCCATTGTGCCATTATGCCATTAAGCTATTATGCCATTGAACCATTCAGCCCTTGAGCCATTAAGCCATGCAGAAAACGCGTGTGTTTTGTATATTTTGTAAATAAAACTATTTTATAAAAAAAAAATTGAATTGTAATTTTGGGAAGCCGCCAGCCACTCTGTGACAAAATTGGTGTCAGAAGTTGGATTCACAATCCCAGGATATCCAAGGATATCAACTTTAACTCAGGACGACGTCAGGATAGACAGTCAACCTGGAAACTCAAATCTTCTATAAATAACAAGTTCCAAATACAGGTGTTGTTTTCGGTTATGGAACCTCGCAGAGGAAATCTACATGTCAACGACAGTGTCTGATGTCCCAAAGCAAGACGACTTGAATTCATCTTACAGGAAACTCACTTAACAGTTTATTTCAATTGAAACAATTATTGTCAAACTGTAAGAAAAGAAACTTTTACTGAAAAAACTTCACAATTTGATACAAAAGACTGTTACAAAAGTTATTAGAATAGTGAATTACTTGCTTTAAAATCTAGTGAATATTTCATATATGTTCTCTGATTGTATTCTGTATGTACATGAAGTTTGTAATCATTCTTACTCTTACAACTGTTATTGTAGGCAATGTTTCATGGTCATTTGGGATCCAGAAGGTTTCTAGAAGTAGTGAGGGGTGAACTTCCTCAGAGTACATGGAGGATGGTCAGTGTAAAAATAGTGTGGTAAATAAGTCAATAATATTAACAATTGTGTCGCCCATTCTCAAAATTGCAAATTCAGTAGGAAGTAAAATTCCAAGTATAGTAGTTTCTTTAGTAGTACATATAGTACCGCAGTACATAGAAAGTAGTATTCAGAGTAGAGTCGTTAGTAGTACATGTAGAAGTGCAGCATATATGTGTTAACACAAAAATGTGTTAGAAATGTCTTGGTGTTATGTTCAAAAGGTCATGTCCGTAAAAATGGACTCGGTACAAGATTTAATCGCTGCAGGCGAGAGGTTAGGTTATGAAAATGAAGAGTTAAGAAACTATGTTACTGAACAACAGAAAATACAGCGTGAAGAGAGAGCAGCGGCTCGACAGAGGGAAAAAGAAGAACGAGAATATCAGCTAGAGATGGAACGTATGTATCATGAGATGAAGATTAAGCAGTTACAAGAGGAACACGAATTAGAACTGGCAGAGAAAAATGCAAAAGATAAGGTTAGTGACGTTATGGTAAAACCTAATGTACCGAAAATTCCTCCTTTTGACGAGAACAAAGATGAGATCGATAGCTATTTGAGAAGGTTTGAGAGGTATGCGACAGCCATGAATTGGGAGAAATCTTATGGTCGACACACCTCAGTGCTTTATTGAAAGGGCGAGCGCTAGATGTATACGCTCTCATGTCTACGTCAAAAGTAAGTGATTATGACGAACTTAAAGCAGCTTTACTATGTAGGTACGAAATGACAGAGGATGGTTTTAAAAAGAAATTTCGTTCATGTAGACCTGAAGATGGGGAAACATTTTCACAGTTCACTGTTAGACTTGCTTCTTACTTGACTCGATGGGTCGAAATGTCTAAAATTATTTGTTCATTTGAGGCTCTTTTCGATCTTATGCTTCGAGATCAAATGTTACATGTGTGTAATTTTGAATTGGCAGTGTTTCTGGAGCAGAATGTTCCAAAGACAGCGGATCAGATGAGTATGTTAGCTGATCAGTTTAGGGAAGCTAGAAATACAAGTGCTGTTAATTTGTGTTCAAAGGTAATGAACAAACCTGAGGTAAGTAAGGTACCAGAAAAACCAAAAGATGTACGCCAGCATCAGCAACAGAAGTCAAGGTTTGTTCAAAACAATGAAAATAAATGTTTTGTATGTAACAAATATGGTCATATTGCACCCCAGTGCAGATTTAGAAGTAAAAACTCAAGTGCAACAGTGTGCAAGGAAGGACGTGGAGCAAATCAAACAGGTGGTGGTAATGCAAATCCAAATAACTGCGCAGCGCTGATTTACAGTCAAAACCCGTCTATTTATAGTCAGGTAAGTGACCATACAACCGTTTTAACATCGGCATGTCATTCCACAGAGAAACCAATGCCTCTTTCAGCTGGCTATGTTGAAGGTCATCCAGTTACCTTACTGAGAGATTCAGGATGTCGGAACATTGTAGTTCGCAAGAGTCTGGTAAAAGAGGAAAACTTGACAGGTAGACAGGAAACGTGTGTTTTGGCAGACAACACGAGAATAGTGGTCCCTGTGACAAAGGTTGTCATTGATTCTCCATATGTATCAGGTGAGTATGAATGTTGGTGTATGGAAAATCCTGTCTTTGATCTGATTGTAGGTGAAGTAGAGAATGCGAGAAAACCTCACGATCCTGATCCAGAATGGAAACCAAACACTATATCAGCGTTAGAAACAAGAAAACAGGTAAAAGAAAAACAGAAAAAGTATAAACCACTTAAAGTTCCAGAAATTGTCAAAGATGAAATAAACCCAGATGACATATTGCGGGAACAACAATCAGATCCGTCACTCGAAACAGCACGCAGGAAGGTCGAACGTCACATGATGGTAAGGTCAAGTGGTTTGAAAAGAATGGTCTTCTGTGCAGAGAATATGAGTCATCAGAAATAGAGGGTGGTAAGACCTATTCTCAACTTATAGTTCCTTCAAAGTTTCGTCATAATGTAATGAAATTAGCTTATGAATCAATCATGTCTGGCCATTTAGCGATTAGTAGAACCATTTCTAGGATTTTGTTAAAATGCTTTTGGCCAGGAATGCAGTCGGAGATAAAACAATTTTGTCGGTCTTGTGATACATGTCAGAGAACGGTGTCTAAGGGTAAGGTGACTAAAGTTCCTCTAGATAGAATGCCTTTAATAGATATGCCTTTTAAAAGAGTTGCTGTAGACATTGTAGGTCCACTACATCCTGCAACTGAAAAAGGTAATCGTTTTAACTTTAGTCGATTACGCCACAAGGTTTCCACAAGCCAAGGCGCTTCCAGGAATAGACACAGAGCAGATTGCTAAAGCCTTACTTGAAATGTTTTCCTATACAGGTATTCCAGAGGAAATATTGACAGACATGGGAAGTCAATTCACTTCCGGGTTCATGAAAGAGGTTAGTAGACTCATTTCGTTAAAACAGTTGACAACTACTCCGTATCACCCTATGTGCAACGTGTTAGTTGAACTGTTTAACGGTACACTTAAAAAAATGCTTACACGTATGTGTATAGATAGACCAGAGACTGGGACAAATATCTACCTACTGTGCTTTTTGCATATAGTGAGGTGCCCCAGGAAAGTTTGGGCTTTGCTCCCTTTGAGTTGTTATATGGTCGTACAGTGAGAGGACCCATGACAATCCTTAAAGAATTACTGACGAAAGAAATTCCAGATCAACAGGTAAAGTCTTCCTACCAATACATTTTAGATCTCCGAGAGCGATTGGAGTCAACTTGGGAGTTGGCACAGGAGAATCTTAAAAGGGCGTCACAAAGACACAAAGTGTACTTTGACAAGAAGGCTAGAGTACGAAATATGAAACCAGGTGAGAAAGTTTTGGTTTTGTTGCCTTCTGATAATAATAAGATCCTAATGCAATGGAAAGACCCTTTTCAAATCGTGAAAAAGATAGGTAAAGTAGACTATCAGTTGGATGTCAAAGGAAAAGTAAAGACGTATCACGCAAACATGTTAAAAAGTTATGTGGAACGTTGTGAACCAGTTGTTCAATGTGTTATGTCAGTTGTAGATTCAGAACAGATTGATGAATCAATCGGTGAGTATGGTGAAGAAGCAGAATTCTTGGAAGTACAGTCTCGAGAATCCTACAAAGATGTTGATGTGAATCCAGATCTCAACAAAGAGGAGAAACAAACTCTTATGGATCTTTTACACAGGTATAGTGATGTTTTAACAGATGTACTAGGCCATACACATGTGCTTGAACATGAAATCAGGACAACAACGGATAAACCTGTTAGAGTGAGTCCGAGACAAATCCCTTTTGCTATGATGGGAACGGTGAAAGAAGAGATAAATAAAATGTTAGAAATTGGGGTAATAGAACATTCGGAAAGTCCATATTCATCCCCTATAGTTCTTGTTGCAAAGAAGGACATCACATATCGATTTTGCGTCGATTTTAGAGCTCTGAATCGCATTACTGTGTTTGATGCGGAGCCTATGCCTGATGTTGGTGCAATGTTTGCTAAATTATCGGGTCATAAGTATTTCTCAAGGTTAGATTTGTCAAAGGGGTATTGGCAAATGCCATTGACTGATTCTGCCCGTACAATGACAGCTTTTCAGACTCCCCAAGGTCTTTTCCAGTTCACCAAAATGCCTTTTGGGTTGGTTACAGCTCCGGCTACTTTTTGTCGTATCATGCGCGAGGTGCTCCATAATGTTTCTAATGTTGACAATTTCATAGTTGATATTTTGATATTTACTCATACTTTCGATCAACATATCTCTGTGCTTTCTCAAGTTTTACAGCGTCTCCGTTCAGCAAATCTCACAGCCAGACCAACGAAGTGTTCTTTGGCTTATCAAAAACTGGAGTGTCTGGGTCACATCATAGGAGATGACAAAGTACATCCACATCCAGATAAAGTATCGGCTATACAACAGGCGAACCATCCTTCGACGAAAAAACAACTGCGATCTTTTCTAGGACTGGTAAATTTTTACAGAAAGTTTATCCCAAATTTTGCCCACATAGCTCTTCCGTTAACAGACCTTACGAGAAAGTTCTCTCCTAGTAAACTTCAATGGACTGAAGCTCAGGAATTAGAGTTTCAAAATTTAAAAGCATTTATTACACAATCTCCGATTTTGAAATTACCAGATCTTTCCAAGGTTTTCATTGTACAGACTGATGCATCCGACAGGGGTATCGGGGCAGTACTCTTACAGGAAGAAGGTGAATTTAAACTCCCTGTTGCCTATGCCAGTCGGAAACTAAAACCAAGTGAAGAACACTACTCGACGATAGAAAAGGAATGTTTGAGTATCATTTGGTCAGTGCAAAAGTTTCACAGGTATCTCTATGGGAAAGAGTTTATTTTAGAGACAGATCACTATTCCCTGGTATATTTGAATAAGACCAAGTTGGTGAACTCCAGACTAATGAGATGGGCTGTCACTTCAGCCGTACCGATTCCGCATCAAGGCGATCAGAGGGAAGGACAATGTAGGAGCGGATTATTTAAGCAGACAGTAAGAATCCGTCAGTAACTCTATGTAAATAAAGTTCATGAATGAAGAATTTTATCTTGTTTTATCTTATGTTTGAAAATTAAAAAAAAAAATCATGTACATAAATTGTGTTTGGAAAAAAATTACATGTATGTAATTTTTCTTTAAAGGGGGAAGGTATGTCACAATTCATGTCCATAATTGTTTCCATATATTTTATCAGATTACTTTATAACTAATATTTATTGCCCAAAATGTTCTCCATACTCTTAAGCTTGTTCAGCAGGTTTTACCGGCGATTTAAATCCCGTGCTATTCAGAAATCAGATTGGGCGTAGCAATTGACCAGAGCAGTCGTGTTGTAAGACAGCTCAAGTTTTTTCCTTAAATGTTTAAATAATTGCTTAATATTTAATGACCAGAGGTCCACCTATTCTGGGTAAGTGTATTTTATTGATTATAATTAGAAATATGGTTTATTGACGGTTTTTATTCCTGAAATGTCTTTGTTCTATATTTTCATTCGTAAGTTAGATTCAAAGTTGTATTTGCTCATGTAATGTATGTATATTATAAGTAAATGTATAAGTGTATTAGTATATGTATAATGTAGACGTAGTGTTGTATGTACAAAGTATGGCGTATAGTATTCGTCTTAAAGTAAAGTTATTGTCTACAACTAGTACACTTAGTCTATATGTGAACGTAAAAGTTCTGTGAAGTAAAGTAAATTGAAATAATGAAGTATATGTACAATGCAGTAAAATGCACCTTAGTGGATGTACAGGAAAATGTATGAGCGAAGTATGTTAAGTATATTATATCTGTATTTAACTTTAATTTATATTATAGATCCCATAAAGCCATTAAGCCATCATGTCATTGTGCCATTGTGCCATTAAAGGCAGAGATTTTAAGCACCGCCTTCCAAAATACCTGGTCTGTGTACCCCTGTCAATCAAGTGCATTAAAGGTACATCATTGGGTGCTAGAACTTGATTAACATTTACTTACTAGTCCCTGTGTATACCCTGTACAAATTGTATGGCACTAGTGGTGACCTTCAAATTAACATTTGATCCTTTGATATTTACCACACATGGTATAAACAATAGAGAAGCTGTACTACTATGGAATTTTTAGCTTGATAATATATATTCATACACACCTTTAGTATTTGAAATAATTATGATATTCTTTATGATAATATATATATCAAAATTTGGTATACCTTTTTTTTAAAGCTCAACAAATATTTTGATAATTAAATTTGTTTTAATGGGTGGGGATGCTTTGACACACATTCAATTACAATTAATAAAAATTATTTAAATTAAACTTTATTTACAACTTTTTATTTCTAACTTAAAATCATCTCAAAATCCCAACATAGGTAAAGTTTGACTTCTTAGGTACTCCACTGTGTATTAAATCACTTCCTGTGTATAGGGATTAGAAGACAGACGACCACAGGTAGTCTGCAAGCCCTCAAGGCATTCACACCTGTACAAAATAAGCCCCTCCCTCACCTGGAATTTACCACCCGGTAAAAAAATCTCTGCCTTTAAGCTATTATGCCATTGAACTATTCAGCCCTTGAGCCATTAAGCCATGCAGAAAACGCGTGTGTTTTGTATATTTTGTAAATAAAACCATTTTATCAAAAAAAAATTGAATTGTAATTTTGGGAAGCCGCCAGCCACTCTGTGACACTGGATTCAAAAAAATCCTTACAAATAGAGATACATAGCGGGTTCTAGTAACTGTCTACCAAGCCTCCTTGTTTATTTCTCACGGAGATATTAAGGAAGCTCTAAACACTGCACACTAAAGAGTTCTATTTGTTTGGTAGTTTTATTAAGCTAGAGTGATCTGCCCTTAGAAGAAAAATAGAATAAATGGGAATCTACAGTTAAAGACACTATATCTTATGAATTAAAGTATGCTTAACATTATTTTACACCAAGATTAAGTAATTGAATACATTATTTCCATTAATTTAACAACAGTAATTTCTGTTCACAGAAATAAGGCAGGCACCCTATGTTGAAAATGAACTAGTACACTGAAAATGTACACCTTTATATGATATATTTTTCTCAAAGTCCAAAAAGCATTTTTAGCTCACCTCGACGAAGTCGAGATGAGCTTATACTATACCCCCGGCCCGGCGTCGGTGTTGGCGTTAGCGTCGGTGTCCCGGTTAAAGTTTTAGGAGCAAGTCCATTCCCAAGTAACTGTAAGCCCTACCTGGACCAAACTTGCATGGATGATGCATCTAGGGATGGACACTACCACACTTGCTTCGGATGCTGGATCTGACCTACATTTTCCAGTTGAGTGACCAGGTTAAAGTTTTTGGAGCAGGTCCATTCCCAAGCAACTCTAAGCCCTATCTTGAACAAACTTGCATGGATGATGCATCTAGGGATGGACATTACCACACCTGCTTCGGATGCTGGTTCTGACCTACATTTTCTAGATGAGTGACCAGGTTTAAGTTTTTGGAAGAGGTCCATTCCCAAGTAACTATAAGCCCTACCTGGACCAAACTTGCATGGATGATGCATCTAAGGATGGACACTACCACACTTGCTTCGGATGCTGGATCTGACCTACATTTTCCAGATGAGTGACCAGGTTAAAGTTTTTGGAGCAGGTCCATTCCAATGCAACTCTAAGCCCTACCTGGACCAAACTTGCATGGATGATGCATATAGGGATGGACACTACCACACCTGCTTCGGATGCTGGATCTGACCTAGATTTTCCAGATGACTGGTTAAAGTTTTTGGAGCAGATCCATTCCCAAGTAACTATAAGCCCTACCTGGACCAAATTTGCATGGATAGTGCATCTTGGGATGTACGCTAACCAACCTGCTTCGGATGCTGGATTCGACCTAGATTTTCCACATGAATGAATTTTCGCCATATTTTAACCAAATTAGCATGGATGATGTAGCTAGGGATGGTCACTTCCAGACTTGCTTTGGATTCTGAATCTGACCTACATTTTCCAGATGAGTGACCAGGATAATTTTTTGGAGTAGCTATATAACATTATGGCCTGTTTTGATTAAACTTGCGTAGATGGTGCATCTAAGGATGAAAACTTTCAGACTTACTTTGGGTGTTGGAACTGACCAAAATTTTCTTGATTAGTAAACAGGATAAACATTTTTTTGAACAGGTCTATTTCCAAGTAACTATAAGTCATACTTAAACCAAACTTGCATGGATATTGATCTTGGGATGTACATTAACTAAAAAAAGAATATGATAACATTCGTCGAGGTGAGCTTCGTAATCTTTGATTACCTATGTTTCATTAGTATTTAGAGCTTCCTTAACATGTAGCAGTGAAGGAGAAATTCAGGATTACTGTATAACAACTTATTCGAGAAGTGGTGTTAATTAAATGTGGATACAAAAAAACTTAAGAACTTTTTGAAAAGAAATCACAAAGTTTTACCAAAATCAATAACATCAAAACCTAAACCTTTTAATCACTTTATACAACCATTCCCGAAGAGAAATTAAGGACCAGGCTTTTTACATCATAAACAACTGCTTCTTCGATAAAAATTGAGCAGGTAAATTTGCATACTTTGTCACAGGTCATCTTGCAAACTTATTTTGTTTAAAAAAAAGTTCTGATTCTAAGCACAGTTACTCCAAGGGTGATCTTAAAAAAGAAGCTTAAGTTTCTCACTGACAATATCTATGTTGTATTTGGGGACCAGGTCTTCCAACAATCTGTTGGAATTTCTATTGATACTAATCGTGCCCCGTTATTAGCAGACCTGTTTAAGTATTCTTATGAAGCAGAATTTATTCAAAAACCTACTTGAAACGAAGAAGTTTCTTTGTGTGGCCTTCAATTCCACATTTAGATATATCGACGATGTTTTTATCAATTAACACTAGTATTTATTTTCATATTCCTGTTGATTCGATATATCCCGTTAAATTCGAAATAAAAGACATCACAGAGTCTGGCACATCTGCGTCATAATTAGATATCTTATTAGAAATCGACATTGATGGCAAACTACATGTAGCAACCACTTTTATGATAAACATGATGAATTTAACTTTTCTATCGTCAACTTTCCTTATATATGTAGCAATATGCCATTATCACCTGCATATGTTATGCCTTCCAATAGATTCGATATGGAAGAGCATGTCGAACAATTTCTAAAACGAAGCAGGCTTTTAACAAATAAATTGATACAAGGATATCAACAATCTCGTTTAATGTCAACATTGTCCTTGTTTGCAAATGCAATCTTTCGTAAGGTCGAATGTTGACTGACGTATTTCATGAAATATATGGAGAAATCGAATAGTATTCAAGCTCAAAAGTCCATTAAACAATAAAAAATAGGAGCAGAGCAAACACGGACCTCCAAAACATAAGAGTTGGGATCAGGTGCCATGGAGGAGTGAGCATCCCCTGCCGACCGGTCACACCTGCCGTGTGCTCCTTGTCATGATCCGGAAATAACGGAAAAATCCGTCAATTCAGTGTGTAAATAATGGCCTAACAATTAGTATGAAAAAAGTCAGTCAGCATTTGACTCAAAGATAAACTGTATTTGCTGACAAGTCATTGTGTCGACCATAGAACTTACGAAATGATGACTTTAAATACAAATTGTATGAAATACATTATTTTCACAATGGATTTTTCCGTTCATCCGATCATAACAAGGGGCAAACGATGGGTGTGACCTGTCGGCAGGGGATGCTTACTCCTGCATAACACCTGATCCAACCTCTTCTGTTTTCAAAGGTCTGTGTTACCTCTGTTCACACTTTGCATTGTTTAAATGGACTTTTGAGCATGATCACTATTCGTTATCTTCACATTTCCTTTGCCTCTTTCTTCACATTTCCTTTGCCTCTTTCTTCACATTTCCTTTGCCTCTTTCTTCACATTTCCTTTGCCTCTTTCTTCACATTTCCTTTGCCTTTTTCTTCAAAATGTTCATTAAATAATCGTATGAATTTATCACACTCTTTCTTTACATTATATCTGTTTGAGTCACCTGCGGGTTGTTAATACCATAACAAATGATTCTCTCCCGCCCCCCCCCCCCCCAGGGTGTTTCTCATGAATGCACTGAGAGAGGTTTATGGCATTTTCCCGCCTTTGAAACGTTTTTAAAGACCTTCCTTTACAGCTGTACTGTCTATCCCGACTATGTCAATAAACCAGCTTTTAATATTTCTTTCTTTTCAGTAAGGTACCATGTTGTCATGCAGTCAAAGTAGGGTTATTCGAAAAAACGGAAGTAATAATAATAATGATAATAATAATGTCCTTTATTTATACAGGATAGCACAATTAGTGTAGAAAACTAGTTTACATTGTGGTCCTGAAAACGTTTATTCAGACAGCAAGAGTATGTACAGAAACAAATTAATATAAAGAATATGAAAAAAAGCGTGGTCTAATAAAAATAATATTAACACATGATATAATGTAAAACTTCCATAAAAAGAACATAATCAATGAGGTGTTTGGTACATTTTAGTTAGTTTGTAGACTGAAAATAATTTCTGATATATGCTGATTTAAAACTTTGTAATGGGGGATTACACTTTAAAGATTCTGGCAATTCATTCCATATTTGCGAGCCGTAAATTGTAAAAGATCTTCTATAATATTCTGTTTTTTGCCCCCGGTATGTACAGTGCGTTGCTTTGGCTTAATCTAGTAGATCTGCTGTTTATTTCATATACATATTTATAAACATCTAAATAATTTGGAGCTAATCCATGCAGAACTTTAAAAACAAGAATGACAGTTCTATATATAAAATAGTCATTTAGAGGCATCCATTTGAGTTGCAGAAACATTTCTGATGTAGGTGTATAAAAGGTTTTATTTAAAATCACTCTAGCGGCTCGCTTTTGGAGTTTACACAGTTTGTTAAGACCGTCTTTGTTCTTCATATTGCCCCAAACAGTACAGCAGTAATTAAATTGAGGAAAAACAATTGTATTGTAAATTTTAAGCAATAACTCCGAGGACATGAATGATCTTAATCTAGATAAAACACCTATTTTGCCTGCAAGTTTTTTTTGTTAAAATTTCAACATGTTCAGACCACGTAAGACACCTGTCAATGTAAACACCAAGTAATTTCGCACAAGATACATTTTCAATAACAATACTGCCCACTTGAATAGATAGATTCCTACAGTTTCTTAACCTTTGTTCCGTACCAATTAACATACACTGAGTTTTTTAAAGATTGATTGTTAACTTGTTTTTCTCCATCCATTCTAACGTATTGATAAGATCGCTATGTAATTTATTTTCAATAACATTTATACTCTTATCTGAGACATCCTGAGTTGTATCATCAGCATACATATGAGCTGTTGAGTAAAAACACAAAATTTATAAACTGTGGTCATAAGGAACGTTTTACGCCTTTTATTTCAAATAATTTAGAAACATGCGATAAGTCCTTTAAGCAGTCTGGGTACATACAGAATAAAAAACAATGGCCCAAGTATTGATCCTTGAAGAACACCTATAGTAATGTCTAATTTTTCTGACTGAATACCATTCCACCTAACACACTGTGTTCTATTCGATAAATACGATTTGAACAAATTAAAAGAGTCTTTGCATATTCCAAAAGACAATAATTTGTGGAGAAGTACATTATGATTAACCGTATCAAATGCTTTGCTAAGATCAACAAATAAAACACCAGTAAGTTTTCCACTGTCAATGTTTCGTAACCATTTTTCAATTATACTATGAAGTGCTGTTTCGCATGAATGTTTGGGTCTAAAACCAGACTGTTTTTTATGGTAGTTTTTCATTGATAAGATTGTTACTCGTGAGGTATTCATAAAAAGAATTATGAACATGTCTTTCTAAGACTTTGCTTATAATAGGTAAGACCGAGACTGGTCGATAAAAAAAATGTTCACCTGCTTTATACAACGGGGTAACCCTTGCACTTTTCCACTCATCAACAAATACACCCGACTTAATTGAACAATTCAAGATATGCGTTAAAATATCTCCTATGACATGAATACTTTGTTTTAGAATTTTAACAGAAATTTCGTCTAAACCTGTAGCTTTTGAGTTAGACATAGACAGTACTTCGTGAATAACAAATCTTTCACTAACAAAAGGTATGGAAAACGAACCTTCTGGCATTTGTTGAGGTACCTTGGGTAGAGAATTGTCAAATTTAGAAGCATATTTATGTCCAATATTAGAAAAAAAGTCATTGAATTTATTTGCGATTTCTCGGGGGCAAGTTATTGTTTCACCGTCGACTTCTACGTGTGTTGTTGTAGATTTGGTTTGTTTTGAGGGAAGAAATTCCTTTATACGGTCCCACATATTCTTGGGCTTAGCGTGTGCCTGTTCAATTACCTCTTTTACAAATTCGCATTTGGCTTCGTTGATCTGGATTCCAAGTCGTTTACGTGCCGCTTTGTAAGCATTCTAATCCGCATCGGATTTGGATTTGAGTGCTTTCCGATGTAGAAAGTCACGTATTCTCATTTCTGATAATATATTGTCATTAATCCACTTTTCTGAATCCGCTCTGATGCGCCTTTCTCTCATTGGGAAGTGTTTGTCAATGATTTGGAAAAAAGTGTCTTTAAATAAAGCCCACATATCATTAACATTTTCTAGGTTTCTGATAGAGTTCCAGTTCGTCGAAGCGAGGTCGGACATGAACGCATATTCGTCTGCATGTTTAATATCTCTGTATTTGATGTATACATGTTTTTTATTTTCTTTGATTGCTTTATTTCTAATTGTATATACTAAATGTAGTCACTAATACCGATAGGAATAACACCAGAATTTCAGTAGAGGAAGTGGTAGACAACAGAAACTTGAATTCAGGAAGTAGAATGTAATTTTTTTTTTTTTTTTTTACTTTTTTAAAAGTTTTCTGGAAGAGGAAACATATAACGTTAGTTGCAAAAACATAAAATGTAGTTCCGACTACAGTTAATTCGTGAACATTTATGATGTAGGCATAAAAAATCAACAAATCAGAAACGTCATTTTCACATCAATCTGATAAATATTAAATGATTCTAAAATAATAAAACACAATTTAAAAAAATATATAAGTTTTATTATTGACAATGGTTTTGCAATTTCAATTTCTTGACATATCTTGACAAAAAAAGTAATGAATATGTAATGTTGATTATAAAGCATTCGATTGTGTTACATAGTATGAATAGTAAGTGCTACAAGCACACGTCACGTGATCTGTAAAGGTTTGCTGGAATCCCCGTTAAGAAAATCCTTATGTACAGTATTTCAAAATATCATACGCCAAATGTTTGACAATGGAATTTAAAAACATTTATAAATAAGATCAAAGAGCGCTGATTCATTGGAAGACATCGAGTTCTCAAGATGCATGACTTTTACAAACCCAGAATACTTATCAAAACCAATGGTAAAGCGAAGAGCAAAGTGGCGGATCCAACTTTGGAGGCATTGTTTTGTTCGTTTGCTGTAACAAAAAAAGGATTATAATTAAGTTGATTTGTTAAACAATGATTACTTTTTGTATTTTTTCTTGAGTATATGATATATTATTATGTTTTCTCCATTAACATGTTTGTATAATCTAATTAAAATTGAAGACGTACCTCCTAAAGGCTGACCCGCTGTAAAAGAAAAATAAATCGACATGATTTAGTAGCAGTAAAACAAAGACTTTAATTACTAAATAAATCTCTCATTTGTGGTTTGAATCGACCTTACTTTTATTGCTATCAGAATCATAACGATCATTGTTATTATCATCAGCTATATCATTGCCATCATTATAACGGCCCATCTTATAATAATCCTACCTATCATTGTAAGTATCATCATCATTATCATTGTTATCATCATCTTTCTGTTGATTATTGCCATTATCAAAATCGTTATAATCAGAAATAGCGGAGTTGTTCTTGACCAATTTAGAAGTGCATTCTTAATTAGATTATACCTTCACAATATTCACAAGTAGCAGCACAATTAGTCTCCATGTATCTCCTTACAAAGCGGTTAGAACAAAGTCCACTATCCCTCAAAAAGGTACAGCTGTTTCCCATGTCTTCACATACTTTGGCAGCTTTAAACAAAATATACAGATTACCAATAATCTGAAATATTTTCTTGAAATACATGCAAATCGTATAATAAGATGCCCATTGGCCACAACGCTCACCTGAATCACTTCGAACATGCTGTTCATCAGATTTTTTTTTCATATATATTTCTATGCAAAACTTTTATTACCTACAGGCTACTGTGGATCAACCCTACCTCCAAGAGCAATGATTTACACAAAACTAAAAATATACTACATGAGGATGTTTCCATATAAATATGACTATTCATGGCCTTGTTGTTTTTGAAAAGACAATTATTAAAGATTTTTTTTCTTTAATACTTCTATGTAAAACTTTGATCCTCCATTGTGGTCCCTGGGGGCCATGATTTTTAAAGACTTTTTCGTATAAATTACTATGCAAAACTTTGATCTTCTATTGCGACCCCACCAAACCTCCTGGTTCATGATTTGAACAAATTTGTAAGTACACTACGTCGGGAAGCTTTCAAATAAGTTTCATTTCTAGCCAAGTGATTCTTGAGCTGAAGGTTTTTAAGACACCACCCTATTTTTGCCTTTTCTTCATTATCCCTCCTTTAAAGAGGACTGGTCCTTTATTTTTTACAAACTTGAATCCCTTTTACCCAAGAATGCTTTATGGTAAGTTTGGTTGTGATTGGTTCAGTGGTTCTTGAAAAGAAATCGAAAATGTGAAAAGTTAACAGACAGACAGACGACGGGTGATCAGAAAAGGTCTCTTGAACCTTCTGTTCAGATGTGCTTAAAAGTGAGAAATATATAAACCAATAAATTTTACAGACACATTTTAAACGGATATTTAAGCCTTTACTGCATCTTAATGATTTTACGATGAAACTCAATTTTGATTAATTGAAATTAAGTTTTACTTACCACCACATTTGTTGCAAGTTTGTTTGCAGTACATCATCATATAGCGACTTCTTGAACAATATCCAAACAGAGCCCAGAACCCACAAAACCGGTTCATGTCTGCACATTCTATTTTAGTGAAATATGATTAAATAATGTAGGTCATTAAAAATACCCTTTATATATATATATATATATATATATATATATATATATATATATATATATATATATATATATATATATATATATATATATATATATATATATATATATATATATATATATATATATATATATATATATATATATATATATATATATATATATATATATATATATATATATATTGGCAGAAGTAGGTTAGATCATTGATGTATAAATACTAGTACATGTAACAAATAAAGAGGAATAATGTCAGATGTGATATCCATTAGTCTTCTAATCAAAGACTTCTGTAAGCTTTCAAAATAGGCCTCAAGTTCTTATTATGTCAATATTTTGGGGTGATGGGGGTTTTTAAGTGTGTTTTATTCGTAGTTTAAAAAAATAAGATTGAGCAAGAAAAAAGAGCGTATTTCATGTAAAAAAAAAGTTGCCGAATGCGGAAAAAGTCTTATAACTTATAATTTAATACAGCCAATTCTCTTCGTATGCTTCATTAAAGCTGAATTTAATCAGGCAAAATAGTAACAAAGAGACACAGCTGACCTTCAATAGGTGGCGTTGTTGTAGTTGTCACTACGCTGTTAGAGGTGGTTGTAAGTCCAGATGTAGACGTCGCTACTGGCGTACCCTGGCAATTCTGGACCGGGTTGTTAGCATCTCCAGTGGGACACTTACACTGACAATCTTTTCCAACAAATCCCTCTCCTGGACAGTTCTGAGCAGGACAGGAAGCTGGAAGATATATTTAATTGATATACGTACATGCAATCAAATGCAATTTAATTTACGATTTATCATATAGGTGCATTTCCCCACAGAAGTCAATGTCAAGATAAGTGCCCATCTTTTATTCCTGATTTTTTTTTTTTTTAAATCAAAGCTTTCAGAGTGAAAAAGGTACACGCATTTTAAATAAAAGGAATATGTAGTATCATCAATTATACATTCTATTGTGGAATCATTTAAGCTCGAGGTGACCAGTTTTTGTGGTTTGTTCAAAGCTTTATACACTGTAGAAAAGCTGATTTTTATGTGAACAAAAATGATTAAATGAAATACTAATAATTAACCGCAAAAGAGCAACAATAAGTTTGATAATCGCCAGGTAGTCGTAACACTAAGTATTCACAGCATTTCGTAACTTTATTGGGTAAACAAAATTTATAAATTTCGATTTTTAACTGATGCAAATTATAGCATATTTAGCTTTAGAATTCATAGAGAGTGTATTGCGAAGGCGAATATCTTGCTATAGAAGACAAACCTATACTTCAATATTCGTAGAAGGTTGTAAATATTTGGGTAAGGAGTACCCAACTTCACGAAATATAATGATTCTTCTTCGAAATAAATACAATCAATGAATTATTACTTCATCTTTCATCCACATCAGTCTAATTATTTAGCAGAAACCCCATGTGAATAATTTCTAAAGCATTATTTCCAAGAGCGAAATAAAATCTTACCAGCACAGTTATACATTAAATTTGCGAGTTTAATGTCACTGAAACTGAGTCCCGGTGCATTCCCGATAATGTTTTGAAAGGATTGGTCGATAGTTCTGACTGTGATGCCATTGTTGGTTGAAAAAGCCTGAAAATGACATTTTTAGAAGATTCAATCGTCATGTTAGAATTTTTAAAAAATTTAAAATCAACATTTTTCAAACGTCAGTTGCATCAAAATTTATGACTTTTCAATACTTTGTACAACCATTCGTCACGATAAATAAAAAACTAGGCTTTTTGATATCATAGACAACTCCTTCTTTAAAAGAAAAGGAACTCGGAAATTTTCATATCTTATGACTGGTCATCAAAATTACTTTGTAAAGATCACTACTGATTCTACAGTACACTAAAGTTGACATTAAAAGGATGCTGGAGTTCCTCATTGACAATATCTATGTAGACTTTGGAGACAGGGTCTTCCAACAAACTGTTGGAATTTCGATAGGCTCCTTAATTAGCCGACTTGTTCTCATATCCCTATGATGTAGAATTTATTTAAAAAGGAGAAAATACTGATGTGGCCTTCAACTCAACATTCAGATATATCGACGACGTTTTATCAATATAACGATAGTTACATGTACTTCCATGCATATGTTGACTCAACATGTCCCAGTGAACTCGAAATAAAAGACACCTTAGAGTCTGTCACATTTGTTTCATATTTGGATGTTTTACTGACTATAGACGATAAGGACCAACTAACAGCTAAATTGTTGACAAGCGTGGTGACTTCAGCTTTCCACCGTCAACTCTCCTTATTTATGTACTAATATCCTGCTATCACCTACATATGGTGTTTATATATTCGATACTCAAGAGCATGCTTGGAGTACGATCAATTTTTGACCCGAGAACCGATAAATAAGTTAATGTTACAGAGATTTCAACAACCTACTTTGAAGTCAGCATTTCGTAAATCCTATGATCGTTATAATGACCTTGTTAGCAAATACAACCTGTCATTGGGTCGTATTTTGACTGACATATTTCATACCAATTGTTAGGATTTCTTTTATACTAAATTTGACTACCGAATATTCAGTTTACCTGATCAATCCATAGGACTCACGGCGGGTGACCGGTCAACAGGGGATGCTTGTAATCCTCCCAAGCACCTGATCTGGAATTTTTTGGGGTGTTTTGCGTCCCCTTCACAGATTTGAATTGTTTGTAGGTTTTTTGAGATCGATCACTGTTCGTTATCTTCACCTTTTTCATTGTAATAGGACTGGAGGAAATACAACCATGTTTCAAACCCAGCCCGCCCACCCCCGGAAACTCTTAACAGCCTGGCCCCCTGAACTCCCGATGGATGTTCTACCACCTGCCAATGTTAGGAATCTGGCTTAGGCAAATGAATCTGCCTGACCATCATACACTGCGTAAATAAATAGCAGGTAAGTAAACCAATAATCAAAGGGAGTTCATTTTTTAATGTACATTGTTGAGAGATTTCATCACTCGTATTACTTATTGATAGATTTAATTACGTGATAAAAATCCATTAAAACCCCGAAAAATAAATCTCAGCAGCACGTTTCAAGCGAAATTCAAACTTACAAAAAAAGTGACTTAATGAAAGCAATGCGCCTTCTATATTTGTTGTCCGTTAATTAAACCCCTAAATATAACAGGAGTCTCGTGTCCTTATTTCTAGGTGCTGATCTTAATTTACAGATAATGTAATTATTACAAAGAAATAGAAAGACTACAGAAAGGAACATACTCGGGCTCCATAATGCATCACACTGAGGTAGTCGTAAGGTACCCCAAAAGTGTTGACCTGAGAAGTGGGCTGTTTTTCAAAGTTGAAAAGTAGAGCGGAAGCTATGTTTGCTTCCTGTATTTCAACAAATCCATCCCGATCTGGTCTACTCTGCTCGTGCCAGTAGCCAACTGCATGTCCTATCTCGTGCGTAATAATTCGGCTCTGAAATATGGTCAATATGACATGTATTTGTAACTTCCGGGTTTTTAAGATATAATATTTTGTATTATCCTTTATCTGAATTTGATACTCTAATAAAAGATTCCTTTCCTTTCTCTCGTTAGGTGATAAATTACTGCGTTAGTGTTTTGAGACTTACAATTCTGCATCCATTTGCAAGGCTGATAGGTTGAATATTTCCTGTTCTCCCAATGAAAGACGAACATCTAATCAAGACAAAACAAAACGTCAAAACAAGAACTCTTCGGGTTACTCCAGAATGAAAATATGCTGTCTGTTCCATTATTAAGACTGATAGTATTAATGTAGGAATTTAATTTAGAACTGTTTCTGCATAAAAGGATGTCTAAAATTATATATCGTGTATATGTAGATCATCGCTCCCTATATACATGTATTTGTTAACACAGGACACGGATTTCAGTAAATCCAATGGCTTAAAAGACACAGGGCGATACAGGTAATTACTGTGTGAGGTCACTGAAGAAAACGTGATAAATTTTTCTCATCTTTAAAAATTAAAATTTTTATGTTGAAACAGTTTTGATGTTTGTGGCACAGGGAAATTTTTTGTCGATATCCTTCCGCGACATTAAAATTCGGACATTTATCAAGTTCTCTGTCCCTTTTTCAGTCTGATGATACAAAAAATGACAAATTCGATGATAGATGTTATACATTATTTACTACATAGCCTCTCAGATGCAAAACACTGTAAAATTTTTCCAAGCCAAACTGTTTGATAACTCTGGCTCTGACTTTTTGCAGAATTTTTTTATAAAGTGAAATTTGAAAAGCCATACTACAAACGAAATGCATACATCTATGACACAAAATGACACCAGTGCACTAGCCATGCTGTCATCGTTGTCCACTAGACTACTAAACCGGGAACCATTGGATCATGTCCGGGTTTGGGAGCGATTACGGAGGGTGACTGGGCATATTAAGGGTGTGGTATTTATATAATTTACTATTCATTTTGCTAGAATGCATAGATTTAATGTCATGACAGAGCATAGTGAGAGGACGCGTCTACGCAACTTTTCCGACAAGCTTTTTCCTGATTGTTTGATACATCCAAAAAGTATATACAATCAAACAGACGGCTTTTGAATATAAAGAAATTCAAAAATGAAATTTCAGACGAAGCTACAAAATTGATAAATTGTAAACATATAGGACATGTTCATATTATCCTCCAGAACATTTGCTACAAATGCAAAACAACCCCCCCCCCCCCAAAAAAAAAAAAACGATAGAATTAAAATTTGTTATATAAAATCCTTTCTCGCGTCGGGAAGTTATGAAAGAAACTTTCTGTAAGCCTTCTTACCCATCGCCATTTTGAAACCTAATAGCAGCTGTTTGTGAAGTTCTCAGAGGGAAGGTCAGGCACGTCTGTGTCCTCCATTCGTCGAGGGCAGCGTTTATCTGGGCCAGGGCGGCAGAGCCTGAAAACATTAAATGTACAACATATGAAATACTAAATGTTCAAATGAATAAATGAACTATGATACATCAATTAATCTGGGTCATGGCGTGAGAGTCTGAATGATATAGTATGATATATATGATATAATGATATGAAATATAGAATAAATTGGAAGTTTCTTTTGAGGAAACAAAATTTACATTTTCATCTAGTAGACTTTTATTTTATTTGTATATAGATATGTCGGGTGTAACTCACTGAATGTACTAGGTGCTATCTCGTATGGAATGATGTTGTTGGGCCACCTCCGTCTTTCGTCACGAATGGCCTTCCTTCTTTTCCTCTTACCGTTTTTTTCTTCCATTCTGTTCACAAGGGATGAAAAGTTTTACAATTGTGAACAAATAAAGCATGACGGTAAAAAATACAAAAACTTCTTTGTTGTATGTGTACGTTGATTTGTTTTTGTTTGTTTGTTTGTTTTGTTTGTGTTTATTTTGATTAGAATCAGTTTGTCTTGATCAGTTTAAATGTACATGTAGAGCGAAAAGATAAAGGGCATAGAAACGGGGGAGTTTTCTAGGTAAATTAATTGTTTATTACAACTTAATGAATATAAACTTATTCCATTGTCTCTAAAGACGATTCTTAGTTCAGATTTCATTTAATGAAAGGGCTAGTATATAAAATACAAATCTAAATTCTTTATCAGGGACATTTTTACAGGGGAAGGAGAAGTTAATTTTGTATTCAAGTGTCATGTTGTAAATTTTGTATTTGCTGCCACCCGGTAAATTCAAAATTTACAACATGACACTAGAAGATCGTTGAAGCATCTTATCTGTTAATTTTCAATCTGTTAATCTGTTAATTTAAAAATAGTTAAGTTATGTCTTCACCTTTCTTTCTCTTCTGCGAGGAAATCGTCCAGAGTCATTAATATGTCCAATTCTTTCCTGACTATTCTAGAAGACTCGCTGGACACCAAGTCATATGCCATACCTTTTAAAAACAAAATTCAATGATAATAGTAGTTTGACGATTAACAACAGGTTAGACACAGGTAAAAAAGATATCCTGATCTGATACCCATTGTTTTCTTTACAGTAAAACAGTGATTAGCAGTTATACCTCACTAGTTTTGTAATCATAATCAGCAATGAGGACATATTGTATGCTCTGATTGTTCAAAAAAGAGTTTATGTCAAGTCTGAGATAATGCTTTCTTTTCGATGCTGAAATAAATTCTTTCTTCATAATTTATAAATTACTCACTGTTGTTATTAGCATTCTTTATAGCGGTATCTATGGACATGCTTTCCGTCTGTTTAAATAAAATAAATTAAATATAAATAAAACAAATAATGAATTAATTGATTATCACTCTTCAATTTAAATTGATTTTGCATGTAATTCTTTCCTTTTTAATTTGCACCAACTTTTCCAGATCTAACGAATAATTTTACCTTAAAGACAAGAGCAAAAATCAAAGCACATCCGAAAATCTTCATTTTGGCTAATAGTGGTCTCTACCTCGTATCACTGCAAATTTTATCCGTCGATAGATAATTACATTAATTTATATGATACAAACTGTGTAATGCTGATGTGTCAGATCCTATTCTGTTACATGTGTCCGACAAAGTCTCCCCAAAATACGCATTTTACACAAACGTAATAATGTACATGTAAGGTATCTTACTAACTATATATGGTCACAATGAAAAAAAAAGAGAGAAAGCGGCGTTCATTTCTTATTAACAAATATTGTATTTTAAAGTTAGATCGTAAAAACTTATTTTCTAGCATATTGAACCATGGCGATTTACCGTTAGTATGTTTTAGCAGGAAATACAGAAATTTGTTAGCCCCTTAACAACGGTTTATGTCCACTTAAGGCAATGACCCCATAAAGGATGTATTATATATTAAAATGACCGTGTAAATAATCGGACGTCACAAGGCGTATTACGACAGGGATGATGAGGCTTTGATGCATAGAAAAACTCGGATCTCATTCACATACATTCGGTACAAGTTATTAAACCATTATTCCGATAGTGACTTTGTTTCCTTTTATTTCACTAAACGAAACGATTTGCGTTTCCATGTGGTTTTGCTTTGAAGTGGTTCTTCGATCATTTGTTTCCATTTCTAGCAAAAAAAAAAAAAAAAAAAAAAAAAAAAAAAAAAAAAAAAAAAAAAAACATTAAATCTTTAGAATATTTCAGCATCTTATTCATTAATTACTAGTGATTTACAAGTAGAAAATGAATACATCAAAGCCAACCCCAGGACTGTACCTTCTCGATTGGACTATCAATGTTAAAAATCCTCTAGATACTAATAAAAAAGTAAACTTGACGGGTACAGAGGATATCCAAAGGTGTAATGTATTTTATTATGTGAAAAACTTTGGAAACTAAAAGCTTAATCCATGACTCATGAATTTCAAATTTTGGTAAAAGATTGAGCATTCAATGTAATTATACAACCAGTTTGCTCTCTACGTGTCCCTTAAAAAGGCGATTTATAAAGTTGTAATTTATTTCCAATAAATGATCAACTTAACCCCACTCTAGGACCTGTATCATCGATCCAGAGGCCATGATTTTCAAATTTTGGTAAAGGGTCATGGCTTATTGTAATCTTGTAAATATTTCTTAGCATGAATATAAGTCTTTTCATCATATAACTTGAATCTTAAAAATATGTGTTGCACTCCTGACGAGATAAATATAGATCTGAAACACAGACCCTGTAATTGATAAAACTATTTAGTAAAATGTTCTTTGTGTCTTAATTTTCAAAAATAAAAATCAAAGAATCATATACTGATTAAAGTTTTTTCATGATGGGGAGCAAAAAATCAAATGTTGCACTCCTGACATTTTTGGATATGCACAGATACTTGACTCTCATTAATGCTGCTTGTGATTTATATAACATTTTTAAGTTTTAAATTGTATAACAGTTAATGTTTTACACTTTGAAAATTCTTTTATGAATTAATTGCCTTTCAAATTTTTAAAATTGATTTTTTTTTGGCAACACTACATTTTTTCTGTTGCACTCCTGACATGGTATAACATTTTTTTTCAACATCAGCCATGATCATGACCAAAACTTGGTCATACAAAAGATGCTACAGTTTAAATTTAAGCTCAATACTTTGAATATTATCAAGAAAGTCTGTATTTCCAACATAAACCGTTATTATTTATTTAACAGATCTTCAAAAAATTTGAATTTTCAAATTGTCACAAAAAGGTGTTGCACTCCTGACATTTTTAGCATCATTTTGGGGCATAAATTGTATCGAGATAGCATGTTTTCAGACACTCATCTAAAGACATATGCTGAGACAAAAAATTATTCCCATTGCCTGTATTTGTAGTGCAGGTTGATAAAGATATATTTGTTTTTTTTTTAAATTCATCCTGATCCTGTCTGTTAAGTTGTCAGATGTAGTAACTTAGGTGTTTACTTAAACAATAAAATGTTTCATTGTTTTTAATGCAGGAATAACGGTCGCGACATTGCAGAAAAAGAACTTGCTAAACGCTTATGTAATTTTGTCTATAATGGGTGCAACCGTTATTTCCTGCATGAACAAGTAAAGAAAGACATTTTATTCTTTATATTTATATCTGTATTAATTATTCGTATAGAGTTGATGAAAGTAAAATGTTGTATTATTGGTCTGTAAATTACCTTGATGGAAGACCCTACTTTTCAAGAAATCTTTCAGAGAGATGGCCTTAAAAAACCATATAAAAAACTAACTTGATCATTGTTAATGCAGTGATAACAGGAAACGGTTCTCATAAGAAATATATGGGAAATTATTTAGTGAATGTAAATATTATTTTTATTATTGTCTTTTTTTTACTTGTGCGGTTGTTCTGGTTAAACGCAGATGAATGCTTCATTTTCTCGAGTCTGTCTGATGGATGAAATTTAATGAGAACTAAACGACTGAAATCTTGAGTGAAGTTTTTAATGATTTTAAAAGATACAAAATGAAAATAAATATTCAAACAATATGAACAAAAAACCTCAAACAATTCTAGTTAAAGATATAAAACAATTCTTCATTTATTCAGTGCATATAACAATCAAAATAAGCAAAGAAAGTTGTTAAATGCTGCTTGCATTAATATTAGGTTTTTTTTTTAATTTAAACGAAAAATATAAATTAACTTATGATTATATGTATATGAAGCAAATAAAATTTTAACACACCTATGACATCCAACAATAAAATCTATGTAACTAATGCATTCAAACAGCGTTATTTTTTCTTATATTTTTTTCATTATAATAACACACTCCAAACGATGAAGACAGGGATCAAGATAAGCATGGTGGTGGATCCAAGGTTTGATGCTTTGCTTCCTAAAATATATATATAATTTCAAGTTTTAGTTCACAGCATCTTGTAAAGTTTAATAATCAAAGTCTTAATGTTCTTGCGGAAGTTCATAAACTTTTCTTGTAAAGCTTTGAACCACACTAGAGTGCCCCTTTTTAAAGTCCCAGAGTCAATGCTTCGAATAAATTTAAACCCATATGAATATTCCGATGTAAACGGTTGACACATATTGTGTCCCCACCCGTTCGACTCTCTGCTGGGATCCAACACTATCCCTTGGCACCATGTGTTGAACAAATTTTAATCTAGATTTCTTCAAATGCTTCCATTTTAGTATGATTAACTGTGGCTGTCATGTTCTAGAGAAGATTTTTAAAAAGATTTTTTTTTAATCGATATTCTTTTATTAAACCGTTATCCCCTATTGTATCCCCATCCTAGGGTAGGGATCACGATTTTAATAAATTTGAATCTAAACTATATGAGGGTGCTTACTGACCAATGTCTTCTAAAATTCCATGCCAATTTAGCCACCCCACCCCCTTTTAGTTTTAGCCATAGCCCCTGTAATCTATGCTTCCTTGTGATTATGACGTATTGCAACCATACTGTTCTTTTGAAGATTTTTCCAAATGTATGATTTAATGTTAACCCTTAACTCTCTGTTACTGCCCTAAATGAAATATATGGAGATAACGAACAGTATTCAAGCTCAAAAGTCCATTAAACATTACAAAATAGGTGCAGAGCAAACACGGACCTCCAAAACATCAGAGATGGGATCAGGTGCCATGGAGGAGTGAGCATCCCCTGCCGACCGGTCACACCTGCCGTGTGCTCCTTGTCATGATCAGGAATAACGGAAAAATCCGTCAATAATTCAGTGTGTAAATAATTGTCTAACAATTAGTATGAAAAACGTCAGTCAGCATTTGACTCAATGATAAATTGTATTTGCTGACAAGGTCATTGTATTGACCATAGAACTTTCGAAATGAAGACTTTAAATGAGACTGCTGATATTCTTGTTTCATCAACTTGTTTGTCAATAATTTACCTCGTTTTAGAAATTGTACATACGTAGAGCATGCTCTTGCGTATCGAATCAACTGAGTGATATAAACCTCGTATGCAGGTGATGAAGGTATATTGCTGCATAAGTAATAAAAGTGGACGATTGAAAAGTTAAAGTCATCACGTTTATCATAAAGCTTGGTTGTTAGATTACCATTAACGTCTCTTTCAAGTAAGATATCCAAATATGAAACAGATGTGTCAGACTCTGTAGTATCTTTTATCTCAAGCTCACCGGGATATATCGTATCGACATAAGAATGGAAATAACCATTGTTAATTGACAATACGTCGTCGATATATCTAAAGTCGAGTTGAAGGCCACAGCAAGTGTTTTCTTCTTTTCACGTATAAGATTTTGGACAAATTCTGCTTCATATGAATAAAAATAATTCGTAAGGAACATGATGTAATCTTTGAATCTTTATTACATGGACTTGATTCCATATCAATATTGTAATCCTACCCTTACTGGGATTTTTTAAATCTTCATGTGTAATCTCAAATGTCAATCATGTCACCTAAATTTACCCCGCCCTTGCCCAGGGGGATGATTATTTTCATATTCATTGAATATACTGATGTATATATTCTCAATTAGGAATACTTTTCGTAAATTTTCTGGCCTAATTGTTCTTGTCTAGAAGAATTTCAAATGACCCAGCCTTACTTTCACTATTTTTGATTATCTCTTCTTGAAATGGGGCGTTTTTCTTTACTCCTCACTTAAATATTTATAGCAATGGAGAAACTTCAGGAGTACTGTACAACAGTATATTCAGAAGTGGTGTAAACCAGATGTGGATACCTAAAAACTCCTTTTAGAAACTTTTAGAAAATTTGAAATCACAAAATTTTAACAAAATCAATAACATCAAAACGTACGAATTTTCAACACTTTATACAACCATTCCCCACGATACATTAAAGTTTTTCAATCGTCAACTTGCCTTATTTATGTAGCAATATACCCTTGTCACTTGCCTATGGGGTTTTGTCTTTCAGTTGATTCGATACGCAAGAGCATGCTCTACGTACGATCAATTTTTAAAACAAGGCAAGCCACTGACAAACAAGTTGATGAAACAAGGATATTATTTGTTTGTTTGTTGTTTAACGTCCCTCTCGAGAATTTTTCACTCATATGGAGACGCCACCACTTGCCGGTGGAGGGCTGCAAATTTTGACCTATACTGGGCACTCAGGGCCATTGGGCAATGAGGGATCTTTTTCGTGCAAGCACCTACTGCGACACAGGACCTCGGTTTATACGGTCTCATCCGAAGGACCGGCCTCCACGTCCCGCAGTGGATTTGAACCCGCGACGTAAGGAGTAACTCCTTACATCGCGACTCTAGAGCAAACGCTCAAACCACTGCGCCACGAGGGCGACAAACAAGGATATTAACAGTCTCATTTGAAGTCATCATTTCGTATGTTTTCAGGTCGATACAATCACCATGTCAGACAAGAGGCCCCAGGGCCTTAACGGTCACCTGAGTACAATACAACAATTTAGAGGATCCATACACTGATAAATGAAGCTTTGTTGCCCAAAAGCAAGAAAAATAGTATGATGAGCATCAACAAAGTAATTTGTATAGAATCTATCTGTCCCCCATTTATCACTATTACCATGCAGACTATTAACAAAATGTCTATTTTTAACCCCATATTATGACTTCTCACATTGGTCTCTCTTGGCGTTTGAAGAACATTTAAAAAATAAGTTATTTTTGCCTCACTTTTATTCATCTATTATTTCCAAGTCTACCTGATCATTAAAACTAGGAAAGTACTTTTTGCATTATACAATAATTATTCTTGCATAATTCTCTTATTCTATTAACCTTTCAAATGCATTATTTACAGTGATTAATTATCAAAGGTGAATGGCAAAGGGGAATAACTTTGCTTAGCAGAATACAAGTTCATAGAGCCCTGACCAGGACCAGAATACTTGACTTAATAATCCAGGTGTTCAAAATTCTGGTAAAAATATCCTTGCATATTAAAACTTTTACTCTGTTTGCCTCGAATATGCCCAGAAGAATACAAGATTTTCAAAGAAATGCATGTTCACTATGTTATTAAATAAATAAAGCCCCCCTCCCCCTTTACACCAGAAAATCTTACCCAGGGGCCATGAACTAATAATTCTGGAAGAAGCATTTTGCTCGTCATAACTATACACTTGTTTCTTTGCTTTATTACCAGTAGTAGAAAAAATATTTTGAAAGAAATTATGCATTTTCACTATAAAATCAAAAGAGCCCCCCCCCCCCCTCAGAAGAACCCCTGACCCAGGGGCCATGAATTGCACAATTTTGGAAGAGGCATTCTTCCTTATCATAACCATGCTCTTCCTTTGTTTGAACAATACCAAGGAGCAGAGAAGAAGATTTCGAAAGAATTTATGCATTTTCCTTATATATCAATAGAGCCCCGACCTAACACCAGAACCCTTCATCCAGGGGCCACAAAATTCACAATTTCTGAGGAGGCATTCTTGCTCATCATAACTATGTACTTAGTTTATTTAATATCCAGGAGAGAGAAGATTTTCAAAGAAATAATGCATTTTCACTATATATACCAATTGAGCCCCACCCTGACACCAGAACCCTTGACCCAGGGGCCATGAAATTCACAATTTTTGAAGAGGCAACCATGCTCATCATAACTATGCACTAAGTTAGTTTATTTAATACCCAGGAGTAGAGAAGATTTTCAAAGAATTAATGCAAATAATCAAGAGAGCCCCCCCCCCCCAGCACCTGAACTCCTGACCCAGGGGCCATGAAATTCACAATTTCTGAAAAGGCAGCCATGCTCATCATATCTATGTTCTTAGTTAGTTTATTTCATACCCAGGAGTAGAGAAGATTTTCAAAGAATTAATGCAAATAATCAATAGAGCCCCCCCCCCCCCAACACCTGAACCCCTGACCCAGGGGCCATGAAATTCACAATTTCTGAAAAGGCAGCCATGCTCATCATATCTATGTTCTTAGTTAGTTTATTTAATATCCAGGAGCAGAGAAGAAGATTTTCAAAGAATTAATGCATTTTCACTATATAGTCAAAAGAGCCAACCCCTCCCCCCCCCCCTTACACCAGAACCCCTGATCCTGGGGCCATGAAATTCACAATTTCGGAAGAGGCACTCTTGCTCATTATAACTATGTACTTAGTTACTTTATTTAATACCAAGGAGCAGAGAAGAAGATTTTCAAAGAATTAATGCATTTTCACTATATAGTCAATAGAGCCACCCCCCCCCCCAACACCAGAACCCCTGACCCTGGGGTCATGAAATTCACAATTTTGGAAGAGGCACTCTTGCTCATCATAACTATGTACTTTGTTACTTTATTTAATACCCAGAAGCAGAGAAGAAGATTTTAAAAGAATTAATGCATTTTCACTATATAATCAATATAGCCCCGCCCTAACACCAGAACCCCTGACCCCGGAGCCATGAAATTCACAATTTTAGAAGAGGCATTCTTGCTCTTTATAACTATGTACTTAGTTAGTTTATTTGATACCCAGGAGCAGAGAAGAAAATTTTCAAAGAAATAATGCACTTTCACTATGTGATCTATATAGCCCCACCCTAGCACCAGAACCCCTGACCTGGGGCCAAGAATTTCACAATTTTGGTAGAGGGCTCAATGCTTATTACAATGATGCCAACAGTTTGACTGCTTGATGTCCAGGAATAAAGAAGAAGATTTTTAAAGATTGCATTAATTTTGGTGGTTTTAGCCCCACCCCTCAGGCCCCAGGGGGGCAGGGACCATGAAATTCACAATTTTTGTTCCCCTTCACCCATAGATGCTATATGCTAAATTTTATTGAAATTGGTTGAGCGGTTTTAGAGAAGAAGCTGAAAATGTTCAAAAGTTTACGACCGACGAACGACGTACGACGTACGACGACGGACAAAAACGGATAGCAATAGGTCACCTGAGTTTACTCAGGTGACCTAAAAATACAACCTATCAATAAGTCAAATGCTGACTGACGTTTTTCATGCTAATTGTTAGGCCATTATTTGCACACTGAAACTGTCTACGGATTTTTCCGTTTTTCCCGATCGTGACAAGGAGCACACGGCGGGTGTGACCGGTCGGCAGGAGATGCTTACTCCTTCATGGCACCTGATCCCATCTCTGATGTTTTGGAGGTCTGTGTTTGCTCTGCTCCCGATTTGTATTGTTTGAATGGACTTTGAGCTTGAATACTGTTCGTTATCATCCATATCCATATTTCATCATTTGAAGGAATATATTTTACCCAATGGCTATTTGAAAAGTCGACAAACGACAGTGGGACGACGGACAATCTTCGATCATAGAACTCACTTGAACCTTTGACTCAAGTAACCTGTTGTACTAAGTTAATTTCATTTATTTTCAAATTCATCTCTCGAGGAAAAGCCTAATTTTTTCTAGAAATTAAAAAAAAAATAAACTTTTTTTTTTATTTTGCATAAAATATATCTTACTTAGTGGGGTTCCATCTGCGCTTAGCAACTCTCCCGCTGCAAGGAAAAGCAGAAGTATATCACAAAGCAGAATAATTTTGAAATATTATAAAAACTTAAGAGCTCTCTATACACTGCACACTAAAGAGTTCTGATTTTTGTGGTATTTTTATGCAGATAAAGTTATCTGCCCTTTGATTAAGAATAAAATAAATTAAATGTACAGTTTATTACTTTATTTGTGATCAAATCAAGCATTTATAATATTTTAATAGGCCAAGATGAATAGATTGAACACTTCATCTGCAGATATTTTGCCGACTTAAGTAAACAACAATGATTTATGTTCATTAGTACTTCATTGTCTTTGAACATTTTTCCTGGGGGTAAATGCAAGGTACCCTATGTTTAAACCTGATAGAAAAGCTCAATGTTTAAACCTTAACACACTATAATTTTCTCAGTGTCCCAAAAATATTTTCCTCTGGTGTATAGAGGGTCCTTAAGATAATATTGTGCAAAAACATAGACTGGCAAAGGTTAGTTTTTCTTGTCCATTTTTGCCTGTTGACATACCCCTACAGAAGTTACAAGTGGCGGCACAGTTAGATTCCATATAACTCCTCACGAACTGGAGAGTACAAAAGCCTCGGTCTCTCAGCAGACCACATGACTGGCCCATGTCTTCACATCGCTTTTGAGCTGAAAGATTTTATAAAAATTGCTTCATGACAAGGCGATTTCTTTCAGAAAAATAGAACCTTTATTTTAAGCCTTCTTAGATGATAAAGTTAATATTCATTATTTTTCTAAAATAAAAATACGGATTTATTTCAGACCCCCATCCCCACTATACCATCCCCCCTCAAAATTGGTAACATAAAAATAGACATTTCCCCTTATTTCAACTAGGATGGGTTTAACTAGAAGCATCACAATGTAAGCATAATAATATAAAAATATCCGACAATCAATTTTCTTTCCAACCTTGGCGGAGGCTTGTGACCACCTTTTCTTAATGAAGAGAGGGAGGGGTAGCGGAGTAGCTGTGCCTCCCATTTTGTGCCAAACACATAACCAGTTTTACTAGATCAGTTTCTGTGCACAAATTCATTTTGCCTGATCTTTCCTTCCATTACACTCCCCAATACAATGTTTTATGTATTTTCATGACTTTGTTTTTGCTGATATATTTGTCAGCTGGTTGTGCCAATGATACATTACCATTGCAGAGGTTACATGCTGCTTTACAATACATCATCATATACCGGCTCCTACTACAGTAACCCTGTCCCGCCCAGTAGTCACAGTAACGATTCATATCCTCACACGCTCCTAAAGGACATAAAAACGAATAAAATCAACCGCAGCACAGAAAACACAGTCCAGGTAATGTCCGTCACTAATTTAAAATTTCAACTGTAACTGAGTCTAAGACCATATTAGTTATTGCGAAACAGATCATATAAGACATTCAAACCAGGTTTTTTTTAAGTAAATTGTCAATGAAAACCAAGATTATTATTTGAAGCAACATTAACAGATATAAGCTAAGGGAAGAGGGGTTTACCTTCCGTTGGGGTGGTGGTTCTGATTGTTGAAGATGAAACAGATGTGGTGGTCACTAAGGTGGTACCAGTACAGTTCTGGACTGGGTTGTTTGGGTTGTTAGTGGGACATTTACAAGAACAGTCTTTGCCGACAAAACCTTCTCCCGGGCAACTCTGAGCAGGACAGTTCTCTGAAGAGAGTAATTCAGTTTTTATAAATCAGAAATTAAGAAGACAATTTCAAGTTGGATATTCTGGTTGACAAGGAGTCGTACCTGCACAGTTATACATTATATTGGCAAGCTTGATGTCATTATAGCTGAGTCCGGGGGCTCTACCAATGATATTTTGAAATCGGGAATCAATTGTCTGTACTGTAATTTGACCATTAGTTGAAAAATCCTGAAATAATCAAAAAATGCATTATAATAAACATGCTTATACACACATGGATAATGCACGCCAAATTACAAGTTTTCCATTTGAAATGGCAACTCAGCACTTGTCTCTTTCTCTTAAAAGAAATCATTCATTTAATTCCACGGAGATTTTGCATGAATAGTAATCCTCACCCTGGCTCCGTAATGCATCACACTTCTGTAATCGTAAGGTACATCAAAATTATTCACTCGACTTGTTGGGAGCTTATTAAAGTTGAAGAGAACCGGCTGTGGTATATTTTCAGTGCGAATCCGGACAAACCCGTCTCTGTCCGGCCTTGACTGTTCGTGTTGGAATCCAACAGCGTGTCCCATTTCGTGGACCACAATTCTCCTCTGAAACATTGAAGGATATTAGTTTACAGCTATTTCGCCTTCATCTTCGTTCTAACTACAGTAGTAAACTGCAGTAGTTTACGTAGATAATATAACTGTAGTAAACTGCAGTAGTTTACGTAGATATATTGAATCTCTGTAAGAATATTTGTATGGAAAGATTATCTCTAGTTATAAAAAAAGATGCCAACGTTGTTCTTTTAGTTTTCTAATGATGATTTATCAGTCACTTATTATTAATTTATTTTAATTATACATACGTATTTAACCTTTATAACATTTTATCCAGCTATAAGTTAAGGCAACTATATTTCGCGTCAATTTGATTCTTTTCATTTGTAAAAAAAAAAAATCATTCATACTGGATGTCAGAAGGTGTATATTAAGAAAAATTATTGGAAAGAGGATTACCTCTTTGTTAAGTGTAAAAAGCACTTACTATACGGCATCCCCTGGCCAAGCTGATCGGCTGAACACGGCCTATTGTCCCCACAAAAGACGAGCATCTAGTGTAAGACAAATAGAAACTTGTTGTAAACACTTTATCTATCTAAAAATTATTTTAAAATGTACAATTAATTCTTTTACTTGTACATCTACAACAATAACATAATTTGATGCACATTAAACTGAACACACCCCTGGCCATTTTCAAATCTCACGGCACTGGACTCCCCACGCCTCTCTCTGAACACGACACACGTTTCTCTGTTCCAATCCTCTATTGCCAGGTTAATCTGATTCCGTTCTGTCTGAGCTTTAATTAGAAGTGAATTGCAAAACTCACTTATCGTTCGATGATTTACATTGTATTTAATTTATTAACTCTGCTTCAAAAAAGAAGTTAAAAATACATATATATTTTTTAATATATTTGTATCTAGATTCTCTTAGAAACAGTGTTAAGCATATTCAAATTCATTTTCATTTTGAAATAAACACAGAGCTTTGTGAAGTACCATGTTTTAAAGGCTCTAATGATTTCAGTATAACTCACAAAAAGTGTTTGGTGCGATTTCATAGGGAACTATTTTTCCTGGCCATCTGCTTTGTTGGGATCGGATCGCTTTCCTCTTCTTTCTCCTACCCATTTTTTCTTCTGCCATTCTACGAAATTGTAAATTTAATGAAATAGAAAATATATCTTCTGTGAGAATAGTGTACATTTTTCCTTTTAATTTACCTGTAGATGCTTTAACAATTAGCTCACTGAGTTTTCCTGTATAAATAACTTAGTATTTACTTTATCTGTCAATTTCACACAAACACTACAGAGTTACAGTTTTGGTGATATGCTGAGGTAGTGGTTGGTGATATGTTTAAGTATTATTATATAATTATTTACTAGGTTCGAACCAAACTGTTTGTCTGAGACCGTTAGGCCGAGGGCAACAATTTGGTTCGAGGGGTCAGCAAAACGCACTTTGCCGAAGAACACAGTCAATAAATGTTGTTTTTTAAAAATACTTTTTCTTTTTTTTTTTTTTTTGATATATCTTGTGCTGGCCTCCAAGATGCACAAACGGTCCACTCTGCAGGCTTACATCAATTTTTTTTTTACCACTTAGTAAAACACTGGAAATGCTCGACTTTCTAAAAGAAATCACTTATATAGAAAACAATTTTTAAAGGTACAACAATTAGTTATGTGTTGAGGCGCTGTATGGTGATTTGTATAGGTAGTATTTAGGGATATCTTGAGGTACTGGTTAGTGATATGCTGAGGTAGTATTTTATGATAGCTGAGGCAGTTGGTGTTATGTTGAGGCAGTGTGTTCTGTTATGTTGAAGCAGTGCGTTGTGTTATGTTGAAGCAGTGCGTTGTGTTATGTTGAGGCAGTGTGTTGTCTTATGTTGAGGCAGTTTGTTGTGTTGTGTTGAGGCAGTGTGTTGTCTTATGTTGAAGCAGTGCGTTGTGTTATGTTGAGGCAGTGTGTTGTCTTATGTTGAGGCAGTGCGTTGTGTTATGTTGAGGCAGTGTGTTTGTGTTATGTTGAGGCAGTGCGTTATGATGTGTTGCAGCAGTGCTTGGTGATATTTTGAGGTAGTGCATGGCGATATATTAAGGTAGTTTTTGTTAATACCTTTCTTTTTCTTGTTGCATATAATCGTCTAATGTCATCATTATGTCGTGTTCTATTCTAACGGTAGGATTCTCTGAAGATCCACTGGATACTAGATCAAAACTCATACCTAGAGTTAAGTAGCAAATCACAAAATTAACAATCAAAATTCATACCTGTGCAGGTGTATAGAGGGAAATCACCTGCCATTACTAACGATCAAAGTGCATACCTTTTTAAACGACCTACGAAAATCTTTCTTATAACGATCAAAATTCATTCTTGTCGTTTTGTACATATACCATACATATGTCTCAAGCACAAAATTGACTCAGGATTACTTAAGACTGTGATTATAGTATATATTGGTTTGTTCCGGTGTAACATGCTGACCAGAGAGGCACTAAATCGGAAAGTCAGCTTAATCATTTTGATGAGAGGAAATATTTGATTGCCAAAGGTGAAATTTACGACTCTGAATCATATTTTATCACATTTAAATATAGGAGATTGTTTTACATGATATAAATGGCTTGATATGAAAACATTAAAACCATCTTTGTTAAGTAGTTAGGTAATATACTTAAGAGGTAAGTATATCCACTCAGGGTTTTGAAATAAAATTTTCCCCCATTAACTACACACTAAAACATAAATAAAATATAAGTGTTAATTACGGAAAAAATAACGAGATTTAAGGAAGGAACATTTTATACTCTTATACTGTTAAAATACTGGATATAAGATGAGTAAGAAATAATATCCTATTCTTTCCGATAAGTACCAGCCCAAAACATGTACCTGCACGAATCTCGTCAAGTAATACATATGTATTCCGGAACGAAGGTTTAAAACAAAACACAGGCATCCCCAGAACATGAGCCCACACAGGTATACCCAGAACACGAACCCACAACTCAACAGGAAATGGTCACCTGCACTACGTGCCCAATACACACATTCCCTCAACGCTGGAAAAGTATGCTGGCAAAAATACTATCAAGTATCAACTATGCTTTGTGTATATAAACCACCTTTGAAAACCGGACATATTTTGGATATAATTCCATTAGTGACCAGTTGCCGCAAGCACATTGTTTTTATCGTCGTATCTTGAACACTTGGATGCAGATCAAAGAAAACAATCGGTCTCGTTATATACTATTTAACACTTGCAAGAGGCCACTTATCTAATTAAAGTTCTTAGTTCGAATTTCAAATGTCAAAGAGAAGCTCACGACCAGTTTTGCTCTGGACGGTATCCTACAACACAAAAGTTCAAACTGTTTTTTTTATCCATTCCTTGTTCTTTCTTTACCAGAACCTTGCTGGAAAACTATGATCTTTGAATATCTAATTTTGATTTAAAATCCAGTGTTTAGTGGACGTCTTTGCATCCAAGCTACACCCTCAATTACGCACTTCTGAATAGATTTATACTCATCAGGGAGAGAAACTTTATCTCAAAAGGATTTTTATTGACAAGAATTTTTTAAAAATAATTTATTGCATTTTGTTCTTAGGTTTGATATTAATTAAAATCAGAATTAACTTCTAATAAAATACCAGCATATTGAATGAAAAAAATAAGGTAGATAAAAGGAAACTTTTCTAATGACATAAAGATGTTCATGTAATTCCGTATTTATACATTTGGACACAATGGAGAGCAGTTGATACTTATATATATATAAATAAGCTAATAAAATATGTATAAATAATCTATTACTCACTGTCATTGCTGGCCTCCATCAGTATTTCGTCCAGTGTCTTTTCTTCCATGGCATCTGCCTAAAAATAGAAATATTTTTCATTCAAACGTTAAAATGTATTTTACAAAAATTTGCGAATACAATATTTAACTGTTCAGTCGCTTCTCTCCTTTTTAACTTAATTTTTGCATATTTTTATAACAAGAAAAATAAAAGATATATTTCTTGCAAACCTTCAGAAGGTAGACTTTCTTATTTCACAGATCTATACTGACCAATAGAAATTAATTAAAACTTTCCCTACCTTTAGGTACAAACAAATAGCTATTAAGAGTCCTAGAGACTTCATAGTAGTGTTTCTACTGATCTGACGACTTTAAGGGTAAACTGTAGTTTTTGCCTTCCCCCTTCCATTTATATAAGTTGTCGCATGAGTCACTTCATGTACGTAGTGGTGTGCTCTCGTGCAAATTCTATCTCGGGTGCAATATTCTGAATTTTAATTTATACATAATATTACTCATGAAAAGTGAATTGGATCGGGCAGCAGGCAAAGCCAATTTCAGCCACCTCCCTACAACATTTCTGAATTTTGCATGTATAACAAAACTTCGATATTAAGAAATGACGACTTACAATAATTGGTTTTAATTAATTAAGGCACTTACTCAACATGTGAGCAGAAAATATGTATCTCAGATTCAGGGAATTCTAAAATAAAAACACATTATATACTTGCATGTAGCATCAAAGTGTGAAGCTTGTCCAGGAAAAAAATATTTAAAAAAATATATAGAAAATGGAGAAACTTATTTTTAAAGAGGGGGGGGGGGGTAGATTTTTCCTGATTCTACTGAAAAAATACTGTACAGTGACTTTTTTCCAGAAAAGAGCATAGATAACTTCTTGCCTTGTACTACAATATGAATGTACAAATTTTCCATGAATAAAGATTTTTTTGTATGGGGCAATATCTAAGAAATTAACTTGATAATCTAACACACACGCACACTTGGATACCAAGGACATATTCTACTCATGTTGTACACTAATCCCCCTGGTCAGAGCCGTCTCATCTGATGAGTAGGAGAGAATTGCTGACTTCCTCTACTCCTAGTTTGAATCATTATCCTGTACGGAATTCCGCGACTTCTAGTTACCCTGCCAGTTCGGTAATAACTCCATATATGAGCGAATTACATTTGCTTTCTCAAGGATCAGAAGTCTTGTCTAAAAATTAAATTATCAAGTTTAAGTCCATTTTATTTTCTCTTTCAAATATTTCAAAGTGAGAAGTAAATGAATATTCTGAAACACTACGGTTAATTGCAAAACTCAATCGCTTTGGGTTTTTTTCTTTGAGTGCAAAAAGGTTGTAGCCTACACATCATTTTCTCAGGGATAAAAATTTGGTTGAATAAAGGGGTGGGGAGTTGATAATAAATTGTTTTTTGTTGCAAATGCGAAAAAAGAATTCATTGCAATCCGCACTATTATGTTTATAGTTTTGCTTTATATTTAAGGACAAAACTATTCGCATAGGTGAAATGTTTTAAGCCAAAGTTGAAGTGTTATTAATATTAAGTCTGTATCAGAAAATTTCATCGAAAGTAATAAGTGCAGGGAATGCATGAAATTGATAACTTGAAATATATTTGGTTAGTAGGAAATAAAACGTATTGATCGAATGTTAATTATTCAGTAAGGAAGTTTCCATATTTCCTGAGCAGAGTATAAGGATGAGTTAAGAGTTCTCAGTTTTGTTAAGTGGTCTTCATATCACATTATAAACTGAAAATATGTCTACAATATTATTTTTACTGGTCAAATTGAAATTGTAGATGTCTGGGTTTGCAAAAATGCTCCCTTTGAACCTCCCCCTCCAATACCTATCGAGAGGGAGTTCCTTGCCTACCCACACTTTGCACCTCAGGTTAAATCTGTGACTTCACACTAGCCTACGGATTAGTAGAAAGGAATATATGCCACTGGCAAGAATAACCCTACTAGCATTAATTCTTTATTTTGAAGCTCTTCATTTTGGATTGGAAAACCCCAATGAATTAATTTTTTTCTAGATTGTTAAATTGCCTAACAGGTAATGATATGGAATACTTATCATAAGGGGACCTTCCGCCAATTTCGATGATGTTTCTAGAACACTATTTTATGAAAGAGAACGAGTCAAATTTCAATTGCTGTATATAAATAGATCATACCTCCATAATTAGATTTATAAAACGACCTATTGTACGTGATGAATGATTGTTTTATAAACTACGTTGTTTATTTAACACGTGTATGTAAAGTAAAAGGTGAAGTGAAATAATAGAGATAACGGTCAGTATTCAAGCTTATAGTCCAGTGAAACAATATAAATCGGGAGCAGGGCAAACACGGACCTTCAAAAACACCAGAGGTGGGATCAGGTGCAATGGAGGAGTAAACATTAGGGTTGGCACATGATCAAATCTACCATAAAGCCCTTTAGGGGATTTGATCACATGACCAACCCGTCTTTACAACCTGATAAAAGTTTTAAAACTTAAAATAAATAATAAGTGTAACCCTTGTATATAGACTTTTGTTTGAGATACAAAAAAAAATATTGAATATTGATTTATATAACACTTTTTACATGAAACACGTACAAAATTGTAATGTTGGGATGCTTAATTGGTTTTAAATACATTGTACTATTCACTTTAAGTATACAATTGTAAGAATGATGGAATTGTATGTTCGCTTGAAAGTGTGAGAAAAAAAGGACATTAAAGGACATTGTCGGTGAGTTTGAGGAAGAGGGCTAGAAAACTATATCTAGTGTTTGTGAATTAGATACAACGTAGAATGTCACAAACACGGATTCAGAAAAGGCGCACTCCCTTCCGCGAGAGAGAGAGAGAGAGAGAGAGAGAGAGAGAGAGAATATCGATACGCTTTCTCTAAGGACCATATATTTCGTATTCCTACCATAAAATCCTGCACGTTTGCCATTTTGAGAATGTTATTTGAACAGGTTTTGAATCTGTTTTTCAAAAAAAGGGAAACATTACACATATAGATATTTAGTTTAAGGCATAATATGAATGGATGAATGATTTAATGCGGAGATTTAACAACAAATAGTTCTAAATAAGTTATATTTTACTAAGTGTCCAAAATACTAGGGGTGATCAAAAAGTTCGCGACCTATCTCTATATTTACAAAACCACAATTCAGATCAGAATGAAATTCGGCACACATATAGTCATACACATGTTCTATAAATAACATATGTTAAATAATGTCTTGCTCCGTGTTTGTGACGTCACAATATGAAAATGACGTCAATATGTAGGTCACTTGTGACAAAAAATGGTTGACTCAGTCGTACTCGAGCAACGAACGGCTGTAAAGTTTAACGTATATCTTGGAAATTCCTTTGCAGTAGAATATGATAATTTGTACAAGGTTTATGAAGACAAAAGACTTACCAGAAGTTCAATCATTAATTGGATTGATTGTTTAAGTAAAGACAGGGAGACGGTTAAAAATGATGTTTGTTCTGTTGCCCAGCGAAAGAAAGCCGGGGAAAAGATGTGTCCTTAGTTGAGTAATTTGTTATGAAACATCGTCAAGTAACAATTAGAAAAATGGTTGTATATCTTAACAATAATATTATTATTAAAGCTGTAAAATATCGTTTACTTTAGACTTTAAACATATGAGATATGATGAAAAAGAAGGCGCCCATACTTTATCAACATTGGATAAACGACTCTCCCGAGACAGAGGACTCGGGTTTTGAAGGGTCACCATACTAATTGTGGGAAGGGATATCCTTATCCACCCATCCTATCGCCGAGATTTGGCCATTTCTGACAGATGGACTGTTTTTGTTATAAAAATAACTTGCATGGTAAGAAATATAAGACTCGGAAAAATCTTTTACCTTCTCTGAACAGACTGCTTCAGAGCATGTCACGTGACTGCCTCGATCACGTGATTCGCGCATGGGAAGAACAATGGCAGATGTGCATTAAAATCGGAGAGGATTACTTTAGAAAATAATAAACACTGAAACTCCATTTTATTTTTTTTAAAGAAGTAATTCAATTAGTTCGCGAACTTTTTGATCACCCCTCGTATATGATACCATTTGAAATACCTGCCACAAACACATCCATTGGCTAATTTCTTTGATATATGTCTCTAAAAAATATTTGAATAAGTACAATTTTTAGCAACAAAATATTCAAAAAAAATTCTAACACTTAAATGAAATTTCAATGTATCATATTTACATCAAAGTTTTGCAAAAAACTGCAATTTCAATCAAAATGGATTATTAAAACTGAACACGATTCGTAAAAGGAATGTGTCCGCCATTTTTGATCGGATTCTCGCTATATCTGAGGACCCCTATATAAAGCGGCCGACTTAGTCACTGTTCAGTGTAATCAATCGTCACCTATGTAGACGGACGTATACTATACAGCACTCGGTAGGGACGAAAATATAACTATACTTTTTTTTACGCAGGAAAGTAAGATATCAAAGAAACTTATAATAGTTGCATAGGTCAGTGCAGTATACAAACAAACACAAATACACGTACCTGCAATAAAATGTAAACAAAGGTAATGCAAGATAACCAGCACGAACACGCGGGTCGCCATGCCACGCCGATACCCGTGACGATAAAGCAGTCAGGTGTAACGAATGCGAGGAGTATACCCTGGTGCTGAAATCGTAGATAGTAATATAAAAATGGCGTATGCCTATTTACGAGTCATATTCAGCTTTAAAGGAGCTAGCTACCCTCGTTTTGAAACTGTAATTATCAATCCTAGTCTTAGATTACTGCTGATAAACACAAACCGGAATCCTTAACATATATAAAAGGTTTATCTCTGCTGAAAGTCCAGAAGTTACTACCGAGACGGGCACAGTCTCAAGTTAAGGAACTTTGTGCAATGTCTAGACATTATCATTACACAGATAGAACGTCATTAAGAGGGCATCATTTCAAAACCATAGCATTTTTCAAAGTGAACTAATTTTGTTGTTGTCTTTTTAACGAATGTCAAATTATGTGAATAAAATAGGAAAATAAAAATATAAAATCACAAAATTTTATCAAAACCAAAAGCATCAAAACGTTAATCGAATACAGTGAAACGATTAACATCAAACGTAAAGTTTTCAACACTTTATACAACCATTCCCCACGATAAATTGAAGTCCAAGCTTTTTGACATCATAGACAGCTGCTTTTTCAATAAAAATGGAACTCGTAAATATACTCTGATTGTACACACAAGTACTTTGAAGTTGATATTAAAAAGATGCTCGAGTTTCTGATTGACAAAATCTATGTAGTTTTTGGAGATCAGGTCTTCCAACAATCTATTGGAATTCCCATGGGTACCAATTCCGCCCCGTTTTTGGCAGACCTATTTTTGTATTCATATGAAGCAGAATTTATGCAAAAAACTTCTACATGAGAAGAAGAAAACACTTGCTGTAGCCTTCAGCTCGACATTTCAATATATCGACAACCTATTAACGATTAACAATAGTTACTTTCATTCATACGTTGACTCGATATATCCCAGTGAGCTTGAAATAAAAGATACCACAGATTCTGACACATATATTTCATATTTAGATATTTTACTAGAAAAAGACGTTAATGGTAACCTAATCACAAAGCTTTATGATAAACGTGATGACTTCAACTTTTCAATCGTCAACTTCCCTTACTTATGTAGCAATATACCCATTTCACCTGCATATGGGGTTAATGTCTCTCAGTTGATTCGATACGCAAGAGCATGCTCTACGTATAAACAATTTCTAAAACGAGGCAAGCTATTGACAAACAAGTTGACGAAACAAGGATATCAACAGTCTCGTTTGAAGTCATCTTTTTGAAAGTTTTTCAGTCGATACAATGACCTTGTCAGCATATACAACCTATCATTGAGTCAAATGCTGACTGCCGTTTTTCATACTAATTGTTAGGCCAGTCATTATTTATACACTGAACTGTCTACGGATTTTTCCGGTTTTTGTTTCCCGATCATGACAAGGAGCACACGGCGGGTGTGACCGGTAGGCAGGGGATGCTTACTCCTCCATGGCACCTGATCCCACCTCTAAATTTTGAGGTCCATGTTTGCTCTGCTCCAAATTTGTATCGTGCCATAGGACTTTCGAGATTGAATACTGTTCGTTATCTTCGTATTTCATGCAATGTTTATAATGCATTTTTTTGTAATATTCATTACATTAGGTTTTACAGAATCTTGAAATGGTATCATATATTCTGGGACACCCTGTACCTTAGACATGATTAAGACAGCTCTACCGGCCGGTCGCGCCTATGGTTTGGTTCAATTGTCGATCTTAGCACGCTTCTAAATACAAACTTAGGACTAAAAAAGGACTTAAGTTCCACTTAAGCATATATTAGACTTAAGGTCCACTTATGTTACGACCCCCTCTGCTTGGGCTTATAAAATAAGCCTTCCAAGTTTTTGACTTAAGTAGAGTCATAAGTATGACGCAGGTGCCTGTCTAAGCACTCCTTAATTATGTTATATGCTGTAAAATTAAATGAACTAAGCGAGGTCTTAGCTAATTCAAACTTGTGTTCATAAAGGAGATGGGTGAACAAGGCGTGCATAATGCCTGTAGATATTCAGTTTATGAATTTAGTATTTAAAATTCTCATTTAAATGAAATTATGGAAAAAAACCTTTTCTGGGCAATTTTTTTTCGGCAAAAATTAGTCTGTTATTTAAAAAATAATGTAGTATTCATTGGGATCGAAAACCTAGCAATAAAAATCCTGAGTATCATTTTCCTTTGAGACTAAAACGCCAACCACTAAACTACACAAATCCTGATGAATGGTGGCATTTAAATCATGTTTGTTATATGACTTTTGACTAAATGGACTTCAAGTATTTCTCGGAAAGATACAAATGTCAGATGCAGAAACGGTGTCATAAAAGAGTACTTTTAATGTAAAATGGGTCTTTGTTCCATGTTTTTGTTGATCAAAAATGTAAGTTTGTACGCAAAATTTGAGGATAAACTTTCAAAAATATGGCGCAAAGACCCACTCATATCGAAAAATTGTATTATAGTATGAGAAAATGATCTTTTTTTACACTCTTTAGTGTGTATGGTATTTCATAAGCCAAAAAATTCAATCTTTATGAGATTTTTGCAAATTGTGGAGATTTTACATAAATGAAATATATGGAGATAATGAACAGTATTCAAACTCAAACGTCCATTAAACAATACAAACCATGGAGCAGAGCAAACACGGACCTCTAAAACATCAGAGGTGGGATCAGATGCCATGGAGGAGTGTTCATCCTCTGCTGACCGGTCACACCCGCCGTGTACTCCTTGTCATGACCGGGAAATAACGAAAAGATTCATCAATAATTCAGTGTGTAAATGATGGTCTAACAATTGACTTAACGAAAAATTGTATTTGCTGACAATGTCATTATATCGACCATAGAACGAAATGAAGACTTTAAACGAGATTGCTGATATTCTTTTCTCATCAACTTGTTTGTCAATAACTTGCCTCGTTTTTGAAATTGTTCATACGTACAGCATGTTCTTGCATATAAAGTTGAAAAGTCGTACGTTTTTATGTTGTTGATTTTGGTAAAATTTTGTGATTTCAAATTTTCCAAAAGTTTCTTGGAATTTTTAAGAATCCACATCTGATTTACACCACTTCTCGAATATATTGTTGCAGAGCACTCCTTAAGTTTCTCCTTCACTGTTCATATTTTAGAAAGTAGTAAAGAAAGAGGCATGGTAAAACATTATCTGGAACCCGTTATGTATCTTTTTTGTAAGGATTTTTATGAAGTTTCGGAATCCAATATAGATATGGTAATTCAAATTCATGTTGGTTGTTGGGAATATCAAAAATACTCAAAACTGACATATGATTTTGAAGAATTTCCTCCTTAGAGAGGGAGCTATGCGTATAAGTTTGATTACCACTTGTAGAATTAAATCCTAGTTCCTCTAAAATTTAATTTAAATAATGAGCCTTACAAACAAAGACCCTGTTGTTACCTGCTTTGTCAGCTGGGACCAGTACATACTGATCGTGTAATCTATCTAATTCTTTTTCACTCTGCTCCTATTTTGTAATGTTTAATGGACTTTTGAGCTTGAATACTGTTCGTTATCTCCATATATTTCACTTCTAAATTATTAAACACAGAAAGATAGTTGGTTTTCATTTTGCGAGATAATGCGAGATTTTAGTATTAATTTTAGATGAAATATCAAAGAAAATTTTGTTATAATTGAGATTTATTTTTTCACATTTATGTTTGTAGCACTATAGGCATTTTGCTCCCTTGTTCATTATCAACTAAAGATTCAGACATGTTTTTCTTTTAACTATAGGCATTTCGCTCCCTTGTTCATTATCAACAAAAGATTCAGTCATGCTTTTTTATATAACTAATGTCGTCGTCTTTCCTTACAACTAATAGATTAGAGTAGAATTATATCCTTGTTTTAAAATTTAATCTAATAATTGAAAATTAGTTATAGTACAGAAATAAAGTCAATATATGCCTTTTGTTTATCACTAGAAGCAACTGACTTTGACTTTTTCAGTTTACCTATCTTCGTTACTTCTATTATTTTGACAAATGTTCATTTGCTTTGTCATTGTCGCCAACATGGCACGAAAACCGAACTTCTCGCTACTTGAAATCAAAATTCGTATTGAAAAAGTACACAACAGTAAGAAATTTTGATTTTCTATATATATGTCAGCGAAATGGACGTTTTATGATATAGCTACATTGTATTTACAATACATTCAAGTAGTTGAGGAGAATTGTTTTCATAAAGTATTTTATCAAGAGCCGATCTCTCTCTCTCTCTCTCTCTCTCTTAAACCATCTTTCTCCGAAGGAAGAGAGCGCGTCTTGATTGAATCTGTGCTTGTGATGGGTATCTAATAAACAAATACTCTTTATTAGTTTTCTGGTCATTGTCCTCTAAATTACCGACAATTTCTACCCCCCTTAATGCCCCTTTTCTCATATTTTTAAATAAACATACAAACCCACCATTCTTCTGTATACTGTTTACTTATAGTGAGTAGTGTTTATAACCTATTAAAAATTCTGCATATATGCCATTTTGGGAATGTTATTAGGACCATGTTTAATACATCTGTTCTTCAAAGTAAAAAAGATATACAAATTTTACATAAAGATAATTACATTTATTACATTTTCAAGAGTGAAATATATATATATTATTATAACAGTAACTTGATCCGAGGAGCTGTATCATGTCCAGTTGACAGGCACGGATCATCAGATCAAACGAGACGCGAAGCGTCGAGTTTGATCTGATGATCCGCGCCTGTCAACGAGACGTGATACGGCTCCTCGGATCAAGTTATTGTTATAATGATAAATTTATTATATACCCCTTTACAACTAGCAAAGTATAATAAAAGGAAAACTTTTTGGATCAATTACATAACTTTTATCCATTAAACAAACCATTTTGTCAAGGAACTTTTTGATGCGCGAGAATAAAAACGTCATTTATCTGTGTACTACGTCATCAGTTTCAGAGAGAGGTGATATGGATTCAGAAAACCACAGTGTGGTGATCCTGAACGTCGGATCACACCGTCACGTGATTGCGTAAATTCAACAGTAAAACTGAGTGACAAACAGTTGGGTATATAATAATGTAATTTATTAATTGAATTAAAGTGATATTCTCTCACAGTGTGAAAGGATATCAAAGTGATATTTTCTCACAGTATGAAAGAATATCAAAGTAAGTAAAAATTAATTTCTGGTCTGTCATAAGATAGAGAGAAAAAACTAAACCGTCTTGATAGAGACTAAAACTGCCAATTTCTTCCCAAATATGTCGCTAAAATCCATGTTGCTATGTTTTCAATCTCACAATTGCTAAGCTGAATAACCGCTCAATTATGATGTCACAGCCTATGACACTGTGTTACGAAAAGACAGAGGCAGAGGGAAAATCAAAGAAATTGTCATAAAAAGAAAATTCTATGTTTTCTAGTTGGATATGGAATTTATTTCACTCATGAGACAATTTTTTTATTATATATTTTCACTCGCAATTCGCACTCGTGAAAATATAAAAAAAATTCTGTCCCACTCGTGAAATAAATTCCATACATTGAATATCCTCTATGTATATTTATTTTTATGCATTATATGAATGGACGAATGTATTTTACAAATAGTACAATATATGTTATCTATGTTTTACAATTAATAGTACAATATATGTTATCTATGTTTTACAATAAAAAGTACAAAATATGTTATCTATGTTTTACAATAATAGTTCATTCATTTCAACAAAGCAATGTTGCTTGTTGATATCTTTATATTGCAAGTCAAGATAATCTATAGAAAAACAACTTTCTTATGGGGATAGGGAGGGAGGATATGCCACAACATCCTACAATCAATTCTGACGGTTTAAACATTTCTTTTCATTTCTCTTCATTAATAAGATCGAGTTCTCCATACTATGATATTAACTGGAGATTTTTAAAAATAAATTTCTGAAAAAAAAGTTTTGAAATTTCATGTGCTTATCCCAACGGAGGGGAAAACAAATTCACTTACAAAGCCAGTGGGATCTTGAATATACGCCAGGTGAACTTTGGATTCCAAAATTTATAGAGAGAAGCAGGTTTAAAATACATTAAAACTTGTCTTATAAGGACACCACTGGTTCCCGAGAAATTGGCCGGATTAGACAACATTATAAAAAATAATTTACTGAAAGGGACTTCAACTTTAAATCGTATTAGGCAAAATTTCGGAATAAACAACATCCGGATTAGACAAGTTTCTCTGTATTCTTTTATCTTTACAAATACATATCGTTTATATTTGTACAGGCTCCTGGATTTATCTTTGACCTGCCATAACTGAAAACTGAGTAGAATCGTCTATACATAGTAACTCAAAGATACTCCGCCCGGTTAAATTATACGTAACACCTCTATATGAACGGGTTTTCATCTGGATTAAATTTATTTAATTATGTTGCTTTTAATTTGCTTTTGAGTAGGCACTTTATTTCCTAGAAATTATGAACTTTGAATATGATTTAAAAGTTTATATATTTATATATATTTTAGTTAAAGACACTTTAAAAGTTCTAATTTATGAGAAAATATGCTTGTATTCTGTGAGAATATTTCAAGTCTAATGTTTGTATAGTATCCTTATCGACGAGTTTCTTGAGTGGTTCAGTGGCCGGGTGATTCTTTAGTCTGACTGACAAAAGTTAAATTCAATCTCTCCACAAACCTTTCATCATTTCTATCCTGGTGAACTTGAGATAAAAGATACCACAGAGTCCGACACATCTGTTTCATATTTGGATATCTTACTTGAAAAAGATGTTAATGGTAATCTAACAACCAAGCTTTATGATAAACGTGATGACTTTAACTTTTCAATCGTCAACTTCCCTTACTTATGCGGCAATATACCTTCATCACCTGCATACGGGGTATATATCTCTCAGTTGATTCGATACGCAAGAGCATGCTCTACGTATGTACAATTTCTAAAACGAGGTAAATTATTGACAAATAAGTTGATGAAACAAGAATATCAGCTGTCTCGTCTAAAGTCATCATTTCGTAAGTTCTATGGTCGATACAATGACCTTGTCAGCAAATACTATTTATCATTGAGTCAAATGCTGACTGACGTTTTTCATACTAATTGTTAGGCCATTATTTACACTGAATTGTCGACGGATTTTTCCGTTATTTCCCGATCATGACAAGGAGCACACGGCGGGTGTGACCGGTCGGCAGGGGATGCTCACTCCTCCATGGCACCTGATCCCACCTCTGATGTTTGGAGGTCCGTGTTTGCTCTGCTCCTATTTTGTATTGTATAATGGACTTTTGAGCTTGAATACTGTTCGTTATCTCCATATATTTCATTCTACCGAATTTTGAAAATATTAGTTTTTGCTTTTATACCCCATGAAATATACATAGCATTGGAGAATTTCTGAGCAATCTAAGCTACAAACATCTCTTTTACCTCCTCCACAGTTTCCCTCATTTTTTTAATATCAAGTGCATTCTTAAAATAGCATGATTTAAGTCAAATGGCACGCATTTATATAGCCTATAGTCTATCTGTTTACTTCCCTTTTCCCTAAAAGGATATAATTAGCTCTTAAACAGAGTTTCCATCCCTTTAAAAATGTTTGAAGTTATTATCTTGATAAAGAGACTATCTTATTAGCCACATTCCGAGTGCTTTCTTGGTCATATCTTAGGCTTCATTGATTCGTAAGCACGATTCTCCCTATTTGTAAATGGTTTATAATTCACTGTGACGAGTGTAGAATGCAGGGCAGGACCCATGGAGGCCAATCAAATTAATCTTAGCAATGTTGACGTTATTTATTGCCAAAGGAAAAAAAATATCAGGGGTGGATCCATGTCCTAATGCTAAAACGTAACAAAGTTCGGACAAATATGATACTATAATATATAGTATGCCTTTTGTTAAAATTCAATAAGTGAATATTGATATCGGCGATCGGACTCTGACTGATTTTGAATAGAAATGACATAAATCTTTAAAATATAAAGAAATCGTAAGTTTTCTTTGGTGCTTAGGTATGCGACTTTACATGTCGTTTTCTTTGTAATTCTATACAAATATTTACACACAAGTATATTTTTAACATTGTGACAAAATCTTACAAAATATCCCACTATACCCGGCAAACATTATTCAGGTTACCTATTTGAATACAAATCTATGGGAAATATTGCTGATCTCTGAATAAAAGTTTGCTTGTGTTATTTATCCTTTATTCAGGCCACCATGCAGTTTAAAACTATTTGTAACTTATGTCGTAAATTCGTAAATTAACTTTTTTTTTATAGTTTTTTTCTATGTTCTGTCCATTATAATCAGATTTGATAGTACAAATATATAACGTTAAGGATATCCGCTCCTCAGCCGTCTAGCAATGATAACACAAGCTTTTTACACTATGTATTAAATAACAATTGAAGTAAAAAGAAAAACTAAAATATTTTATAAGCATAAAAAAGATGCAATTTTCTCCGAATGCCTGGATACCCTTATTTTTTTATCCTAAAATATATTTGTTGATCAATTTTCAATAAGAAAATGCATAACCTGTGTTTTTAATTCGCATTTCCTGAAAATAACGTTCAAATCATGGGATGTTTTTAAGTGGTCTCAGTAAGCAATTTAAAAACATCATCATATCCATGGTACTATAATTGATTTCTTGGGGCAGTTTGGGTCAATTAGTAGGATTCATTTTGAAGGGAAACTGTTGTAGTATCCGTTTCCTTTGATGTATTAATCAAAATGACCTTGACCATCTACTCTAAACATGTACATAAGTGATCCTTTTATTTTAGTAATGGTTCGAATACAACTGTATATGCCTGAAGCTGCTATGTGAAAACGGCAGATGACAACAATGCCAGTCCAACTTTAAAAAGATGTCATGTAGGACTTGAAAATAAAAATGTATAGAATCATCAGTCATCTTTTGCTTTACCCCTTTATTTCTTCGACATGAATCAAAGTACCTGGAACTAAATGAAGATAACGAACAGTAATCAAGCTCGAAAGTCCAATGTAAAAATTACAAATCGGAAGCGGAGCAAACACGGACCTCTACAACATCGGAGGCGGGATCAGGTGTCATGGAGTAAGCATCCCCTGTCGATCAGATACACGCGTCGTGTGCTCCTTGTCATGATCGGGAAAGCTATATTTAATGCTGCACGGATTTTCTCACGGTAATACCAGTCTTGATGTACTGGCTATGTTTATCGGGGAATAACTCTTGACTGCTCTCGCTATAAATAAGGTTTAATAAATGGAGCATCACTGAGATTTTTAAGCACTCTCGACAAACTGCAAAATCGAAATGAACTTGTACTATACCCATAGCATCGGAGGATGCCTTAACTGATCTATTTTTTAAGGATAACTGACAAGGTAAAAATTCAGTCCAAAGTAACAACATACATGCCCTATCTGGACCAAACATAATTGAATTATGCATCTAAGTTATGCAAACCAGCATCAAACTTGCTTTGGTTGCTACAGGTGACCTACAAACATCTGTATTTTTCATATTTTCATGACAAGTATATGGATTAAATTTTTGGAGCAGGTCCATTTCTTATTTTGACCGAATGCATAAATGATGTATCAGAAATTCATAACAGTTTAATAAACATCTTGCTTAAGATGCTGCAAGTAATATCTCTTAGTTCTTTGATGAAAGGCCTATACAAGAAGTGCTAAAATTACATGTAATGAAGGGGTTTACTTTGATTACCTACATGTAAGTTTTAACAATCTTGAACAAAATAATGTACAAATGTTTTTTTCTATTTTATTCTATATTTTATATTTTTATAATACATATATGTCATAACAAATTAAAGTGAATTATTTGTAGTAAAATTCAATATTAATTTGCATTCACTGTACATATATTAAGTTCCTTTTACTCTTATATACATTTTGAATGACATTAAAAGTCATTATCATATGTTTCACTTCAAAATGTACCGACACTTACAAGTACCACTCAATCACAACACAGATAATAATGGCCCACACAACACATTTCAAGATGTTTGTTGGAGATGGGCCTGCATTTGTTTGACTTTAGCCTCGTCCTCCTGTGACAGGGAGGTTAATTTTTTGCCGATTCTGTCGTGGATTTCCATGTACTTAGCTACACATCTGTCCAGACACACCGTCCTTTAGAGAGTTCTGCTTCCTTGTATTTGGGGGGTATACACTTCTGTAGACAACACGCCGTCATCCTGTAAAAATAAACAACTACATTAGGACAAATGCACTAGTCATGCAATGATTGACGGCTAAGTGGATGAATAGATTAGTACTCGTGCACTTAGAGTTCATGCATGATTTGCTGCCTACAATATTGTGAAGAATAGCCTACATGTACTTCACATCCTGTGGCATCATACATCCATATATTATGACTCAGCCATTACTGGACAGAAGTGGCAAACCACACACAATGATCAACATTATATAACTGTCAAAGCACGTACATCTTTGTATCCACTTTGAGCTTTATAAGTATATCTAAAATAAATCTATTCAAATGGAAGAAATACATAGGTAAAAAGTCCATTAAAACATATTATTTCAATGACTTTATGAGGAGCAATCAATGAAATAATTTAAAAAGTCATCCTATCATGAATTACTAGCGATGAGTAGAAATCCTGCAGTCTCCAGCACTAAATAATTTTTTACAATATAATTCTTTGTAATTTAACCACCCTTATTCTGAATTATCCCTGGCCTCTGGGCAATAAAAATTAGATGAACTCACTTTTGACCTCAGTCTTACTTTTCCACTATAAATTCCTATTGTAAAAGTGAGACTGAGATCAAAAATGAACTTATTTAAGTTTTATGGCCCCAGAACAGATAATAACAATATTGGGATGAGGACTGCTTTCACATACCTTTGATTGATTGTATCCCTGATGTTCCTAAGCAGAAGATTAAAAAAAGATAATTTTCTTCAATATTACGTTATACAATATAAACCCAGTCTCTGAAGTACCTGCAGGTAGCTTGAAATTTAGTTACTATAGCAATACCCTGAAATACAATGATGACCCCCAGTTCAGTTTACTACCACTTCTTAATGGAATCACACAAAAACTGTTTTAGGAGTAGCAATTTTAAAAGAATTCCAAACATTATTCTATTTCCAGTAACCACTGCAATATTATTCATGTAAATCAAAAACAGATACAAATAATTTTGAATCTTGATGTAATCTAATTATATATGAAATTACTGAAATTAGACCAAATCTGTCAGAGATATAGTATTTTAATAAATTATTTATTTAGTAACCATGGCATTACCATTCATGAAATTAAAAAGAAAACACACACATAAAAACATGTACCTTATTATAGTTTAATATTGTGTACCAATTTTTATTGAAATTTGGCTTAAACTGTAAAATGATCTACATTTTAAGGGAGCCGACTGGGGTTTTATTGTGTAAAAACTACTATAGAGAAACTCTTTAAATTTATACCATATGTACATTACATTGACTTCAGTACACATGGCAGGTTTAGTGAAAATCTACCTTCTGGTTATTTTTTAGGGACCATCTCAAAATACAGGTACATTTACTATAGGATTATATGGGAAGATACTTTTTTTTTTTTTGCACTTCGGAGCGAATTATACAAATGGTACTAAAGACTTTTTGCTCAAATTATATTATTTGATGAGTTATACTATATTGCACATTTTATGCAAGAAACACAAAATTCTACCGTCTGGTTTCCAGAGGGGGCATCTCAAAATGTCAAAATTCATGATATTTTCCTGTTTTTATGGAGTACTACAAAAACATGACAGCTAGATACCACAGATTTATATAAAAAATAATTGTGAGATTCTCAATTTCTTATGTTTAAAATTTCAAAAGTATCTATTTTATACTTTTTATTTTATGACATAATTAATGACCCCTCTTGAAGAACTTCGGTTATTCTTAACGTCAAAAACACGCTATTACGACGTCTATCTACCGTTCTTTTGAAAAATCGATTAAAAAATCAGTTATTTTAAAGCTTAATTAGATTTTTTAACCTGAGATTTCCTAAATTTGTTAATTTTTATAAATTATGTAAAAACAGCTGCTTTAAAAGAGTAAATACGCTTTATTTTACTATGCTGCGCGATGTATTGCGCAACGAAAACCCCAGTCGGTCCCCTTAAAGGAATCTTGAAGAAATTATATTTTTTATAACCATGGCAACATTTTTGTTGAAATATATATAGAATTTTATAAATATATTTAACAGCAAACCAGGTTTTCTTTGTGTGAAAGTACTGTTATTTCTCACATGAATAGAGAAACTTCACATTTGCAAGACTTATTTCCCTTTGTCGGCGAAATACCCATTTTTTTCATTATATTCTTTGTAACTTACCTGTAAATATTTTAAATATTTAAACGTCTTTTATTAATTTTTTACCATACCTTTATAGGCAAGTATGGGGCAGCAAAGAAAACATAATAACAAACACAGATATATTTTATCTATCAGAAACTGCCCCCTAAAGTCGTTAGTGATAAAGAGAGAAAACAACACCTTACATTTGTTGACCCAGATTGACCCTGGAAAGAGAAGTAAACTTTGTTAATGTGAACGATGTCTTAATAAAAAACTTTATATTCTGAAAACTGTGGGAGGTGACATCCCAACAAATTCAATGTATGCATGTAACCTTTTAGCATATTTTGCAGAAAAAAATAACTAAGTTCAAGAAATGGTATTTTCCCCATAAATGATCAAAAATCAAAATCCAAGTACCATGTACATCTCTGATATATGTATAGTTGATCTGCAAAATTTGCTCTAGCCTATGGATATATGAAAAGTTGAAAGACAATGGAACAACGGACAAATTTCGATCACTTGAGCCTATAACACGTCGAGGAAACTATTTTCTGTGACGTCAGAATAAATTTACATGCTAAATGTGGCACCCAACGTGACTTGCAAACTGACCAATCAGCTAAATGAGTTGCATTATGGGTTACTTCAAAAATACTACATGTACGTTTCGAAAAGGCCAGTTTTTGAAATCGCTCTCGGAAAGACATGATGCATTTTCCCAAGCATTTTACACACTTAATATAATATGTACATCTTTATCTACTAGTTCCATGCTCACATTTACATACAAATGTTTTACAACGGTAAAATTTGGGTTTTCTCCACTCTATTGTATAAGTCCGTTTGTTGACAATAGCCTGGCAGTTTTTCCCGTGCTGTACTATCAGTTAGTATGAATTTCACGTGACTATTCCCTAGTCCAAAACAAATCGACTCTGAGGTGTACTCACGTAATCGACTCTGAAGTGTACTCACGTATTGTCATTGTTTACTACGTATACAACTTCGATATATATGCTACTTTGTTTGTATGTTGTTTAACGTCCCTCTCGAGAATTTTTCACTCATATGAAGACGCCACCACTTGCCGATGGAGGGCTGCAAATTTTGTCCTATATTCGGCACTTACGGCCATTGAGCAGTGAGGGTTTTTTTTCTTGCCAGCACCTACTGCGACACGGGACCTCGGTTTATACGGTCTCATCCGAAGGACCGGTCTCCACATCCCGCAGTGGGGTTCGAACCCGCGACGTCAGGATCAACTCCTTACTTCGCGACTCTAGAGCAGACGCTCTAACCACTGCGCCACGCCGGCGACTATATGCTACTCAATACACGTTCTTATGATCAATGTACTTGAGAATTAAAATACCGTACAGCAATAGACTTATGTTATTTATAACTGCATTAACTTTTAATTTCTAGTAAACAAATAACAAAGTAACAAAAAATAACACCAGTAGCATGGCAAATTTACGAATATCAAGTTATAAAAACTGGGTTCTTATTTACTTGTGAAGACTTTGTGAGCGGTAATTCAACGTACTATTTAACACGAAAAATTGACTTTGTTAATGTGAGCATGGAAAATCTTAATTAGAACATATTCCTCGTGTTTTTCAAAAACATTAAAAATAATTATCAGTCGACTTTCCCGCAGTCATTTGAAATCGCGTCCTAAATTTGCCTGACCCACGTGTTTGTAGTAAAATATAAACACGTAGTAGACCATCGAGCTTTTCGGCTCATTCATTGGATTGGTCGATTGCTCGCTGTAAGCACCTCTGTGCGCAATGACGACAATATCCATATTTGGTAGATTCCTCGACCTATTTAACTCATGTAAGCTGTTGTACTAAGTTAAAGCGATACTGTAACGCAAAAAGGGAAAATTAAGTAAAATAAAATTTTTGCATGACCAGTGCAAATTTTGTTCCATTCTTGAAAGTATTAAGACTAAAGTTTCAGAAAAACACAGGCTTCAGAACTAAAAAAAAATCTGTTTTTATAGAGAAAAAAATGTTTGCCCCAAGACGAAAAGAATCCTTCACTTCTTCCTCTTCATTGATAGCATAAAAGTTGAAAAAGTTACCATGGTGTCAAGTCTATAGAAATGAATGTCGGATGACCAAGGAGATTCAAACAATCTTCAAAAAAGACTCCTTACCTTTGCATGTTCCGATTCAATGTTTTTACAAGTTTTACGCTAAAAATAAAAGTCGCGTGACCTTGGTATTGATGATAACAACGACGCGGTAGAAACAACCTTTGTTTTTTTTCCGACACTTACATTTTGCAATCTTACAGTGCAGTTGAGTTTGTCAAAACTTCGCTATACGCATATTTTTCATAAATCGTTCGCTTTGTGATACAAATATCTTGGAAGAATGACATGATTTTGACACATAATGTAACTTTAATTTCATCAATTTTCAAACTCATCTTTCGAGAAAAAGCCTAATTTTTTCTAGAAATAAAAAAAAACTTTTATTATGTTGCATAAAATGTAAAGAAAAAAAAAAGAAAAAGAAAAAAAAGAAGGATTTTAATTGACGTAGTTCGTTAAAATCGAAATCCTAGTAAAATACATCTTACTTTGTGAGGTTTCATCTGCGCTTAGCAACTCTCCGGCTGCAAGGAAAAGCAAAAGTATATCACAAAGCAGAATAATTTTGTAATATTATAAAAACTTGTGTAAAAACAGAGACTGGCGAAGGTTAATGATTTTCTTGCCCATTTTTGCCTGTTGACATACCTCTACAGAAGTTACATGTGGCGGCGCAGTTAGATTCCATATAACTCCTCACGAACTGAAGTGTACAAAAGCCTCGGTCTCTCAGCAGACCACATGACTGACCCATGTCTTCACATCGCTTTTGAGCTGAAAGATTTTATAAAGATTGCTTCATGACAAGGCGACTTCTCTCAGAAAAATAGAACCTTTATTTTAAGCCTTCGTAGATGATAAAGTTAATATTCATTATTTTTTCTAAAACAAATATACAGATTTATTTCAAATCCCCATCCCTACTTCTCACTCTCCCCTCGAAATTGGTACCACAAAAAAAAAAAAAAAAAAAAAAAATTCCCCTAATTTCGACTAGGATGGGTTTAACTAGTAGCATCACGATATATGCATAGTAATATCAAAATATCCAACAATCAATATTCTTTATATCCTTGGCGGAGGCTTGTGGCCACCTTTTCTTAATGGAGGGAAGGAGGCGGGCGGGTATCTGTGCCTCCCATATTTTGTACCAAACGCCTAACCAATTTTACCAGATCACAGTTTCTGTGTACAAATTTATATTGTTTAATCTTTCCTTCCACTACACACCCCAATACAATAGAATGTTTTATGTTTTTTTATGACTTTGTTTTTGCTGATTTTTTGCAGCTAGCTGTACCAAAGATACATTACCATTGCAGAGGTTACAGGCTTCTTTACAATACATCATCATATACGGGCTCCTACTACAAAAACCCTGCCCCGCCCAGTAGTCACAGTAACGATTCATATCCTCACACGCTCCTAAAGGACATAAAAACGAATAAAATCAACCGCAGCACAGAAAACACAGTCCATGTAATGTCCGTCACTAATTTAAATCTTCAACTGTAACTGAGTCTAAGACCATGTTAGTTATTGCGATACAGTATCATACAAGACATTCAAACCAGTAAAATTGGTCATTGGCATTTTTAGTAAAATGCCAATGAAGACCAAGATGATTATTTGAAGCAACATTATATAAATACTGCATGTAGTTGAGTGTAACACTGAAAATTTTCACCCCAAGAAAACCATTGTCAACCGAGGCGCAGCCGAGGTTGACAATGGTTTTCGAGGGGTGAAAATTTTCAATGTTACACTCATCTACTTGCAGTATTTATTATATTATACTGAATTTTTTTTTTACAAATACATATTACAGTGAACCTTGCCTGCAAAAATTCTGCGCACTCAATATTTTTAGCTCACCTGAGCTGAAAGCTCAAGTGAGCTTTTCTGATCAGCCGTTGTCCGTCGTCCGTCCGTCCGTCTGTCTGTCCGTCTGTCCTTCCGTCTGTAAACTTTTCAAATTTTCAACTTCTTCTCAAGAACCACTGGGCTAATTTTATTCAAACTTGGTACAAAGCATCCCTGGGTGAAGGGAAGTTTAAATTGTCAAAATAAGGGACCAAGTCCCTTCAAAGTGGAGATAATCAAGAAAAGACAAAAATTGGGTGGGGTCATTAAAAAATCTTCTTTTAAAGAACCACTGGGCCAAAAGGCTGAAACTTATGTGGAAGCATCCTGGGGTAGTGTATATTCTAAATTGATCAAATCATGACCCCCGGGGGTAGGGCGGGGCCACAATAGGGAATCCAAGTTTTACATTGAAATATGTAGTAAAAATCTTCTTCTCAAGAACCACTGGGCCAGAAAAGCTGAAACTTATGTGGAAGCATCCTGGGGTAGTGTAGATTCTAAATTGTTCAAATCATGACCCCCGGGGATAGGGGAGGGCGACAATAGGGAATCCATGTTTTACATTGAAATATGTAGTAAAAATTTTTTAAAAATCTTCTCAAGAACCACTGGGCCAGAAAAGCTGAAACTTATGTGGAAGCATCTTGGGGTAGTGTAGATTCTAAATTGTTCAAATCATGACCCCCGGGGATAGGGCGGGGCCACAATAGGAAATCCATATTTTACATTGAAATATGCAGAAAAAATCTTTAAAAATCTTCTTCTAAAGAACCACTGGGCCAGAAAAGCTGAAACTTATGTGGAAGCATCATGGGGTAGTGTAGAATCTAATTGGTCAAATCATGACCCCTGGAGATAGGGCGGGGCCACAATAAGTACAACGGGGGGGGGGGGGGTAAGGTGAAAAACAGCAAGGCCAAAGTTACTCAGGTGAGCGTTGTGGCCAATGGGCCTCTTGTTTGTCGAATGTTGCTATGCTTGAGGGCGTGGCTTCATTATTCAGCGGGTTATAGTGTATTTTAACAAATGTTTCTCGACGAATCAAATTCAACTAATTTACATGAAAGTATAATATTAACAGATATAAGCTAAGGGAAGTGGGGTGGTACCTTCCATTGGGGTGGTGGTTCTGATTGTTGAAGATGACACAGATGTTGTGGTCACTAAGGTGGTACCAGTACAGTTCTGGACTGGGTTGTTTGGGTTGTTAGTGGGACATTTACAAGAACAGTCTTTGCCGACAAAACCTTCTCCCGGGCAACTCTGAGCAGGACAGTTCTCTGAAGAGATTTTTAAAAATTTTTTATAAATCAGAAATTAAGTAGACAATTTCAAGTTTGAAATTCTCGTTAACAAGGAGTCGTACCTGCACAGTTATACATTATATTGGCAAGCTTGATGTCATTAAAGCTGAGTCCGGGTGCTCTACCAATGATATTTTGAAATCGGGAATCAATTGTCTGTACTGTAATTTGACCATTAGTTGAAAAATCCTTAAATAATCAAAAAATGCATTGTAATAAATACATGTATGCTTATATACACATGGATAATGAACGCCAAATTACAAGTTTTCCATTTGAAATGGCAACTCAGCACTTGTCTCTTTCTCTTAAAAGAAATCATTCATTTAATTCCACGGAGATTTTGTGTAAATAGTAATCTTCACCCTGACTCCGTAATGCATCACGCTTCTGTAATCGTAAGGTACATCAAAATTATTCACTCGACTTGTGGGACGTCTATTAAAGTTGAAGAGAACCGGTTGTGGTATATTTTCAGTGCGAATCCGGACAAACCCGTCTCTGTCCGGCCTTGACTGTTCGTGTTGGAATCCAACAGCGTGTCCCATTTCGTGGACCACAATTCTCCTCTGAAATATTGGAGGATATCAGTTTACAGCGATTCCACCTTCATCTTCGTTCTAACTACTGTAATAGATTGCAGTTGTTTTCTCTAAACTATTCAACACCATCTCGTTATTTATCTTACTTAAAAAAAATCTCCATTTTGGACCCCAAAGAAACATTTACCCATTCATATATCCAACATTGCTGTAATACAATAGGATCTAGCCCATTTACATATCCAACAGTGACACAATACAATAGTCTAATCGAACACCCCTTGAATTCATGGACTAGTGAGCATGAACAGCATGGCGCTAAAGTCATTTCAAACCTTTCAATTGTACTGAACAGTCATGAAATCAGACGAAGAATATTTTTAAATCCAAAGTAAATTCAGAGAGGTTTAAATTGTGTCTTGAATACTTTTGACATGGAAGCAGAAGAACACTACAGAATTTTGAGAACAGATTGGGAATTTATCATTACATATAAGATGAAGATTTGTTGAGGAAAAGTGTTGGAATCTTATGGAGTTCTATTCGGACAATACACTGTAGTTCTAGAAGTTCTAAATCTTATGAAAAGATTGTTGGTGTTATGCGGAACCTGCTTTAAAAATAGTCCATATCAAGATCTGCAATAAAAACGGTGTCAAAAATAGATGTGCTGTCAATTTATTAAATTGTTTTAGAACTTATGGAAGTAGGAAGTATGAGAACAAAGATGAACCTCGAATAATCTGAGGGGATTTGCCGATAACGGTATCCTGAAATAATATTCAACAACAGGACGTGATGTGGTTCAAGGTGAAAATGTATTTATAAGCGTGTTTAAAAGTGATGCTTTCAAAATTTAAGACCGGAAACATCTATACTTATAAATTAATAAATTTTGCAAATAAACTCCGAAACGGGTGCACCAGAGTTCGTACTTACTCCTCTAACAATACACTACATACAAGCTGATGTCCGTAAACTATATTTAGATTTCACTTGCATAGTAAATATCGTACATTAAATTAAAAGTCTACTTTTATTTTCTATAAACAGCCATGAAATAGCAAAAACCTGAGTACGGTGGCGTTTCCGGTTGGCGGATCTAAGTTACTGGCAATTTTTAATGAAACTGACAACAAGCAATCATTTATTTATTTCATAAAACTTCATCACTGAATTATTCAATCAAAACTTGATTTAAATGATATAAAAGAAATAAGTTTTGATAACCGATTAAAAAGGGAAATGTGCAAATTATTTTCGTCATTCACCAATCTTAATATTGACGGAAGCTTCTAGAACATCATATAGCATCGAGCCCGATGTTAAAAAGAAAAACGAGGCGATCATTTAAAAAAAAAGCTTTTGTATGAATGGTCATTGAAATAATGGTAAATCATTGATAACACTATAAGTTTTGAATATATTTATATATCGAAAGACTATTACATGTATGTCGTAGGTTTTTCTAATAAATTTATTAGAATATTAATAAAATTTGTATTTATTCCTTATACTGAGAGCATCGTGGCAACGAACCCGAAGTACAATTTGTACTTCGGAATAAACCTGCTTACATGAAATGAGAAAATTAATGAATAAGGTATTGTTCACATACAATTAAAGCTGTGTAAAATATTGTGCTTTAATCAATACATCTCAGTTTTTTTCTGAATAAAGTCATTTGTATCAAATACTCGGCCTAAAAGCTAATTTTTACACAGACCCTGTACTTGGGTCTTGCATTATAAATATGTATGTACCTTATTGATATGTAAAAAAAAAAAAAAAGTAAAGTACATTTTTACATATCAATAAGGTACATACATATTCATAAACCAGGACCCAAGTACCTGTGAATTTTTACCCCCCCCCCCCCCGAAAAAAATCAATTTATCAGTAAAATGTGCATATTCGCTGCTTTTATCCTTTACGGAAATGAAATAAGAGCATCTGAAGTACAATATCCATAACATAGTATAACAGGTTTCACAATAAAGGTCAATTAATGAAATTGTTATATTTCAAGTTTTTACAGAAAAGGGGGGGGGGCAGTGGAGACGTACATCTACTTCATGCGGGATTTTGAACAAAGTATTTCTTCCTCCTATAAGCCTGTAGGCTGTCAGTAGAAACTACAATATATTTTCTGTCGTTAGTGATATAAATTCAATTCCCCGCGCTTGCGCGTGATTTCATATAGTTTCTGTAAAAAAATACCATCGGATAAATAGTGGATATTTTATTGGCGACAAAAGTCTAATAGTGTGCAAAATGGAGAGGAATTGTTAATTTTGTGAGCATTGGAAGTGAATATTTAACACGATTCTAATGGTGTGTAAAATGCGAACTATTTCCGTTTGCATTGGAAATAAATTCTAATAGTGTGACAAATTCGGAGTAATTATTTTTACCATGTGCAGAAAAATAAGAAAAATTATTGGAAAGAGGATTATCTCTTTGTGAAGTGTAAAAAGCACTTACTATACGGCATCCCCTGGCCAAGCTGATCGGCTGAACACGGCCTATTGTCCCCACAAAATACGAGCATCTAGTGTAAGACAAATGGAAACTTGTTGTAAACACTTTATCTATCTTAAAATTAATTTAAAATGTACAATTAATAATTCTTTTACCTGAACGTCTAAAACAATAACATAATTTGATGCTCATTAAACTGAACACACCCTTGGCCATTTTGAAATCTCACGGCACTGGATTCTCCATTCCTTGGTCGGAACACGACACACGTTTCTCTGTTCCAATCCCCCATTGCCAGGTTAATCTGATTCAGATCTGTCTGAGCTTTAATTAGAAGTGAATTGCAAAACTCAATTATCGATCAATGATTTACTTTGTATTTAATTTATTAACTCTGCTTCAAAAAAGAAGTTAAAAATGTTTTGTAATATATTTGTATCAAGATACTCCTAGAAAAAGTGTTGAGCATAGTTAAATTCATTTTCATTTTGAAATATATGCACACGGAGCTTTATGAAGTACCATGTTATTAAAGGCTCTAATGATTTCAGTATAACTCACAAAATGTGTTTGGTGCGATTTCATAAGGAACTATTTTTCCTGGCCATCTGCTTTGTTGGGATCGGATTGCTTTCCTCTTCTTTCTCCTACTCATTTTTTCTTCTGCCATTCTACGAAATTGTAATACAGTATGTAAAAGTCTTTTAAAGTTAATGAAATAGAAAATACCGTATATTTTCTGTGATATTTTATTCTTTTATTATTATTATTTTATCTGTCAATTTTAACACAAAAACTATATACCGATAATCTGTTTAGTGTTGAGTTACAGTGTTTGGTGATGTTTTGAGGAGGTAGTTGGTGATGTGTTGAGGTAGTATTACACAATTATTGACTGGGTTCGAGGGCGTTTTGTCGGACTGTTTGAGGCCGTTAGGCCGAGGGCAAACAATTCAAGTTGGTTCGAGGGGTCGGCAAAACCCATTTTGCTAAAGAACCAATAAATGTCTTGTTATACTTTTTTGACATATCTTGTGCTGGCTTCCAAGATGGCACAAACAGTCCACTCTGCAGGATTACATTGATTTTATTTTTACCGCTCAGTAAAACACTGGAAATGCTCAACTTTTTAAAAGAAATTTTTTTTAAAGGTACAACAATTAGTAATGTGTTGAGATACCGTTTGGTGATGTATGATGTTGAGACAGTTTGTTGTGTTGTGATGAGGCAGTGTGTTGTGTTATTATGAGGCAGTGTGTTGTGTTATGTGGAGGACGTGTGTTGTGTTATGTTGGGGCAGTGTGTTGTGTTATGTTGAGGCAGTGTGTTGTGTTATGTTGAGGCAGTGTGTTCTGTTGTGATGAGGCAGTGTGTTGTGTTGTGATGAGGCAGTGTGTTGTGTTATGTTGAGGACGTGTGTTGTGTTATGTGGAGGACGTGTGTTATGGCAGTGTGTTGTGTTATGTGGAGAACGTGTGTTGTGTTATGTTGGGGCAGTGCGTTGTGTTATGTTGAGGCAGTGTGTTGTCTTATGTTGAGGCAGTGTGTTGTCTTATGTGGAGGACGTGTGTTGTGTTATGTTGAGGCAGTGTGTTCTGTTGAGGCAGTGTGTTCTGTTGCGTGAGGCAGTGTGTTGTCTTATGTTGAGGCAGTGTGTTGTCTTATGTTGAAGCAGTGTGTTGTGTTTTGTTGAGGCAGTGTGTTGTGTTATGTTGAGGCAGTGTGTTGTGTTATGTTGAGGCAGTGTGTTGTCTCATGTTGAGGCAGCGTGTTGTGTTATGTTGAGGAAGTGTGTTGTGTTATGTTGAGGAAGTGCGTTATGATATGTTGTAGCAGTGCTTGGTGATATTTTGAGGTAGTGCATGGCGATATATTAAGGTAGTTTTTGTTAATACCTTTCTTTTTCTTGTTGCATATAATCTTCTTATGTCATCATTATGTCGTGTTCTATTCTAATGGTAGGATTCTCTGAGGATCCACTGGAGACCAGATCAAAACTTATACCTGTGTACAGTAGTAAATCACAAAAATAACAATCAAAATTCATACCTGTGTACAGTAGTAAATCACAAAAATAACAATCAAAATTCATACCTGTGTACAGTAGTAAATCACAAAAATAACAATCAAAACTCATACCTGAGTACAGTAGTAAATCACAAAAATAACAATCAAAACTCATACCTGAGTACAGTATTAAATCACAAAAATAACGATCAAATCTCATATCTGAGTACAGTAGTAAATCACAAAAATAACAATCAAAACTCACAAGTGTATAGAGGGAAATCACCTGCTAACATTGCTAATGAGTAATGATCAAAGCGATTCTTTTGCCAAGTCCTAAGCAGTTAGTTCACGTCTCCCCAGAGTCCATGCTACACCCTCAATTACGCACTTCTGAATAGATTTATACTCGTCAGCGAGAAAAGTTTATCACAAAATGATTTTTATTTGTAAGAATTTTGTTCTTCGGTTTTATATTAATTAAAATTAGAATTAACTTCCAATAGAATACCAGAATATTGAATGACAAAATAAGGTAGATAAAATAAAACTTTTCTAATGAGATAACGATGTTCATGGAATTCCGTATTTATACATTTGGACCCAATGGAGAGCAGAATGTGAACAAGTTGGTAATACACACACACACACACACACCCTCACACACACACACACACACACATATAATTATATATCTATCTATATCTATATCTATATCTATATATATATATATATATATATATATATATATATTTAAGTAATGGATATATGCCGTATACTGTTCTATATGTAAAATTATCAAACTGTTTGAGGCCCGTTAGGGCCGAAAACAGTCTGATAATTTTACTTAAAACATTGCTGTGACATCATGTCTTTATTCTTGCAGTCTAAAAATTTACCTGTAGCTGTCCGATAATAATATTTACCTATCCAATAATATATTATCGGACGACAGTGATAACAAAATCGGACAGTATTTAAAAAACAAAATGGTGACTGAAATCTATGCATGTTTAATAGGTCCAGAAACAGCAAAAAAAAAGTGAGAAAAAAAAACAAATTCAGGGAAAGCAATTATCAGGAAATTAAGTTGATACAAAATAGCAAATCCATGAAGAAGAAAATCGGGTTTTAACCTGCCTCAACAGTTACACTTTCCATTGGGGTTTTGCTAAGTGTTTTTGATGCAGCACTTTAAATAAGCGAATTTAAATTCATTTATGATAAAGAATCTGCGAATCTCTTCATTTAACGAGGTTTGTTCGCCGATAGCCTCACTTTTAAAACCCGAGATTTTCATTATATCATCCAGCTAAAATTTTAGATAAAACCCCACATTTTTACTTTCCATGGTGATGACATCATCCAACACTGTGTCTGTATCAATGACAGACGCACATGATGAATTAATTACACAGCTGCAAAGGCAAACATTTTTTAATGTTCTGAATAAAAATAAATCCTTCACCACCTGACCACTGTCCATAATTCCTGCTATTCTAAACGACTGCCGTTGAAGGAATGAAATGAAACAAAAGAGTTCACTCGCTGTTTTTACATTCTAAAGAAAAAATAACTTTTTTCTTTTGTCTACTTATTAGACGGTTTCAGGTAGAAAACTATTGATGCCTTAACTCCTGCTGTGTAATTATCGGACTCCTCCAGGTAACTTTTGGACATTTAAATGGCAATGTTTTAAGTAAGATATATGCCTCATACAATTCTATTTAACTTATTTAAAGTGCTGCATCAAAAACACTTAGCAAAACCCCAATGGAAAGTGTAACTGTTGAGGCAGGTTAAAACCCGATTTTCTTCTTCATGGATTTGCTATTTTGTATCAACTTGATTTCCTGATAATTGCTTTCCCTGAATTTGTTTTTTTTTTTTTTTTTTACTTTTTTTGTTGTTTCTGGTTTCTGGACCTATTTCACTCACCATTTTGTTTTTTAAATACTGTCCGATTTTGTTATCACTGTCGTCCGATAATATATTATTGGATAGGTAAATATTATTATCGGACAGCTACAGGTAAAACTATTGATGCCTTAACTCCTGCTGTGTAATTATCGGACTCCTCCAGGTAACTTTTGGACATTTAAATGGCAATGTTTTAAGTAAGACATATGCCTCATACAATTCTATTTAACTTATTTAAAGTGCTGCATCAAAAACACTTAGCAAAACCCCAATGGAAAGTGTAACTGTTGAGGCAGGTTAAAACCCGATTTTCTTCTTCATGGATTTGCTATTTTGTATCAACTTGATTTCCTGATAATTGCTTTCCCTGAATTTGTTTTTTTTTTTTTTACTTTTTTTGTTGTTTCTGGTTTCTGGACCTATTTCACTCACCATTTTGTTTTTTAAATACTGTCCGATTTTGTTATCACTGTCGTCCGATAATATATTATTGGATAGGTAAATATTATTATCGGACAGCTACAGGTAAAATTTTTAGACTGCAAGAACAAAGACATGACGACACAGCAATGTTTAATATATATATATATATATATATATATATATATATATATATATATATATATATATATATATATATATATATATATATATATATATATATATATATATATATATATATATATATATATATATATATATTATATGATGTATCATATGCCTAATCCGTCAAACATACATGTAGTAAACACAGTCTTCAAGTGAAACTTTTCTGTTATCAAGGATTGTCTACCAATTATTGTTGTAAAGGGAGAGGACGTTCAAGAATTGTTTGGTTTTGTAGATTCAAATTATAAAGTTTCAACCTGCAATTCCATAAGATCTGACGTAATGCAAGTATATATTCATAAAGAATAATTAAACAGCTGTTACCAAATTGTAAATACATGTAAATTGGGGGACAGTTATGAGCGTAATTAAATGGTGTTTCTTTCTGATATTAATATCATGCAGTCTTTTTAAGATTGTATTGATTATTTGCGCAAAATCTCATAATTAAAATTTATCGCAAGCTCTCTCTGTTTTTATAAGAGGCACGCTTTAACTGTTTATAAGTCAAAGGTCACTGACACGACACGTAAAAATGGCTTCAATTAACGGGTACATGTACTATCGTTATGAAAAGAAAGTACAAATGCAAGCGTCTGATATCCTACATTTAGATAAAATGTGCAGTAAATATTATATCAATTTTAAAATCAAGTGCATTGGATAAATGTAGATGTACAGTATTTATTGTACTACGTAAATGTTAACGATTCAGAAATTCGTTGTATAATGATGATAGCGTAGGTTAAACATTGTACAACTAGTCTATAAAAGACAAATAAAGAAAATGACATGGAAAATTAATTGAAGTTTCAACGAATATTCGACTATCGTTCGACTAAAGCCTCCGAATATTCGACTAAGCTGTCCGAATAAAATTGACATCCCTAATATATATATATATATATATATATATATATATATATATATATATATATATATATATATATATATATATATATATATATATATATATATATATATATATATATATATATATATATATATATATATATATATATATAGAAAGCACAAAGAAATTCACTTTTATGAAGATACCCACTTCCGCCCCAGCCCGGGGTTGAACTCTCGACCTACGGAATCTGTCTCCTAGCAGTACAGGAACAGCGCGCTAGACCGCTCGGCTATCTAGGCAAGTGAAAAAAAACTTGCTTTCGATGCCGATGAAATTCTCGCGGCGCTGCCCTACACTACACGGTCATTGAGAATGGAAGTGAGATACAGTTATTTGGACATTAGTTTTATCAGAGGATCGTTACCAATACACGTTGTAATGAAATTAATTTTTATTTATAAAGCACATTTTACAACAACTCTTAAACTAACATAACTGCCCTAAGTGAAGAAATATTAATATAGAAAGCACAAAGAAATTCACTTTTATAAGGATACCCACTTCCGCCCCAGCCTCATAAAAGTGAATTTCTTTGTGCTTTCTATATTAATATTTCTTCACTTAGGGCAGTTATGTCAGTTTAAGAGTTGTTGTAAAATGTGCTTTATATATATATATATATATATATATATATATATATATATATATATATATATATATATATATATATATATATATATATATATATATATATATATATATATATATATATATATATATAAGCTAATAAAATATGTATAAATAAGCTATTATAATTAACTTACTGTCATTGGTGGCCTCCGTCAGTATTTCGTCAAGTGTTTTTTCTTCCATGGCATCTGCCTAGAAATAGAAAACACACTTCATTCAAATGTTAAAATGTATTTTACAAAAATTTGCGAATACAATATTTAACTGTTCAGTCTCTTCTCTCCTTTTAACTTAATTTTTGCATATTTTTATAACAAGAAAAATAAAAGATCTATTTCTTGCAAACCTTCAGAGGGTGGAATTTCTTATTTTACAGATCTATACTGACCAATATAAAATTAATTAAAACTTTCCCTACCTTTAGGTACAAACAAATAACTATTAAGAGTCCTAGAGACTTCATCGTAGTGTTTCTACTGATCTGACGACTTTTATGGTAAACTGTAGTTTTTGCCTTCCCCTTCCATTTATATAAGTTGTCGCATGAGTCACTTCATGTACGTAATGATGTGCTCTCGTGCAAATTCTATCTCGGGTGCAATATTCTGATGTGCTCTCGTGCAAATTCTATCTCGGGTGCAATATTCTGACTTTTGCATGTATAACAAAACTTGGATATTAAGAATTACGACTTACCGGTGAAATAATTGGTTTTTTAATTAAATAAAGCACAAACTCAACATGTGAGCAAAAGATCCAGACAATTCTAAAAATAGAAACAAGTTATATACTTGCATGTAGTATCAAATTGTTTAGCTTATCCAGGAAAACATTTAACAAAATAGAAAATCGAGAAACCTGGCGTTTTTATATGGGAAATCCTAATAAAAAAAATGTTACAGTTAACTATAGTTTACTATAGTATCAAAGTATTTTTACTATGGATTTCAGATTGTTATTTTTTATGTTCTCAAATTTACAGGTGCACTTTTTTGATATTAAATTGGAGTATTACTTGTATGTGAACATATTATTCACCTCATTGGTATTGATTTTTAGAGATTTTAAGCATCGAAATCTAAAATATGGGGATTCCATGAAATGGGGGCTGTATAATTTGCGGAATATTTATTAAAAGAGGATATTCCTACATTATTGTGTATATCAATTTTATACACCTTTGTACATGTACATGTATGCCTCTTATAGATTTTTTTATTAATAAATGATCTGATATTTTTTAAAAATATTTTTATGATTTTTAAAAAAAAATTTTATTGGGAATCTTTTAAAAGGATACAAAGGGTCGTAACATGAAGGGTACCTAAGCCTAAAACCATACTTAAGTATGACTTAAGCACATTCTCAGTATAGACTAAAGACTAATGGGAAGCTGGTTAAGTACCATTACACTTATCTAATCTCGTCAATAGAACATTCAACCATTTATAATTTGCATTAAACGAAATAAAAAATGTTTAACCCTTGTATATTGTATATTGACTTTTGTTTGAAATACAAATTTATTGAATATTGATTTATATAACACTCTTAAAATGAAACACGTACAGAATTTTACTGTTGGGATGCTTAATTGGTTTTAAATGCTAGTCACTTTAAGTCTACAATTGTAAGAATGGTGGATTTGTATGTTTGCTTGAAAATGTGAGTTTGAGGAAGAGGGCTAGAAAACTATATCTAGTGTTTGTGAATTAGATACAATGTAGAATGTCACAAACACGGATTCAGACAAGGCGCACTCCCTTCCGCGAGAGAGAGAATTGATACGCTTTCTATAAGGACTATATAATCGTATTCCAACCATAAAATTCTGCACGTTTGCCATTTTGAGTATGTTATTTGAACATGTTTTGAATCTGTTTTTTTTTTTTTTCAAAGTAAAAAATACACCAACATTACATATATAAATATTTATTTGGTTTAAGGCATAATATGAATGAATGAATGATTTAATGTGGAGATTTAACAACTAATAGTTCTAAATAAATTAAAATTTTATTTTAGACATATTTAAGTCAGCTCTACCTTCCTTAAGTCAGCTCGGTTTCCTTCAATTGTCGTTCTTAACACGCTTCTAGATACAATCTTAGGACTAAGAAATGACTTAAGTTCCACTTAAGCATAGTCTTAGACTTAAGGTCTTCTTATGTAACGACCACCCCCCCCCCCCTCCCCCGCTTGGGGCTTGTAACATAAGCCTTCCAATAAAGTTTTGGACTTAAGTTGGGTCATAAGTATGGCGCAGGTGCAGTCTTAGGACCAACAGACCTTTCTATGCACTCCTTAATTATGTGATATGCTGTAACATAAAACGAACTAAGCGAGGTTGAAGCTAAGTCAAATTTATGTTCATAAAATTTCTTTGAAATCTTTTCATTGTATGTACATATATGTTTAAAAATATCAACTAAAGAGTCAGTCATGTTTCTTTGATACAATTAATGTCGACGTCTTTCCTTACAAATTATAGATTAGAGTAGATTTCGTATTTACATTATAACTTTGTACAAAAAATACTTTAAATAATTGAAAAATAAATATAGCACACACGCAAAGTAAATACATGCCCTTTGTCTATCACTCGACTTTTTCAGTTTACCTATCTTCGTTACTTCTATTATTTTGACAAATCTTCACTTTCTTTGTCATTGTCACCGACATGGCATGAAAACCTAACTTCTCGCTACTTGAAATCAAAATTCATATTGAAAATAAACACAACAGTAAGAAATTTTAATTTCTTTTTTTATAGAAATATCAGCGAAATGGACGTTTTATGATATTGCTACATTGTTTTTACAATACATGTACATTCAAGAGGTCGAGGTGAAATTTTCATGAATTATTCTTTGTCTGTTCCCAACTGATCAAGAACCGGTCTCTCTTAAACCATCTCTCTCTGAAGGAAGAGAGTGCTTCTTGATTGAATCCGTGCTTGTATCTCATAAACAAATACCCTTTATCAGTTTTCTAGTCATTGTCCTCTAAATTACGACAATTTCTATGTCCTTAAATCCCCTTTTCTCACATTTTCAAATAAACATACAAACCCACCATTCTTCTGTGCTATTGTTTACTTATAGTGAATAGTGTTTATAACATATGAAGTATCCAAACCATAAAAATTCTGCATGTATGTCATTTTGAGAGTGTTATTAGGACCATATTTAATACATCTGTTCTTCAAAATATAACAGATATACCGATTTTACATGAAGATAATTACATGTATTTGGTTTTATGCATTATATGAATGGATGAAAATTTTTAATGCCTAGATTTAACAATTAATAGTTCTAAATATGTTATATATGCAATTTCAATCTATTACCGCAATGTTTGCTCGGCTTGATTTCTGTATCAGTCCGAAGTTGATATTAAAATGGTGCTTGAGATAATCATTGACAATATCTGTGTAGTTTTCCGAGATCAAGTCTTCCAAAAACCTATTGGAATTCCATGGGTTCTAATTGTGTCCCGATTTTAGCAGACCTTTTTTCATATTTCATATGAAGCAGAATCTATTTAAAAACTTATGAACTTGTACATAAAAGAAGAAGACACTTGCTGTGGCCTTCCATTCGATATTTAGATATATCGATGACTTTTTATCAATTAACAATAGTTATTTTCATTCATACGGTGATTCTATACATCCCAGTCAACTGGAAATAAAAGAAACCACAGAGTCTGACACATTTTTTTCATATTTGGAGATTCTACTTGAGAAAGACATTGATGGCAAACTAACAACAAAACTTTATGATAAACGTGATCAACTTTTCTGTCTTCGATTTCCCTTTATAACGATAAACCACTGTTACCCTGGAAGTTTATATCTCCCAGTTGATTCAATATGCAAGTGCCTGTTCTACGTTCGAACTATTTTCAAAACGAGGCAAGCTATTGACTGAAAAAATGATGATACAAAGATATCAACAATCTCGTTTAAAGTCATCATTTCGCAAGTTCTATGATCGATACCATGACTTTGTCAGCAAATACAACTTATCACTGAGTCGAATATTGACTGATGTTTTTCAAACGAATTGTTAGGCCATTATATTTTCCCACGAATGTCTACTATAGATTTTTTATGTTTTTTTATTTTTCAAGACGAATTCATGTCGTGAATTAATCGAATTATTCTCAAAAAATGTGTAACACATGCAAGACAAACTTTATAGACTTTTCATGTAAGGAGAGGGCGAAATAGGTTTTAAGAACTTGTGCTCACTCCAATTGTATATATTCATTACATGAAATATGTTTAATTAAATACAGATTTTTCTGTTTTCCCGATCATGTTAAGGAGCATACTGCGGGTGTGACCGGTCGACAGGAGATGCTTACTCCTCCATGGCACCTGATTCGGCCTCTGATATTTTTAGAGGTCTGTGATGGCTCTGCTCACAATTTGTATTTTTTCAATGGTCTTTTGAGCATGAATTCTGTTCGTAATCTTCATATTTCATTCGTTTTTTTCTTTCAGAATCACGTAAATGGTACATGAGAAATCAAGGAACACAGAGTGAATGATTCTTGTTTCGAGCAAATTCAGCTACACCGAGATATAGTTCAGATTGATTATTATATCATTATCTTACACACCTTTGATATTAAAAATGAACATGCATTTAAAAAAGATAATTGAAGAAAATACACAAGACCCTAAAAACAAAAATATTTTTATTAAAAAAAAACCAGAATTACAAAATAGCAATAGTGTGGCACCAGATGGATTAGAACATGATTATAAAAAAAGATAGCTATATACTTATATATCCAGCCGTCTGAGCTAAACTATGAAAAAGGGTGATATATGAATCCCAAAGTCCTAAAATTACCAAAATCAACAGCTTAAAAACTTACGACTTTTCAACTTTATACACAACCATTCCCCACGATAAATTTAAGTCCAGACTTTTTGATATCATTGACAGCTGCTTTTTCAATAAAAATGGAACTCGTAAATTTACTTACCTTGTCATTGGTCATTTGCAAAATTATTTTTTAAAAAATTCTGATTGTACACACAAGTACTCTGAAGTTGACATTAAAAAGATGCTTGAGTTTCTGATTGACAATAGCTTCTGTACCAAAACTTGGGAAAATCTGAACTGCAAATCTTCTAATGTTGTCTACGGAATAGAATGTAATCTTTGTGAACTTGTTTATGTTGGTGAAACCAAGGGATCACTCAATAAAAGAACATCAGGTCATAGATTTCAGATAAATAATGGGGGTCAGCAACTTTTATACAAACAATTTAATTTACCTGATCATTCTATTTTGTCAATGAAAGTTAGAATTCTGGAAAAGATTTACCATCACACAAACAGTTCAGCACTGAGCACACCTTTCCGTAGACAACGAGAAGAATTTTGGATAAGAAAGCTAGGGACAGCCTTTCCCTATGGATGTAATGACAATGTCGATAGTGTTGGAAATCTTTCCAGTCCACAGTGTAACAATGTAAATGTGATGGGACTTTTTAACCATACACAGAGACGTAAGCGTAGTCATGGGCATCGGTCTTACAATAAACCTTTAATACACGATGTCTCTTTTGATTCATTACTACCTTACGTAAATCAACAGTTAGGTCTACATCATATTCGCACCAAACTTTACTCTGTCCCTTTGAAACTTTTAAATAGTCTTCTTGAAAAGGTCAAGGAAAGTCCATTTTTTGATTCCTCGACACCAGAATATAGGCTCGGATCTGTAATTATGGATATTGCCAATCATAGGCTTTTTAAACCCCCGCGTTTTACTGAAGAAAATGCAGCTAAAACAATCCGTTTTTTCCTTAAACTTCAATATGCCAACAAAGGAATTGACGCGGTTAATATAAGTAATATTCTTAATCACAAAAGGGTCCAGTCTTGTATTCCACCATATTTCAAGTTAAAGACTACACCTTGTATTTCCTACAAATATACATCGACTATTGCTTCCAAACTTTTTAATTACAAGAAAACTTTACAGGGCCTGGATATCGAATATCTGAAGCATAATCCTCCATCGTGTTCATGTTCTTCTTCGCCCTATAACTATAGTCCTGCTGGACACGTTATTACTGGTGACGTAAATATAGTTAATAATGAGGACCTTAGATCACTAATTTTAAAAGGTCCTAAATTTAGGGAACCCAGATCCTTCAACTGGCGTCGGAATTTCATAAATATTATGGATTCTGTAGAGGACTACGCCAGGCGATGGACCAGACATGAAAAAGAAGACCTTGACACTTTGTCAGAATGGATTAAATGTATCAGATGTATGTTAAAATCGCGCATTAAAAGATTGAGAGGCAATATGAAAACCATCTATCCTTCTGTATTCGATAATCCAGAAGTGAAAAAAGAATTAGATAGATTACATGATCAGTACGTTCTGGTCCCTGCTGACAAAGCATGTAACAACATTGTCTTTGTTTGTAAGGCTCATTATATTAAATGTATTTTAGAGGAACTTGGATTTAATTCTACAAGTGGTAATCCAACTTACACTCATAGTTCCCTTTCTAAGGAAGAAATTCTTCAAAATCATATGTCAGTTTTGAATATTTTTAATATTCCAAACAACCAAAATGAATTTGAATTACCATATTTATATTGGATTCCGAAACTTCATAAAAATCCTTACAAACAAAGATACATAGCGGGTTCCAGTAAATGTTCAACCAAGCCTCTATCTTTACTCCTCACTAAGATATTAACAGTGGTGAAGGAGAAACTTCAAGAGTACTGTGCAACAATATATTCGAGAAGTGGTGTAAATCATACTTAAAAATTCCAAGGAACTTTTGGAAAATTTGAAATCACAAGATTTTACCAAAATCAACAGCTTAAAAACTTACGACTTTTCAACTTTGTACACAACCATTCCCCACGATAAATTAAAGTCCAGGCTTTTTGATATCATTGACAGCTGCTTTTTCAATAAAAAACTAGTAAATATACTTACCTTGTCATTGGTCATTTGCAAAATTATTTTGTTAAAAAACATTCTGATTGTTCACACAAGTACTCTGAAGTTGACATTAAAAAGATGCTTGAGTTTCTGATTGACAATATCTATGTGGTTTTTGGAGACCAAGTCTTCCAACAATCTATTGGAATTCCCATGGGTACCAATTGCGCCCCGTTATTAGCAGACCTTTTTTTGTATTCATATGAAGCAGAATTTGTCCAAAATCTTGTACGTGAAAAGAAGAAAACACTTGCTGTGGCCTTTAACTCGACATTTAGATATATCGACGACGTATTGTCAATTAACAATGGCTATTTCCATTCTTATGTCGATACGATATATCCTTGTGAACTTGAGATAAAAGATACCACAGAGTCTGACACATCTGTTTCATATTTGGATATTTTACTTGAAAAAGACGTTAATGGTAATCTAACAACCAAGCTTTATGATAAACGTGATGACTTTAACTTTTCAATCGTCAACTTCCCTTACTTATGCAGCAATATACCTTCATCACCTGCATACGGGGTATATATCTCTCAGTTGATTCGATACGCAAGAGCATGCTCTACGTATGTACAATTTCTAAAACGAGGTAAATTATTGACAAATAAGTTGATGAAACAAGAATATCAGCTGTCTCGTTTAAAGTCATCGTTTCGTAAGTTCTATGGTCGATACAATGACCTTGTCAGCAAATACAATTTATCATTGAATCAAATACTGACTGACGTTTTTCACACTAATTGTTAGACCATTATTTACACACTGAATTGTCGACGGATTTTTCCGTTATTTCCCGATCATGACAAGGAGCACACGGCGGGTGTGACCGGTCGGCAGGGGATGCTCACTCCTCCATGGCACCTGATCCCACCTCTGATGTTTGGAAGTCCGTGTTTGCTCTGCTCCTATTTTGTATTGATTAATGGACTTTTGAGCTTGAATACTGTTCGTTATCTCCATATATTTCATATATGTGGTTTTTGGAGACCAGATCTTCCAACAATCTATTGGAATTCCCATGGGTACCAATTGCGCCCCGTTATTAGCAGACCTTTTTTGTATTCATATGAAGCAGAGACTGTTCAAAATCTTATATGTGAAAAGAAGAAAACACTTGCTGTGGCCTTTAACTCGACATTTAGATATATCGACGACGTATTGTCAATTAACAATGGTTATTTCCATTCTTATGTCGATACGATATATCCTGGTGAGCTTGAGACAAAAGATACCACAGAGTCTGACACATCTGTTTCATATTTGGATATTTTACTTGAAAAAGACGTTAATGGTAATCTAACAACCAAGCTTTGCGATAAACGTGATGACTTTAACTTTTCAATCGTCAACTTCCCTTACTTATGCAGCAAAAAATTTCTAAAACGAGGTAAATTATTGACAAACAAGTTGATCAAACAAGAATATCAGCTGTCTCGTATAAAGTCATCATTTCGTAAGTTCTATGGTCGATACAATGACCTTGTCAGCAAATACAATTTATCATTGAGTCAAATGCTGACTGACGTTTTTCATACTAATTGTTAGACCATTATTTAAACACAGAATTGTCGACGGATTTTTCCGTTATTTCCCGATCATGACAAGGAGCACATAGCGGGTGTAACCGGTCGGCAGGGGATGCTCACTCCTCCATGGCACCTGATCCCACCTCTGATGTTTTGGAGGTGCGTGTTTGCTCTGCTCCTATTTTGTATTGTTTAATGGACTTTTGAGTTTGAATACTGTTCGTTATATAAAGCTTTGTGAATTATACCTCATCATAAATGTTTTTTTAAGGAGCGGACCTGCCCTAAAGGACTTCTAGGTTAATATTCATGCAAAACGCGGAAAATACTGCTAATACATACTTTGAATGTTTATTTAAAAACTGCAAATAATCTTTTGAGGATAGAAATGCTAATTTGAAAAAAAAAATCAGAAATATATATATACATGTATAAAACAAATGAACATTGCATTGAAATGACTCTTCCCGGGAAATTGTGAAATTCTTCCCTCCTATAGGTCAATTCTTTTTGTTAACCTGAAATGTACCTTTTCACGAATGGCGAACATATACATGTACATTAATACTTTAGGAAAGAAATTTAATTTTCTCACTAAAGGCATATTAATCCTGAATGTAAATTAAACTAAATTTATATGATATATTAAATTTTAAATTGTACAAACTTCATGTAATAACTTTGATATATATAAAATTTTAAATTAAACAAACGTCATGTAATAACTTTGATATATATGAAACTTTAAATTGTACAAAGTTCATGTAATAACTATGATATATAATATATATGAAATTTTAAATTGTGCAATTGTTTGTTTGTTTGTATGTTGTTTAACGTCCCTCTCGAGAATTTTTCACTCATATGGAGACGCCACCAATTGCCGGTGGAGAGCTGCAAATTTTTTCCTATACTCGGCACTTAACGGCCATTGAGCAGTGAGGGATCTTTTTCGTGCCAGCACCTACTGCGACACGGGACCTCGGTTTAAACTGTCTCATCCGAAGGACCGGTCTCCACGTCCCACATTGGGATTCGACATAAGGATCAACTCCTTACTTCGTCACTCTAGAACAGACGCTCTAACCACAGCGCCACGCGGGCGACTTGTGCAAATGTCATGTAATAACTATGATATATATAAAATTTTAAATTGTACAAACTTCATGTAATAACTATGATATATATGAAATTTAAATTGTGCAAACGTCATGTAATAACTATGATATATATAAAATTTTAAATTGTACAAACTTCATGTAATAACTATGATATATATGAAATTTAAATTGTGCAAACGTCATGTAATAACTATGATATATATAAAATTTTAAATTGTACAAACTTCATATTATAACTATAATATACATGAAATTTTAAATTGTTCAAACTTAATGTAATAACTATGATATATATGAAATTTTAAATTAAACAAAGGACCTTTTATGTATGGGTACCAATTGCGCCCCCCCCCCCACCCCCACCCTTATTAGCAGACCTATTTTTGTATTCATATGAAGCAGAATTTATTCAAAAACTTGTAAATGAGAAGAAGATCGATCGACTGTATGTTGTTTTACGTCCCGTTCGAGATTTTTTCAGTCATACAGAGACGTCACCATACACCGGTGAAGGGCTTCAAATTTAAACCTTTACTCGGCACTCAGGGCCATTGAGCAGTGAGGGTTCTTTATCGTACCAACGCCTACCGTGGCACGGGGCCTCGGTTTTTAAGGTCTCATCTGAAAGACCCGCAACTTTCACTTCAAAGTGCAAAGCGCTTGGCGAAGGAACAGTTGCTACCAATTTTTTATCGACTTAGGTCAGTCGCGGCCATGATTCGAACACACGACCTTCCGATCACGGAGCGAGCGCTCTACCGACCTAGCTACCGTGACGGCCATGAGAAGAAGAAAACACTTGCCGTGGCCTTTAACTCGACATTTAGATATATCGACGACGTATTATCAATTAACAATAGTGAGTTTTATTCATTTATCGACTCGATATATCTAAGTGAGCTTGAAATATAAGATACCAGAGAGTCTAACACATTTGTTTCATATTTAGATATTTGCTAGAAAAAGACGATAATGGTAACCTAACAACCTAGCTGTATGATAAACGTGATGACTTCAACTTTTCAATCGTCAACTTCTCTTACTTATGTAGCAATATACCCTTATCACCTGCATATGGGATTTTTGTCTCCAAGTTGATTCGATATGCAAGAGCATGTTCTACGTATGAACAATTTCTAAAACGATGCAAGCTATTGACAAACAAGTTGATGAAACACAGATAGTTCTCAAGTTATATGGTCGACACATTGCCCATGTCAGCAAATACAACATATCATTAAGTCAAATGCTGACTGACGTTTTTCATACTTGCGAAAACCTTACTTGTCGTAAGTCGTAAGAAAAGCTTTTCGTAAGTTCTATGGTCGATACAATGACCTTGTCAGCAAATACAATTTATCATTGAGTCAAATGCTGACTGACGTTTTTCATACTTATTGTTAGGCCATTATTTACACACTGAATTGTCGACGGATTTTTCCGTTATTTCCCGATCATGACAAGGAGCACACGGCGGGTGTGACCTGTCGGCAGGGGATGCTCACTCCTCCATGGCACCTGATCCCACCTCTGATGTTTAGAGGTCCGTGTTTGCTCTGCTCCTATTTTGTATTGTTTAATGGACTTTTGAGCTTGAATACTGTTCGTTATCTCCATATTTTTCATTTAATCAGGGTTATTGAAATCCTTGAGGCATCAACTTAAATGTCAGTAGCTTCCTCGTGTTAAAAAAAGATCATACCCAGAAACTGCTCTTATGAGTTGGAGGACATAAAAACTTTATGCAGGTGATGTTGGAACATAACTACATAGATGAGGGAATTTGTTAGGTTATTATTTTATGCTAAATTTGATCAAGGAGTACTTCGTGTACCTGATCAATACATAGGGATCACGGCGAGTGTGACTCCTCCTATGCACCTGATCCCATCTCTGGTGTTTCCAGGGGTCCGTGTTTCTGGCCTGTTCACGATTCCTTTTGTTAACTACATTAATGAATTTAAACATCGTTCGTTAAAGTGGTTATTTATTTCGACCATAATTGAATTCCAACATGCGAGATCAATTTATTTATGCCGACATTCAGCTCATTTTTATTAATATTCAATAATTTAGAAAAAATCCCTGAAAAATATCCAATACTACCCACATGTGACTTTCAACGTTCAAATATTACGTTGGCACGCAAATTATTCATGTTAACGTGTTAAGTTGCATGTCAACATTAATGCTGCGTCTTGTATGTTGGATGGGGAAATACTAGATAATATATTTAAAGTAATTTTCGTAAGGAAATGGGTGAAGAAGGCATGCAGAATGTCTATATCTTCAGATATATAGAAATCATATTCAGTTTGTGAATTGAGTGTTTAAAGTTAAGTTCTCATTATTGAAATTTATGAAATTATGATAAACAAAACTTTTCTGAGGAAAACTTTCTCGGCGAAAATTATTCTTTTTTTAATAATGTGGTATCTCTAGGGTTCGAACCCTAGCAAATAAAAATCTTCAGTATCATTTTCCTTTGAGACTAACATGCTAACAACTACGCTACACAGCTCCTGATTAATGCTGTTAAATCATGTTTGTGATATGACCCTTGACTACATGGACTTCAAGTATTTCTCGGAAAGATGCGAATGTTGTGTCACAAAAGTGTATTTTTAATGTATTGTGGGTCTTTGCTCCATGTTTTGTTAACAAAAAATTTTTAATGCAAACTTTGAGGATAAATTTTCAAAAAAATGAAGCGAAGATCCACTCATACCGAAAAATTGTGTTATAGTGTGAGAAAACGATCCTTTTTGCTCTCTTTAGTGTGTGTATGCTATTTCACAGGCAAATTATTTTCATCTTCGTGAGATTTTTGCAAATTGTGGAGATTTTACATAAAGTATACTTATGTTAGATGAAATATCAAAGAATTTTTTTTATAATTGAGACTTATTTTTTCACCTTCATGTTTGTCGCATTATAGGCATTTCGATCGCCTAGTTCGCTACTGTATTTTTTGTATCTGATCACATTTTTCTTGCATTTCAACAAAGCAATGCTGCATATTGCAAGTCAAGATAATCTGTAGAAAAACAACTTTCATACGGGGAAGGGGGGGGGGTGCTACCACATCCTACAATCACAGACTCCTGGCGGTTTTAACGTTTCTCTTCATTCTCCATACTATAATATTATTAGAAGATTTTTTTCAATTTCTGAAGCTTCGTGTGCCTGTCCCAACAGAGATGAAAACAAAATCACTTACAAAGTCAGTGGGATCTTGAATATACCCAGGTGAACTTCGGACTCCAAAATTTAGATGGAGAAGCATGTTAACAATACATTAAAACTTGTCTAATCCGGACAACATTTTAAACAATAATTTTCTGAAAGGGACTTAAAGTTTAAAATCGTATTAGGCAATTTCGGAATACACAACATCCGGATTAGACAAATATCGTTGTATTCTTTTATCCTCTTGAGTCGAATACCCATCGTTTATCTTTGTACAGGCTCCTGGATTTATCTTTGACCTGCCATAACTGAAAACTGAGAAGAATCGTCTATACATAGTAACTCAAAGATACTGTATGTGTACTTAAAAAAGCGGGCTTCATATTTTAGCGGCTTTGGCGCAGTCAACGATGCGCTAATTTATGAATACCGCTAAGAAATCATTTATATACAATACACGGCACGTACATGTGTTGCGCTAATTCATGATTACACCAACTCCTCCAAACCCAGTGATTGCGCTAAATTTTGAATACGCCAATTTTTGTACACGTACAGTATTCCGCCCGATTAAATTATACTTAACGCCTTTTTGTGAACGGGTTTTCGTCTGGTTCAAATATATTTGATCATGTTGCTTTTAACTTGCTTTTGAGTAGGCACTTTTTCTTAGTAAGTATGAACTTTGAATTAAAAGTTTATGTATATCTATTACATTTTCAACAGTGAAATACTGTGATTTATTTATTGAATAAAAGTGATATTCTCTCACAGTATGAAAGGATATCAAAATGATATTCTTTTACAGTGTGAAAGGATATCAAAGTAAGTAAAAAATAATTTCTGGCCTGTAATAAAACAGAGATTGTAACTAAACCATCTTGATAGAGACTAAAACTGCCAATTTCTTCCAAAATATGTTGCTAAAAATTCATATTACAATGTTTTCACTCTCACAACTGCTAAGCTATGATATCTCAACTGTTCAACTATATACATGATGCTGTGTAAAGAAAGACAGAGGCAAAGGGAAAATCAAAGAAAATGTAATAAACAGAAAATTCAATGTTTTGTAGTTGGATATGGAATTTATTTCACAAGTGGGACAGGATTTTTTTTTTTATTTTCACGAGTGCGAAGCACGAGTGAAAATATCAAAAATTCCTGTCTCACGAGTGAAATAAATTCCATATCCAACTACAAAACATTGACTATTCTATATATTTTTTAGTTAAAGACACTTTAAAAGTTCTAATTTATGAGAAATTTTTCTTGTATTTTGTGAGAATATTTAAAGTCTAATGTTTGTATAGTATCCTTACCGACGAGTTTCTTGAGGGTTCAGTGAGTGATTCTTTGGTCCGACTGACAAAGTTTAAATTCAATCTCTGCACAAACATTTTATCATTTCTACCGATAGATTTTTGAAAATATTAGTTTTTGCTTTTATACCCCTTGAAATATACTAAGCTACAAACATCTCTTTCGCCTCCTCCACACTTTCCCTCATTTTTTTAATTATCAAGTGCATTCTTAAAATAGTATGTTTTAATTCAAATGACACGCATTTATATAGCCTATAGTCTATCTGTTTACTTTCCTCTTCCCTAAAAGGATATAATTAGCTCTTAAACAGAGTTTCCATCCCTTTAAAAATGTTTGAAGTTATTATCTTGATAAAGAGACTATCTTATTAGCCACATTCCGAGTGCTTTCTCGGTCATATCTTAGGCTTCTTTGTTTTGTAAGTACGATTCTTCCTATATACATGTTTTATAATTTGCTGTGACAAGTGTAGAATGCAGGGCATGACCCTGGAGGTCAATCCAATTAATCTTATAAGACTGGCACGCAATGTTGAAGATATTTATTGCCAAAGGAAAAACAATCTCACGGGTGGATCCATGCCCTAATTCTAAGGGTGGGTCCATGATATAATGCTAAAAATAATGTAAAGTTCCGACATATATACTAGTATACCCCTTGTTTAAATTCAACAAGTGAATATTTATAATGGCGATCAGCAAAGTTGGAAAGGACTCTGATTTTGAATAGAAATGACATAAATGGTAAATCTTTAAAGTATAAAGAAATCATAAGTTTTCTTTGGTGCTTAGGTATGCAACTTTAATTTACATGTTTTCTATGTAATTCTGTACAAGAGTTTGCACCCATTTTTAACATTGTGACAAAATCTTACAAAATTTTTCCACTTTACCCCACAATTCAGGTTACATATTTGAATATTAATCTTTGGAAAATATTGCTTATTTCTGAACAAAAGTTTGTGTGCTATTTATCTTTTATTCTGGTCACTAGTTTAAGACAACTGAACTTTGTCAGCGTGTCCTTCTTCTCCTGCTGAATATCATCATAGATAGTCTCAAGCCTGGTGTGAGTATATATATGTACTATCAAAATTAAATATAATGGACATAACATTGAAAGAAAAAAAGCTAAAAAAAAAAAAAAAAGAGTCTGTAGTGTTGCACTGTGGACTCTACAAAGAGAAAGATTATTTACGAACACAAGTTACAAATAGATGGAACAACTGTGCTGTTTATTGGTTGGGTTGCAGTGATCTATGGCATTCTGTCATATCTGTCCCTCATACAAAAAAGATTGATTTTTCTAATTGATAAAAGTTACCGCCGAGAATATTTAACCTTTAATAAGGCCTTTCCGAATGTATTATAATTTTTGCCCTTTATCTTGAATTTCGAAGTTTCAGCTTTTCTGGCCAAGTGGTTTTTGAGAAGAAGATTTTTAAAGATTTTTTTCTAGATGTTTCAATGAAAAACTTGGATTCCCTATTGTGGCCCCGCCCTACCCCCCGGGGTCACGATTTAATCAATTTAAAATCTACACTACCACAGAATGCTTTCACATAAGTTTCAGCTTTTCTGGCCCAGTGGTTCTTGAGAAGAAGATTTTTAAAGATTTTTACTACATGTTTCAATGTAAAACTTGGATTCCCTATTGTGGCCCCGCCCTAACCCCCCCCCCCCCCCCGGGGGTCACGATTTGAACAATTTAGAATTTACACTACCACAGAATGCTTTCACATAAGTTTCAGCTTTTCTGGCCCAGTTGTTCTTGAGAAGAAGATTTTTAAAGATTTTTTTCTAGATGTTTCAATGTAAAACTTGGATTCCCTATTGTGGCCCCACCCTACCCCCGGGGGTCATGATTGGAACAATTCAGAATCCTCACTACCCAAGGATGTTTCTACGTAAGTTTCAGCTATTCTTGCCCAGTGGTTCTTGAGAAGAATATTTTTTAAAGATTTTTACTACATATTTCAATGTAAAACTTGGATTCCCTATTGTGGCCGCGCCCTACCCCCCGGGGTCAAGATTTTAACAATTTAGAATCTACAATACCCCAGGTTGCTTCCACATAAGTTTCAGCTTTTCTGGCCCAGTGGTTCTTGAGAAGAAGATTTTTAAAGATTTTTTTCTATATATTTCAATGTAAAACTTGGATTCCCTATTATGGCCCCGCCCTACCCCCGGGGGTCATGATTTGAACAATTTAGAATCTACACTACCCCAGGATGTTTCGACATAAGTTTCAGCTTTTCTGGCCTAGTGGTTCTTGAGAAGAAGATTTTTTAATGACCCCACCCTATTTTTGTCTTTTCTTGATTATCTCCCCCTTGAAGGAAGCTTGGCCCTTCATTTTAACAATTTTAACTCCCCTTTACATAAGGATGCTTTGTACCAAGTTTGGTTAAAATTGGTCCAGTGGTTCTTGAGAAGAAGGTGAAAATGTGAAAAGTTTACAGACGGACGGACGACGGACATCGGGTGATCAGAAAAGCTCACTTGAGCTTTCAGCTCAGGTGAGCTAATAAAACAATTCCATGCATGATAAACAGACAAGTCAAGACATTATTTCAACTAAAAACACCGCTTGTCTTCGTATAATTAGAAGAGTTTATGTTGATTTTTGTACATTTTGCTTCTCATATATCAAGGAAAAAATTATGCTGCAATACGACAATTTTAATAAACAGACCGAATTTCGAACATTTTCCATATTACATAACTTTATATACCAACACAGGTATATATCAATATATTTTATTACGTCGCCATGTATTTTTAAATTTATTATTTTCTATAAAATTCGATCCTTTGTTTCTAAATATAATTTATCAGCCATACCTTAGCAGTATATATTTTCATAATTGTGAGTTAATTCATTCTGTACAAACTATGGGACACAATCCTATTGTATATTTCACTGCAATAAAATACTTTCAAATCATGGGATGTTTTTAAGTGGTCTCAGTAAGCAATTTAAAAACATTATCATATCCATGGAACTGTAATTGATTTCTTGGGGCATTTAGGTTCAATTAGTGGGATTCACTTTTGAAGGGAAACTGTAACGTAGTATCCGTTTCCTTTGATGTATTATTCAAAATGACCTTGACCATCTACTCTAAACATGTACATAAGTGATCCTTTTATTTTAGTAATGGTTAGAATACAATTGTATATGCCTAAAACTGCTTTGTTAAAATAGTAAATGACAATCATGATATGCCAGTTTGATATTAAAAAAAATGTCATTTAGGACTTGAAAATAAAATATATAGAATCATCGGTTATCATCTTTTACTTCACCCCTTTATTTCTTCGACATGAACCAAAGTACATATAAATAAATTTAATATATATTATAGCCCTGTTGTCGTAATTTAATAAGAAGATGCTGTTATAATAGTCTTTAAATGAGGTATGAAATATCAAACATCAAGCTCAAAAGTCCATTGAAAAAAATACAGATTGGGAGGAGAGCAAACACGGACCTCCTAAAACATTAGAGGCGGGATCAGGTGTCATGGAGGAGTAAGCATCCCCTGTGCTCCTTGTCATGATTGGGTAAGCTATATTTAATGCTGGGTGGATTTTCTCGCGGTAATACCAGTACGTGCGTCTTGATTTACTGGCTATGTTTATCGGAAAATAACTCTAGACTGCTATCGCCATAGCCACTAAATATGATTAAATCAGAGGTGCTTGGTGGTGGTGGGGGGGGGGGGGGGGGGCGTGCTCTGTACCCAAAAGGTTCTTCGAGATGAACTTGTGCTATACCTATAGCGTTGGAGGATGCTTTAACTGATCTATTTTTTCAGGATAAATGACCAGGTAAAAAATCATTTCCAAGTAACTACATACATGCCCTACCTTGACCAAAAATAAATGAATTATGCATGTAAGTTATGCAAACCAGCATCACTTACTTCGGTTGCTACAGGTGACTTACAAACATCTGTATATTTCATATTTTCATGACAAGTATATAGATTAAAATTTTTGGAGCAGGTCCATTTCTTATTTTGACCCAACTTGCACAGATGATGTATCAGAAATTTATAATAGTGTAATAAACATCTTGCTTAAGATGCTGCAAGTAACATTTCTTAGTTAAGGACATACCGTCACATACGCAACAACATACCTTACCTTCTGATATTTTTCCAAGATATTCTTAATTTAAGATTATAGTGCCATCAGATGTTCGAAAATTAAAAAACCAGCATGCATTACCACGGGTTTTGAAAAGATAACAATTAATGAAAATTCTTATATAATTCAAAGAAAAATATACAAAAATTACTAAACATATATTCTAGATGTTTTGTTTATCCAAACTTGTTTTAGAAGAAGTGTACAATAGCATATATAGACATTAAAATGTAGCACACAGTTCCTTTAAGTATTGGAACTCTTCAACTCCAAAGAAAAAGACAACAGAGTTCAAATTACGTTGCATATGTCCTTAATTAATGAAAGGCCTATACAAGTAGTGCTAAAATTACATGTAATGAATGGGCTTACTTTGATTACCTACATGTAAGTTTTAATAATCTTGAACAACAAAATGTACAAATGTTTTTTTCTATTTTATTCTATATTTCCTATTTTTATAATACATATATGTCATAACAAACTAAAGTGTATTATTTCTAGTAAAATTCAATATTAATTTGCATTCACGGTACATTTATTCAGTTCCTTTTACTCTTATATACATTTTGAATGACATTAAAAGTCATTATCATATGTTTCACTTCAAATTGTACTGACACATACAAGTACCACTCAATCACAACACAGATAATAATGGCCCACACAACGTGAGAACATTTCAGGATGTTTGTTGGAGATGGGCCTGCATTTGTTTGACTTTAGCCTCGTCCTCCTGTGACAGGGAGGTTAATTTTTTGCCGATTCTGTCGTGGATTTCCATGTACTTAGCCACACACCTGTCGAGACACACGGCCTCTCCTTTAGAGAGTTCTGCTTCCTTGTATTTGGGGGGTATACACTTCTGTAGACAACATGCCGTCATCCTGTAAAAATAAACAGCTACATTAGGACAAGTGCACTAGTCATGCAACGATTGACGGCTAAGTGGATGAATAAATTAGTACTCGTGCACTTATGCCCTGTTCACACGGAGAGTTTAATTCGAATTAAACGTAAGTTACTGCGAATTAAATTTGATCCGCGTTCACACGGAGAATTTAATGCGAATTAGTTTAATTCGAATTAGTTTACTGCGCATTAAATTACTTCGCATTAGCTTCGTGTGAACGCTAAGCGAAGCTAATTCGAATTAAATTTTGACGCATGCGTAAGGGCAGAATTAAGTCACAGGCCACATGTCGATGGTCAAATATAGGTACTTGTGCTATTTTTGAGTGGAAAACAAAGGAAAATTACGTTAACACTAAAATGTGTACAGACACTGACATTATGTCAAATGTATATTTGCTGGGAACAATATGACGTGTTTGTAAATGACGTCATAATAGCCTCACTGAATAGCCTTGCTGTAGAAATAAAATTATAATTCGCATTAGTTTACTTCGCATTAGCTGTCGTGTGAACGCAATTTAATTCGCATTAGTTTAATTCGCATCATTTTACTTCGCATTAATTTACTGCGAATTAAACTCTCCGTGTGAACAGGGCATTAGAGTTCATGCATGATTTGCTGCCTACAGTATTGTGAAGAATAGTCTACATGTACTTCACATCCTGTTGCATCATACATCCATATATTATGACTCAGCCATTACTGGACAGAAGTGGCAAACCACGCACTAATGATCAACATTATATAACTGTCAAAGCACATCTATGTAACCACTTTGAGCTTTATAAGTAATATCTAAAATAGATCTATTCAAATGGAAGAAATACATAGGTAAAAAGTCCATTAATACATATAATTTAATTACTTTATGAGGAGCAATCAATGTAATATTTTTAAAAAAGTCATCCTTTCATGATTTACTAGTGATGAGCAGAAATCCTGCAGTCTCCAGCACGAAAAGATTTTTTACAATATAATTCTGTATATTTACATTCAGCATGTATTTTGCTTATAAATTGTGAGGAAAGCTACGGCATTCAAAACACCATAACACGGACAGAGGGTCAAAAGGTTCAAGTATGCGTTTTATTTTGATGTCACAAACACTGAACGCCGTGGAAGTTCAACGTCATAAGCGAAACTCAGAATTCACGCTTACATTGAACAGAAGCTGTTGAACAGCTCTTCCATAAATCATAACTTACCCGAAGGATAATAAAGCCTGGATTTTGAAATAAAAATCAGATTTGCAGTCAAGACAAAGAGTTAAAAAATGTAAATATAAGCACTGAATCATTATTTTTTGAAAGATATAGTCTCATAACTACGAAAGCCCAGAAGGCTCATTCGAAATTCGAGTTTCGAGATTCATTATCCAAACTAACCAATCAAAAGGCGGGTTCAATATTTGATTACATCCCTTTATTAAGTTATTACTATCAAGAAATCACTGAATATATTTATAACACATGGGTCATTTGCTTAAAAAATAATGCAAGAAAAAATGTTATATGTATCAAAACAATATAAAACTGAATTTGGGCCACGTTTTGAAAAAAAATGTGTATAAAATCTGATTTTCCTCATTAAACAAAACAATAGATACATCTATAGAATATTATATGGTCTTATAGTTGAATTGCTGAATTAGTAGTTCGATAAATTATTTAATTAGCACATGGATGAGGGAGAAAATTATTATTGATATGAAATACTAAGGATCGTCTTTACACTGCACAGTAATTTAATTAAGGATACATTTCATTACTTTTAAGGGTGCATTTGTGCAAGTTAGACTGATCTACTATTTGAAATGGAATAAAATAAATTCCAGTCTGTATTGTACATATAATTTTTAATTAATTCAAGTATTCAAAGCCTTAGACCAAGATAAGTAATTGAAAACTTAATTTTTTATGTATTTCTCCTATTGGGAAACAGTGGTGTATATTCCCTTCTGCTAATGTGTAGGCTAATGTGAAGTCACAGATTTCACCTAAAGCGCATCATTGCCGAGTTGTGGATAGGCAAGGAGAGAGTTGCCTCCTCTCAATGGAGGGGGGGGGGGGTCGGAGGACCACTTTCTGCGATCTTGGAGACATCTATCATTGTCATTTATCAAGTGAATATAATTATAAATCATTTAAACATATTTTTATGATACAGAAATTAAAATCTTCATGACCACTCTTAATAAAATTGAGAAATTTTAAAATCCTTACACAGTACCTGGAAATTATGGAAACTTCTTTACTGAATAATCTAAATATATGTTTGACTTCCTACTAACCCAGACATGTTTCCTAATTTCTATTCCCTGTCCTAATCGTAGACTCCTGTTGTCATTTTTCAATAGTCTGATATCGACTTCAAAGTAACATTTCAATTTTAGATTTAACCAGCTATAAAAATCAAAAGTTGTGTATACTGTAAAAATTGGATAGGCATAAAAGTGTGGATTGCTAAAAAAAACTTTTATTGCATTTGATAAAAAATATTCTAGTAACTGGTAAATAAATAAGTTTTATGATCAACTTTACCCCATTTTTCAAGCAAACACAATGTACATGCATAAATAAATATTTTTTTTTCACATCAAGAAAATGATGTATAGGCTACAGCCTTTTCGCCTATATGGAATATATACACCACTGGGAAAGCGAACGCGATTTTTCTTTATCACTACTACGATGTCTTTAAGATTTCCTGTGTACACTAAAAGGCATACATGAACTATAAGTAATTTTAATACGAACTGCTTTGGGCTATACAATTTTTTCAAAGTCCTAAAGGTGTATAGAGGGTCCATTGTTTTGTTAAAATAATTATAATTTCTTAACATTATCAAATACTTTATATCTGTTTTCTCTATGGCCATTACATCATGTATTGAAACTTGTGTATTGATTGATTATGTATCTTGCGAGACCCGAGCGGTTTCTATAAATAATTATCGAATATATAATTATTTTACCCATGCATTGCAAGATTGACACTGAATGTTGATAACCGAACATTTGTCTAACGTTGTAATAAAATAAATAACATAGCCATAGGACCCCGGGCACGTGTCTCTACTCCCCCCCCTCCCCCCCCCCACACACACACACGCACACACATTCCCCTTATGTTGTTTACCGATATAATATACTATAGAAAACATAGCAACATTATGCTTGTGTCTTTTCAAAAATAACGTCTAATAACAGTGATAACCCCCTGTTGCTATTTTTTGGAGGGGGGGGGGGGCTTTACAGTGATTTATTAAAATTATTTCCTACGGGCCTGAACAAAGAGAAGTCATTACTTTTATTAAGCATGTATATTTCAGCCATCCCTACTTAAGGGTCTGTCTCTTGGTTTCACAAACTTGGTCACTGGTCACTTTCTAATACCTTGTCACAAACTATATCTACTTTGAAACCCGTATTGGTCACTGGTCACTTTCTTATGTCACAGACTATATCTACTTTGAAACCCGTATCACTATTTATTATTTAATATTTACATTTCCAATGTCTTTGTCCGAGATAAAATTACAAATTGTAAAAATACTTTATTTCTACATAAATCTACTGGTTCATCGATAGGCGCGGTTAAAAAAAATCACGTGCGGGGCGGGACAAATAGAGACAGAAGCGGGGCTATTAGCACGGGAATTTGCAGAATCAGGAGCAAGTAAATATAAGGAATAACTGTCAGATTTTTTGGATTCATGACGATGATCAATCGATTGGCTTGCGTGATAATTTTATGCATAAACGCCTTCGGCGTTTATGCAAATTATCACACAAGCCACTCGATTGATCACATCATGAATCCAAAGAATTCGACAGTTATTCCTGAAATAATCGCTAGTTAATTCTTCTATTGCACACTAATAATTCCCATCGACTACAATACCCCCCCCCCCCTTGTTCTTTGAATCCGATTAACAATATTTATTACTTTGACATCAAACCCTCTCTCCAGATCAAAGGATGACTGCACTTAACGCCTGTTTTTTGGTCTTTTTCGGTTGCTTCTGTTGCTTTTATTTCTAAACCTTATCTCACTTTTGTATGTTTATGAAAGAATACTGTCAATTTGGAACCACATTTAAATCTTAAAATGATTTTAGACTGTGATACAATAAAATGATTCAATGTTTTTTGTCCTTACTGCTTTCCAAATATAGTGAATTTACACTTACCTGCCCTTGATTGAACATTACGTATGCATGAGAGGTGGAGCTAATATTGTAAGAATGAGTCTAAAATTAGACTTGATAGATAACAATGACATGTTTGGAAAAAAGAACGTGACCACTCTTTCAAATCTCCCTCTCCATTCTGTATGGCACAAATACACTTCTGACAAAGGTTTCAAAACGAAATTAACAATATGAGCACGTCAATGTAATTAAAGCAGATTTTATATCAATGCCAGATGACTAAACGTGTTCGAACACAATGTCCTAGTTAGCACATGCTACCTTACAAGTCACGCGACGGAATTAAGTATTCACAAAGTTACCTGAGGTAAGAAATCACGTGGTGAATTATAATATTCAACATGTCACAATCCTTGGTTACAACACAGAGAACGAATGTAAGAAGAAGCAGTTTTTTCTCTTTTTAACCATGAGCGCATGTTTGTCTATTAATCTCCTTTTGACACATTATTATTTATGCAAATATACAACTATTGTTAAACGTAGAACAATAGACAAACATGCGCTGACTATGTATAAAGTCAGTGAAAAAGTGGGCGTCCTCATTATCGAACGGAGATTTAAGAAATTGTGATGACCCCTGCCTTTGAAAACAGATTCGAACTTCGTAAATATACACTTTTATTAAACGTAATTAGATAAAGTTGTAGATTGGATGTTGACCATTCTTGCAATGAAAAGAAAAATGTTTGTTTTGAAAGTTTATTTTGTCGCAAATTCCGCATGTCCTTAAGTGCAGTCATCCTTTTGAATAATTTGCTATTTGGTGATAGGCAATTGTCTGATAAAACTAACTGTTCAATTTTTGAAGCAGTCCAACTATACATCAAGTTTTCAAAGCGATTTTGATATTATTTCATATTTAAGTTTTAATATTAATTTCCTAATATTTTTGATATTTATACTTATTTCAAATCTCAGCATTTCCATGTATATATATTGTATTTTTTTTTTTATTTGTCTTTTGCATTTTCATTTTTTTCTTTATTATTATCCAGTGTTTTTGCTTGTTCCAGATTTATTTATTTGTTATTATCAATACTATTTTCTTTGCTTTTTTTTTCTTTCTTTTTTTTTTTTTTTTTAATTTCCTTGCATATTTGTCTTTTGCACTTCATTTGTTTACTTATTCTTTGCACTCTTTTATTTTTTCATTATATTGTATAGTGAGTATACATGCTAAGTAATAACTCTTGTGAATTTATTAATCTATCTCTCTTTTTTTCTCCTATTTCTGGTAAAAAAAAAGAAGAAGAAATTAATGTAACTTATTATGAATTATTTCATCATGATTGTAAATCTTTGTCAATTCTTAACATTTGTAACCTTGACCTTCTTGGAGAGGACTTATATAGGCCATGCCTGATGTCCAATCCAATTATGTAAACTGACTTTACATAATAAAATACTGATTAAATTGAAAAAAAATCAAACCTGTAAGCAAAGTAGATAATACGGTATAGATATTCTTGATATAAATCTATTATAATATTTAAGAATTTATAATGAATTTAAGCATATTTTGCAGACCAAAAACCCAATAATTTTTTCTAATTTCGTTCTGATATATATAACACTCTTTCTTGCATTGTAATATAATCAAATGACCTATTCGGTTTGAATTTATTTAACGATTTCTAGAAGGTCAAAACTTAGCAAAGGGGAGTAATTGAATCTTAAACCGCCTTTTGATTGGTTAGTTTGGATCTTGAATCTCGAAACTCGAATTTCGAATCTCGTATTTCGAAACTCGAATCTCGAATGATCCTTCTGGGCTTTCGTACATAACTGCAATGATGTGTGCAAACAAATTTCATAACGCGCTAATGTGCGTCACTCAATTTGTTTACACACACCATTGCAGTTATGAGACTATATCTTTCAAAAAAAAAAATGATTCAATGCTTAAGTAATTTAACCACCCTTATGCTGGATTAGCCCTGGCCTCTGGGCAATAAAAATTGATGAGCTCACTTTTGATCCCAGTCTCACTTTTCCACTATAAATTCCTATTGTAAAAGTGAGACTGAGATCAAAAATGAACTTATTTAAGTTTACGGCATCAGAACAGATAATAACAATATTGGGATGAGGGCTGCTTTCACATACATTTGATTGATTGTATCCCTGATTTTCCTTAGCAGAAGATTGATAAAGATGTTTTCTTCAATATTACGTTATACAATATAAACCCAAAGTCTCTGACGTACCTGGCTTGAAATTTAGGAGCTATAGCAAGACCATGAAACAGAATGATGATTCCTGGTTCAGTTTACTACCACTTCTTAATGAAATCATACAAAAACTATTTTAGGAGTAACATTTTAAAAAATTTCCAAACATTATTCTATTTCCAGTAACCACTGCAATATTATTCATGTAAATCAACAGATACAAATAATTTTGAATCTTAATGTAATCTAATTATGTATGAAATTACTGAAATTAGACCAAATCTGTCAGAGAATTAGTATTTTAAAAGAAATTTATTTATTTAATAACCATGGCATTACCAATCATGAAATTAAAAAGAAAACACACACATATAATCATGTAATATTATAGCTTAATATTGTGTACCAATTTTTTTTTGTTTAATTTGGCTTAAACTGTAAGATGATTTACATTTTAAAATAAATATGTAAATATACATTTAATATGCTAAGATGTACAAAATAATTCCCCACCGTATGTGTTGCGAAGTTGTAACTAAGGAGGCCATCTTGGATTTGGTACTTAGTATCAATTCAATTTATTGACAGCGCCATATTGGCATACAGTCAAAATAAGAAATCATTTTAAAGGAATCTTGAAGAAATTATATTTTGTATAACCATGGCAACATTTTTGTTGAAATATATATAGAATATTGTAAATGTATTTTAATGTAGTCAATTTTTACTACAGTTGTTGGATTTCAAGAAAACTCAGTATACAAGTTGACTACATTAAATTACATGTACAAAATTCTATATATCTTACTATGACCCACTGAACAGATTGAATATAATGAAAGTTGAAAGCTGTCAATGTGACAGCAAATCAGGTTTTCTTTGTGTGAAAGTACTGATATTTCTCGCATGAATAGAGGAATTTCACATTTACAAGACTTATTTCCTTTTGTCAGCGACAAATGATGTACTATGGAATCATCATTGTTTGTGGGGGATCAATGTTCGTGGATTTCGTGGGTCACCCTTACCCATGAATTTACATCCCCACAAATGCATTGAGCAGTAGAGTTATCTAGCTATTTTGATAAAACATATAGTTTACCAACAAAATTATGTCCCCAAGAACCAGTAAAATTTTGATTACCCACGAACATTGACCCCCACAAACAGTGATGATTCCACAGTGAGTACCCTATACTCAATATTTTTTTTTTAATAAAGAATACCAAGTTCAACAACTGGTATTCTAATCAAAATCCAAATAATGTGCTCTGATCTATGTAAATATTGATTTAAAAAATAAAAAAGTTCCAGTCTAAAAAACTGTTGAAGGAAATATCTACATCGACAAATGATGGACCCTTTGGGCTGCAGCCCCTCCTGCACGTCATTTTCACCATTTCAAAAACCAAACCAGAAAACATGGTTATGATAAATAAACATTTGATGAAAGTTTCAGCTCAGTGTTTGCATAATTTTTCAATAAAAATGCGATGTCTCTGATTTTATGGACATCCCTCGTATATATATAACTAACAGGAAAGGAGAAAATGTATGGCTGGACCGTGGATGGAACCTGGATTCCTGCATCACTAGTCAGGTGCTCTACCGACTGAGCTACCCAGGCCAATAGCAACTGCCCACACCATTACATTCCTCCCTCCTTAAATTGTCCTTTAAACTGGCAGGATTTTTACCTGCAAGTCCAGGGGTGTCAACAGCACCAAATTATGTACCAGGAAAGGAGAAAAGGTATGGCTGGACCGGGAATGGAACCCGGGAGCCATGCATCACTAGTCAGGTGCTCTACCTACTGAGCTACCAAGGCCGATAGCCATGGCCCAAATCATTATATATATATTAGATAGAACGTTCTATCGTTAAATGATATTGTCCTACGGACCCGGCTTAACAACTGTGGTGAGGGCTTGTCCCGAGACACAGTTAGATTATTCTAACTATATATATACAGTGAAACTTCTCCAAACCGGTCCACCTGAAAACCGGTTCTCCCTACACATCGGCCGATATTATAATTCCCGGCAAAATTCTTAACATATCTTTACACATTTAATTCTCATAAAACCGGTCACCCCTTAAAACCCAACACCGGCCACTTTTCCAAGAACAAAATGTAAGAAAACTAGCTAATTTTCCCTCATAATACCAGCCACTTTTTTGAATGCAAGAATTATAACTGTCATTGGCCAGAGTGGTAGTAACGACCAGCCAGAGGTGTGAAAATACCAACCAGAACTCAGAGGTGTGAAAAACTGCAAACGGCCTCTTACATGTAGGGTTTTCTATTGTTTACCTGTGTTGTGAAACGGTCCTAGTCGTGTACACATGATTAAGCTTCATGAATTATTAAAATATCAAACAACTATTGAATTAATAAAATATCAAACACATAATGAATAAACAAAATATCGTGAGCCATGTTGCATCATACTTTTATATAGACATAAGAGGCTTATTAGAATTGGACACTGAACATAGACAAAAGCTGAGAAAAAAATCAATTTTTGGTAAACCGGCCACCCCTCTACTCCGGCCATTTCATTCAGTCTGGCAGCTGGCCAGTTTAGAGAAGTTTTACTGTATATTTGTGTGTGCGTGTGTGTGTGTGTGTGAAGTCTACTAATTTGGTAACGTAAAGTGCGTGCAAACATAACTCTATTATCAATTAAATAGAGATGCAAAAAAAGACAATTTGGCCAAAGTAGTAAACATGCTCTAAGCCATTCTCTACCATCGGCTTATACATTCACCTCTGAGGTGTCTGAGAGGGGAACGAACGACCGACAACTCTGCAAGGGAGATTGGCTCTTAGCATCAGATACATACTAGTTAACACTACGTTATTTATGTCGATTAAATTTTTTTTTTAAATTACTTGCTTAAAAAAAGCCAAAAAGATGCACTCCTAGGATGTATATAACTCATTATATTTCGTAACAGAACAAAATGAATATTTTTATAATCTGAGTAACTCGAATTTACTCTATAGAGGCAAAAGTTTATTTGGCCTGTAACCAAATGCTAAGGAAAAAATTATCAAGCTTACTTGTTATACATATCTGCAGTCATTTCAATTTCCAGATCAGCAAACAGCTTCATCTGTGCTTCGTTTACAGTTGTCATCTTACAAAGTATAAAAGTGGAAATGTCTGACACTCGCACACGTGTTTACAGCGGAACCAGAAGAAGACATGCTAAAGTCTGAAGAAATAATGATAAAGATTCCGTCGCCTTTGTCATGCATCATTTAGATTAGGTACGAGTCGGACGAGGTTTTCCGTCTAAAAGAAACGGCATCATACATTTCTAATCATCTCTAAAGATGTTACTGAAAAGAAAAACTATTTTGTTTTAAAATATTTTTCTTTCTTTTTTTTTTAAGAAAAAAAATCTTTTGTGCCGTGACATCTTGAAAGGGTATTATACTCATATTTTATTATAATGGTAATAAATGGTAATTATTATTTTTATCATTATTATATATATTTTGCACATCTTTAAAGTGACCTAAAAAATCTTTTATAAAGATATAGACAAGAAATTGAATTTGGCGCCAATTCCTATTTGCAGTAACTACGGAAGTGAGGATGTCGATTTTTCTTAGCAACCCTTCAACAATATGGCGGCGAATGTTAGACGGAAGGAGTATCAACATTAGACAAAGTGCTCGTGCAAAATGACACTTAATCCTCTGGCCAACCCGAAAGGGTTAAAATTAGTCTGTGAATTGTGCCAAAAACCAGCATATATACAGTGTACAAAATGTCGAGTCACGTATTATTGGTGAGTGTCTCACAGGCGTTTGTTTCATACAGTACGCTAGTTTTCTCACAGGCGTTTGTTTCATACAGTACGCTAGTTTTCTACTATACAATAACGTGTTATTGTATTTGTGTACAGTAGAAAACTAGCGTACTGTATGAAACAAACGCCTGTGGAGTGTCTGCATAATAGGCTTGCTTATTTTTTGTCATATGATATCAGACTTGCACATTGCTTGTATGATTCTAGCAACATGCTGCATACTGTCGCTTAAAGGAACAAAAAAATCTCATGTACAACTGCTTGTTTCTTTTTAGCTACGTTAATTTCAGAGACAGACTGTTTGGAAATTTTAAAATTTATAATGTATCAAGTAAAGTGATAAATAAACGATGATGATATTGTTTTACTATCTTCAAAATTTAGTGCATTCATTTCATTCTAAAGCTGCACTTAGTCATTCTGTGATTTTACTGGCACAGTATGGGACCAACAGAGAAAACATGCAACCTACATATATATACATACAGCACTAACTAATTTGTCAATATCAGAGAGAAAAGAGTAATTTAGCTGATTGATTCCAGACTAGACACTGCAAAGGGAAATTTATAGCTTATAAATGTGAAAGTCAATTATTTAAAAGTGAATTAATTTTTTTTTTTCAGTGGTATCGAACATCAGAAAGCAGACTGGATGGGAATCCATGAAAAAATATGTCAGAGTTTAATCGCATTAAGACAAGCAGCACCATTTCTCCCATCAGAAGAGGAGAGACAGAAAAGAGAAAAACAGCTGCAGAGTAAAAAGGTGTCCATTTAACTTGAATCATTCCAAAACATACTGATTCTCCCATGTATGCTTAACCTTATATTTTCATTTTCTGCTCAATTCAAATTATTTGACATCAAATCAAAGTGAATTAAAATATTTTTAGGAACACATGATTGTTTTGACCAGAACCACGGGACAGAAATTGCTGTTTGAGGGACGGCATGAGCAGGCTGTGCCTGCAGCCATGCAGTCCTTGAGATTTGCCATCGATGTTCATGGCTTGGCTAGCATTGAACTTGTGCCTTCTTACCTTATCCTGGGAGAAGCCAGCATAGGTAGACTCACTTAAGTTACTTCAGACTCTGGGACCATAAAACTTAGATGAGCTCACTTTTGATCTCAGTCTCACTTTTATAAAAAGGAATACATGGTGGAAAAGTGAGACTGAGATCAAAAGTGATCTAAGTTTTATGGCCCCGGAGCCTGGTTGCATTGGTTGATTTACTACTTATGTGGACATTGATGATTTATACACCTGTTAATGTAGGTCATGCAATGGAAAATATGTAACTGAAAAATGGCTAACACATTTAGAACAATCTATTTCCATTACATGTCTGGAAGAAAACTTAACTCCTTTAAATTGATTCTATAGTCATTGGCACATTTCCAAGTAAATAATTTTTCAATTGTCATATATCTCACAAGTCTATAAGTTAGTTGTCATATATCTCAAGTCATTAAGTTAAGTCTTGTATTTCACAAGTTGTTCAGTTCAGTCAGTTGGTTGTCATGTATCTCATCATTAATCAAGCTGTGTATCTTTCTAGTCATTAATTAGATGTCATGTATCTTATGTATCTCACAAGTCATTATAAGTTGATTGTCATATATGTCAAGTCAATAAGTTACTGGTGTGTGTATCTCACAAGTCAGTTGATTGTCATATATTTCATCAGTAATCAGGTAATATTTTGTTTGTCTCACTATCATTACAATTTAGTGGTTATATATCTCATGTATCTCACAAGTTATTAAGATGGTTGTCATATATCTCAATTTAGTTGGTTGTCATATATATGAAGTCATTAAGTTGGTTGTCATTTATCTCAAGTCATTAACTTAGATGTTACATATCTCACAAGTCATAAGCCCAGATTGACTTGTACCTGATAAGGATTAAATAAGAGTTGGATTTAATATACATGTGTATATCTTTAAAGTTATAAAATTGGCTTTGATATATCCTGCACCCATTTATCTTGATGTTGAATACTGTATTTCAGTTTTCATAACTTTTAATTAATCCTCATTAACCTTGTAAAATATATGAAGCCAGCTCTCATCCACAGACTGACTTTAGTACATCTCCAAAAGATGACTGTCATGTATATATACATGGGATTAATGCCAATAACAATTATTAAAAGGGGACCTGGAATCTCTAAACTTTAAGGTCACTTCTCTGCTTTCACCAGTCAGCTTAGAGTATAATCAGAGCTTGGTCCTCAGGTTTGGAAAAGTCACTGCTGGGATTACAGTGTGATTTACAATTTAGTACAACAAACTGACACATTGATAGTTTATCTTTATTTTTACTTTTGTAGGACTTGGAAGATTAAATCAGGCAGAAGAATATCTCGCCCAGGCCCAGTGGACTGTACTTAAAACACCAGAATGTTCAAATGCAATAAAATCCAAGTTGTACAGAAATTTGGGACTATTGTACGCTGCCAAAGGTGAATACGAGGAGGCACTGCGACAGCTCGCTGATGATGTACGTCATTTGTAGCCTTTTTACTTCATTAACAAAGAAAAATATGTATGTACAGTAAATCTGTTGTAGTGTACCACAATCTTGACAATAATATATGTTTGTTCTGCATAAGTTCATAAGGAAAACTTGACAGGTTTATCTTCAGGAGAGTCATAAAATAGGTCCACTTTGCACATTTTGGAGGCAATTCAACAATATACTTCTTTTTGTAAATTCAGCCTTGGGCAGTCAGATGTTTTAATTAAGTGAAATATGTTGACAAACAGAACTTATTAAATTAAAATGACTCAGATTTTATATCATAAACTTATATCTTTTGCATACAATGATGAGTAAAGTTGTTAAATGTGAATTTGCTTAAATTTTCCACATTGAATTTACAAAATCTACTGCAAGAGAAGTCTTTCTTAAACAGGAAGGTGACTGCATTAAAGTAAAATCTTACAGACAGATTGATAGAAAACTATGGAAAACATCTGTTAAGGGAGGGCAATTTAATTTAAATTCAATTCAATGACCAAATAAAACATTTATGCATGCATGGCTGACTTTTTTATTTATTGGACCACAGAAAAGTAAATTAATGACTCAGTTTTTTTTACATACATAACAAAGTATTTAGTTATTTTCTCAACTGTTATGGAATATTTCATTTTTATACCTCCAAAGATCAAAGATATTGTCCTCTCTGTATTCCGTCGGTCTGTCTGTCTGCGAATCTTTATTATTCAATGGCTCTAACTTGAATTGTAGTAGGTAAAATCTTCAAGTCTGACATGCATATTCAACTCTTAATACCTTTTCAAATGTACTCAGATCAGAGACCGTGTGTTTGTTTGTCCAAGATCAACGTATATACACTCTACACCTATATAAATACTCTCTGTCCACTAAAATGTCATTTAATCACATACTGTAAATAGAAAAGCCAGAAACTATTATTCACATCACAACTCGACTATGTTTGGAGGCATATGTGTTTTACTGACACATCATGTTTTATTTTTAGCTGATTTATCAAGCAAATTGCTATATTTTTATATGTTCAGTACTGAGCAATAGTCAATCAAATGCAGACTAACTTCACTAATCTCAATGTGTTGTTTTTATCAGATCTACCACTCTTCTGAAGAATTTGGGACAGGAGACATTCGGACTTCTGGTGGCTACTTTCACATGGCTAATGTTTTCTTCCGTCAAGGACGCATGGACGTTGCAGATTCTTTGTACAGTGAAGTATGATGATTTCATTTTCCTTTCAAATTTTCACCAACAGAATTTTCACTGTCATTTTTATAAGAATGTAGCCCTAGTTTTATATGATATTCTGTAACATACATGCACATTATAACATTGTGATGTTGAATTCTTCTTTAGGTTTCAAACATTTGGTATAATCACTTAATGAAGATTGTTCAAGTGAGAACTAAAACGCCGGCCGCCCAGCAGGGAATCGGGCCACTAATCCCAGAACAAATTGAGGAGGAAGACTCACTAGGTATTAGGTTAATTTTTAAGATACAAAGAGTTATTATTTTTTCATACATTGTGACTTTGTTCGGCTTTTTTTTTTTTAAAACGTTTCCATTTCTGTTTTTTGTTTGAAAAAAAAAAACCAGTAAACATTTCAATTTAATTAATCCAATAAGCTTCAGAAATTCTATTTGTATTCTGGTACATGTACTCATATTGTTTTATAAAAGAAAAGAATTTTTATGATAAGTTTTGATATGTACCTGGTAAAAAAATTTAAGCTGAAACATGTCTTACTCTCTTGGAACCTTTTTTTGGCTAACCTGATCAAGCCAAAGGCTCAAGTGAGCTTTCCTTATCAAATAGTGTCTGGCATCTGTCTGTCGGGGGGGGGGGGGGGGGGTCATAATAGGGACCAAAGTTTTACATGGGAATGTATAGGGAGAATAGTAAAAAAAAATCTCTCAGAAATAGAAGGGCCATTATTAGCAAGCATCCCCAGGGAGTGCAGATTCAGGTCAGAGGTTAGGGTGGCCGCAGCCAAAATAGAAGATAAAATTTTTACATAAGAATACAGAATACATGTATAAGAAATAATCTTGTAAAATCTTTTAAAAGTCTTCAAAAAAGAAAAAAACTCAGCAGGGTCAGTGTGACATGGGAGAGTATTGTGGCCCATGAGCCTCTTGTATAACACTGTTTTTTTTCCTGAACAGATGAAGCTCAAGAAGCTGAGGCCATACAGGTGCTAAATGCAATATACGACATGAGAGAACACCAATCTAACAGGAAAGCCCAGGATCTGGCACTTGTTTGTCATGCTCTAGCCATGTTATACTTCATACTGTTTGATATACAAAAGGTAAGATACATCATGTATCCTGTTATCTTTTACAGGAATGCTCCATGTGATTAATTTTTAAAATTGACATATCTATACATGTACTTTCCAATTTAATAAAACTATGTATTTGGAAAATATTGTAATTTCACTTTTTTCTTTTCATACAATATAAAGCTTAGTTCAATGGGCTAAAATTGTGTTCTGATTTAAAAAAATAAAATGTTGATTCTTTTGGAAACAGCACACAGGTTCTATAAAAGATAAGGCTTTAGAAGATACCTTATCACTGTCATTGCTAGATATTTAATCCTACCTGCAAACCATCATTACAGAAATTTTTTAACTTGAGGTCTTTTCAATATTGATGAGCAAAGAAATTTTGAAATTAACCTAAATTTGTATTACCACCAAAATTTTATTACGAGTTGAACACAATGCACATCTGATGAATTGTTTTCCAGGCTAAAGAGTTTGGTCGAAAAGCAGTGGTAGCCAGCGAGGGGGATCCGAGGGATACTCTGTCACGATCTGTGGTAGAATTCATGAAGATTCTAGAAACTCAGAGGGTTCCAAACTAACTGTGATTTTTTTTCCACTTAAAAAATGAAATTAATGAAAAAGATGTACTTTATATGTATTTGTTGTATTTACTGTAAGGCCATTGTTAAATGTCTTTGAAATTTACATATTAAAAAGTTTTACAATGTCAACTAGCTTTCAACATTAATTACATGAAAAAAGGCCATATACGAGGGTTGTCCATAAATTTTTGTGAACAATGACATTTTTGTCAAACTGAATGGTCGTAGATATACTTATTGTATGCCAAAATATTTGTTATAAAAATCTAAGTCAGAATGGTTTAAACTTCTTATTTTTGTAAAATTCGGTCTTTAAAGGTCGCAGATTGTGCGCACGGCCCAGGATTAGAATGTCATAAACTTTGAAATAAAGTTTTCCGATTAAAATGATTATTTTCTTTATAAAAGAATCCAATACTTAATAAAAATTAAATGTGTCTTAAATAAAGTGGTTGTTGTCATCTGATATCTTTAGTATCGCTTATTGTACAGATAGTGAAAATATTAAGAAAAAAACGTGATAAATACGTTTTGAAAATTGACAGAAAAAGAGACGTCTGCCATCCACATGGAACAGCATCCAATCATAAAATTATGTTTTAACATGGTTTGAAAGGAAATTATTAAAACAACTGGAAATTATTGGAATGTATTTAGTTTATTGATTTGAAATTGGTAAATACGATTTTTCAATGGTGTGTACAATTCGAGAAATTGAGAGACACTACAAGAAGTTGAAAACTACTATTATATGATGAAAATAAGAAATCTCTATTCAGGACGTTGTAATAATTAAATCTAGCACAGTTGGACTGGGCTCTGCAGCCTGTGTATATAAAGTGTTTATACTGATGATGCTCGTAAATTATTGTATATAGTTTTGAATTTTGATAATTTACTCAATTATAGTCTATATGTTAATATTATTGCACACACTTAGCAGTGTGGCATAATAAAGAAAAAAATAGCATGTCTAGGAATATGTGATTCAAAATCTGTATTTTTGACATTATCAGGAAACTAGCTTAACACCAGACTGGGCCGTGTGGCTTGCATATCCAATCTATTTACACCTAAAACTTTTGTAAAATAGTGTATATATTAATTGTTTTAATTTCTATACATTTACTATATCATTGTCTATATCAAATAATATTGTACACATTTTGCACTGTGGTTATTATTAAGAAAATTATAGCATTTGTCTACGAACTTTATGGAAACCCTTGTATATTTCTTACAACATCAACTAACTTCTGAAATTGCACCAAGTCACTTCAAAACAGTTTTTTTTTTTATTAAGAACTATGAAATCTTAAGAGAACAAGATGCTATAATGTACTACAACACACTTGATGGAGTCACCTTCCTGTTTCAACATGAAAAATGTATACTGGGGTTTTTATAGGCGAGCAAGTCATCAGATTTAGGCCTGCATACAAGGTTAGCAAGTCTATTTTGTATACAAGGTGCACACATCTTTTTGGGTAGGAGCTTAGACTAAAAGCACTATTTGGGGAACCTCCTAGCAGCAAGCATGTGATTGGTTGCCATGATTCATAAAGTAATATACAAGAATAAGGTTCTATTATATTGACAGTAAATGGTTCTAGTTCCTTCCTGATTTTACTCTATCACGCCTGGTTTCTTTTAACATTTAGAATTAATGAAATAAAGTTGGAGGAAATCTAGTCACCAGCTTGCACAAATTTAAAAGGCTCTTCTTACAAAGGCCTATAGGCTTCAAAATCAAGGATAATCTCCCTTATGCATAACTCTGATCCTTCGACATATTTAGCTCCAGTCTTTGGCACTCCTTTATTCTGCTCAAAAAAGTGTTTAAAATTAAATATTTCGGATTTCCAACGTTTAGGCATGAACATTACCGAAGAGACATAATTTATCGATTTGCTCATCTGGTGCATCAAAATTGGTATCGTATATGATTTATATTACGACCCTTGGGTCGAGACCTCTGCAGGTGGACTGTTAGTCCCCAAGGGTTTCTACAGCCCAGTAGCTAAGTACTTCAGTACTAGCTTGAAAATATGGATAAATATCTAATTGCTGTGGTAAAATTTAGAAATTATTTCAAAATTAAGGATTATCTCCCTCATGCAAAGCTCCGATCTTTTGACGTAATTGGCTGTAGTCTTTGGCACTCCTTTTTTCAGCTCTATAAAGTTTTTTAAATTAAATATTTCGGATTTCCAAGGCATGAGTATCACTGAAGAGACAAAATTTGTCAAAATGCACATCTGGTGCTAGTGTTTAGGTGTAAGGCCTTCCACTTTAATACATCTTTATCATATTAACCCTTATCAGGAAGATTTGGTTCTGAAGGAGGTGTTGGTATTGTAACTAGACACATGTTAGATGATACACTTTGCTTCTGAGAGAAAACGTTCAGGGAAAAATGATAGCAATTATCATCTTTGTAAAAAATTTAATCAATTTCAAAGTAACAAAATATCAATACCACAGGACAAGGTGATGAGCTTTACACCTACTTTATCATTCATCAAATTAAGATACAGCACAGACACTCGGAAAAATTCATGTACATTTTATATATGTTAGTTAAAAAAAAAGTACAGTTCATTTCTTAAATATAAAAAAATTGCATACACCTTTGTCATAAAAAGTTCCTGTACATCATATAAGGCACATGTCAATTGAATATCTTGAATATTTTGCTACTTGTTATGTACAACTTCAGTAGCACCCCTAGATAAAATGTTTAACTTGCATATTTTGTCAGATAATAATAATCAGACAAATGTTAATATTTATGACACTTGCTAAATGACACTGCCTCTTTGAATGCTAGTCCATTGTTCTCCCTAGCCTGCCAAGAACTCCTTCTCCGTAACTTTCTGTATTCTTGACTAAAGCTATGACAATTCAAATATAAATGATCTCGCTGGAAAAATGGTAACAGGTATAAGTAAAATGCAGTTTAGCAACCTCAATAACTCTAGCCATACACACCAGATCTAAAACAAAGTGAGCTGAGCACGATTTTCATATGAAGTAGAATTCTAAACAAGTCTCTTGCAACACGAAAGTGTGGCTGATTAACATTTCACTTTTCAAACAAAATGTCTAAAATTTATTTTAATAATATTACCATTCTAAAAAGATTTACTTGTTTTTCCTTGATTTTAATCACTTGAATAATTTTTGACATCTCAAAAAACATTTTTGACATCTCAGTTATTTATACAAACAGAAAATGATGGTGGAGCAAGTATGTGCACTCATGCATTTTGTAAAAGAAAATGAAAGAAAAGTTCAGAAATTATCAAAGCATTATTTTTGTAGGTCTCCACACAAAGGCAATTTCTCTATGAATTCTCATCCTTTAAATGTGACCTATGTGTAGAGTAAAAAAAAAAATTGCAATACATGCAAATGCTGATGGCTTGAAAAAAGACAACTTTTCCTGAAATCCAACAATTTTCTCCAAGCCAAAACCCTGCATTTATCAACCCAATTTCAGAGAGAGAAAAAAAAAATTTAAAAAAAAAAAAAAAAAGGATATTTTTTTCAAATCAAAATTATATATATATATTTTTTCACATAAATTAACACATTGATATTGGTATGAAAAAAAAATTTACATTGTATGATATTTTTTCACTCTCTTATCATTTATATAATATTTCAAAAATTAAACTACCTGATCTGATATAGCACATAAAATACATGCAGTGCTTTCGAATTGTTCTTGTCAACGTCTTTATATATTTGCATGCAATAACTGTAATGGAACTGACTCACTTCAAGTACAAAAAAACTCAAGAATATCATGTTTAAATTCATGTACAAAGTATGTAAAAATTCATCAACAATGCTAGGTTTAAATAATGCCCGCTGTCATCATGTATGGAATACACACAGTACCATTGTATCAGTATAACCCTAACATTATCCGATTAGATAAGCTGACTATTGAATCATCCTTACTGGTTTACTAAGTATATACTGTATCTACATTTACATTAAAACAATTTTTCTACTGAACAAAAACGTTTAGTATTTCTTAATTGAAAACACATCAAAATCATTTTAAAATAGACAACTTTCACATTTACATGCAAGAGTAATTTCCCTTTGCTGGGTCAATCTTGGATCTTTATGGGACACTTACAAATAAAATCTGTTTGTACATGTTTTCTTTGTTGCCCCATACCAGATTTGACACTAACTTTAACACCATAAAAGCCTGCAGGGCAAGTAATTTTTAATTCCTACTAGCCCAGTTCCTGAACTAGTTCTCTAGCTGCTGGCAAAGTCTCAAAACAACAAAGGGGATAAGTTTGGGAGAGTTTCCCCTCCTGCCGGCCTCCTATGAAGGTAATATAAAAACTAGAAATATGTCCATAGGACATGAATGCCCCGCCGGGGGTATATTAGTAATGCAACATGAAAATTTGTGTTGATGTATGAAATTTGATGAGAATATCTTGAATAGTTTCTTTAAAATTGAAATCTAAAAAGTTGGATATCGATGATAAATTCTCACCAAATTATGTATAAGTGCATGAGCTTACATAGATATATCTTAAATGGTTTCTTTAAAACTAAGCAAAATGCAAATTTAAGAAAAGTGAGGTCAAGGTCACAGGAAAGTTCAAAGTCAAACATTTTTGATGCAGTTGAATAGTTCTCACAAATATGTATCAGCATAGTTTGATAAAAATATTTTGAATGGTTTATTTAAAACTGAGCTAAACACTAATTTAAAATAAATGAAGTCAAGGTCAAAGAAAAGGTCAAGATCAAAAATGTTGATGCAGTTCAATAGCTCTCATTGGACTTTTCCGAGAAGCGCTGACTTTTATAAAAGACGGCTTACTTTTACACTAGGACAGTATATGGAAGCTCTTTTGCGATATAAATATTAAGCTTAACAGTTAATTAAACGATAATAATGGTCCATTTCAGAGCACATATTACGTTGTCTAGGAAGGGAACGGCAACTATCCTACCCTCAACCCCCTCCCTTCCCACACTGACCAACTTTTGCTTAGTTTTCCTTCCGGAATGTTTTTTCTTCCTTATTTGATTCCTTCAAAAAATGAGATTGAAAGGAGATACTAAACCTCACGATAAATAAATAAAGCTACGTAATTCTGCCTCCCATCATCACTTGCGTTGATTGCATACCAGTTAATCATGAAGTGCCCTAAACAAAATACCTATAACCAACTATTAAGGTTTTCTTATTTATTATCAATTCCATACCTCCGTACATAAAGCAGGTTTAAATGTCAAAGTAAGTCGTCGACTGTAAAAGTCAGTGCTTCTCGCTAAAGTCCATTAGTATGTATCAGCATATGAAGTTTGATAACACTATCCTGAATGATTTCTTTAAAACTGAGCTAAACACTAATTTAAGAAAAGTGAGGTCAGGGTCAAAGGAAAGGTCAAGGACAAAAATGTTGATGCAGTTGAATAGCTCTTATCAGTATGTATCAGCACATGAAGTTTGATAAAAATATCTTGAATGGTTTCTTTAAAACTGAGCTAAACACTAATTTAAGAAAAGTGAGGTCAAGGTCAAAGGAAAGGTCAAGGTCAAAAAATGTTGATGCAGTTGAACAGCTCTCATCAGTATATAACAACGTGAAGTTTGATTAAACTATCTTAAACGGTATCTTTAAAACTGAGCTAAACACTAATATAAGTGAGGTCAAGGTCAAAGGAAAGGTTAAAAAAAATGTTGATGCAAGTTCTCATCAATATCTATCAGCATATGAAGTTTGATGAAAATATTTTGGATTGTTTCTTTGAAACTGAGCTTTGGACTGAGCTAAACACAAAGCACAACGGAAGGACAGACGGAAGGATGGAAGGACAGAAGACGGACATGACATACACTATATGCCCAGGCCATATTCATGGCAGGGCATAAAAAGGATGCCAAATTCTTCATTCTGGCTGTATTTTAGAGCAAATCAAGTCACTTTTTAAAGGTAAGTAAAGACATCCTTTTCAAGATTAATTCATGTCTACATTAATGCATTGCTTGTATTCTGTGTTTATACACAGGAGATTCAAACACTTATGTGATGAAGATAATTGATAGGTTGGACCAAAATAACATTGGGCAATGATAAAGTTGAAAGTCATTTTTGTGTTGCCTGCAGAGCAGAGTGGCACCAAGGGAACACTTTACCCAGCATCTGTCTGTCTAGCTGTCTGTCTGTCACACCCTATATCTCAAGAATTGTAAGAGGTATGGATTTGATATTTTGCACATATAATGCTTGGCACTATGGCTTTTGTAAATTACCATGGTTACCGACCTTGTGATCTCTGAGCTTGACTACTTTTCAAAATATATACAGCACATTTTTGACATTTAAGAGGCAAGTCTATGCTATTTAGCATGTGCACTGTTTGCCACAAGACGATATAAAAAATACCAGCATTAAAATCCACTTGACCTTGACCTTGGACGTACTTTGCAAAAAATATCTCGGGCAGTTTAAACTTATGACTTTTGAATTTTAAGAGGCAGGGTTTAGATAATTAGCATTTATACATGTTTATGAGCTCATGATAGTGTACTTTGAAACAGTAAGATATTCAGTTACCATACAAATTTATATTTAAATACCATGAAAATACATCGCGATCGGTATTCCATAGTGGATCATGTAGACTGAGAATTGCAGTAAATATAGACTAAAATCTCTTTGGAATGATTATTGGAAACAGGTTAAGCTGACGAAAAAGTGCTTTTGAAACTGTATGCTATTCAGTTACCACACAAACATATTTAAATACCATAAAAATACATCGGGATCGGTATTCAACAATGGATAGTGTAGACTGACAATTGCAGTTAAAAGACAGACTGAAATCTCTTTGGAAGATTGTTGAAAACACTTATTAATAAAATGACAGTTATTTCTAATAATTGCATTTTAATTACTCATTTGAGGGTTATGGTACCATATTTTCTTTGCAGGCAAATGCATGAGGGCTATTCCAGGAAAAAATGTATGGGAGGGTTGGACGGCACTTCATAAATTTTTTTATGGGTAGTGGGGGGTGGAGCAATTAAATTTGTATGGGTGGTTGTCCTCATCCGATATATTTTTAGATGGGTGGTTGTATTTACCCTCACAAATAATCAACTGTTTAGTACTTCTGTATAAATCAGTAAATATCGATATATACATTTTTTTAAATAAAACACTCGCCCTAAACGGTGGTAAAAAAGTGTGTATACATTGAAAGTGAAAGTAGTATCGAACAAACCGGAAACAAGGGCAGATATCTATAAAAGCATGTGACAGTATGTGCTTTGGACTCCGTGCTTCAGTTTCTTTTCGCTAGTTTAATCAAACATGATTACATTGCTAAATTAAATGATATTTGAAACACTCAGAAAGATTGTTTTATTTTAAACCGAAAGTAGAAAAGAAAAACATATCTGATAATGAACATTTTAGAGCAGGTAGAGCATGGCTATGAAGTTGCAAGTCAAATAGTTTACTTTACACCACATACAGAGTAAAAGGAAGATGAGATATGGGTTAAAACAAAGTATTATTTCAGCTACATACTAGTCCCTAACCTGTTAAGTGTCAACTGTAATGTGTTCATCCCTTCAACCCCCCCCCCCCCCCAAAAAAAAAAAGAAATTGGAATCATTTTGTTAATTATCATGAACAAGGTGAAAGAATAACTACCAATGATATGTTATAATTCACAACATATATTTTAAATAATTGTAGGAATGTCATGTCTACTATATTAGTTTTATCACAACTTGAACTTTACAGATTACAATGTCATGCATCATCTAGAAACATATATACAAATTACTATCATTTAAGCTTTTAGTGTTGAGTATTATAGACCTAAAGGAGCACATTTTATTAAGCTGTAGCTTTGGATAGAGGCCAAAAGCCAACAACTCATACTAAGTCAGATAAATTACAGTATTCAACATAAAATTTTATTTTACATATATTTGACTATAAGACAATTTAAAAAAAAATTAGATGGGTGGTTGTATCAAAAGCATTTTTAATTTTATGGGGGGTGGGGGAGAAGGTAATTAAAACTGTATGGGTGGTGGGGTAAAAATAAAAGTGCCTTCCAACCCCCCCATACATTTTTTCCTGGAATAGCCCTGAACTATCAGTCTATCATGCTTATAGTAAAAAAAAAAACTGACCACTCTTAAATTTATTTATATCTTTAATGAAGCTACAAAGCAGGCGACACATGCATTCCTTCGAACGCTCTAAGTTTATTTAGTTAATTCTTGATCTGTTATTACATGCACTGCCAAAACACAATTGGTGTCAGATCTAAGCAAAAACAGGGTTTCTGGCTTGATTGGAGATACATTGTACTTTTTACAAAAAGTTTGAAAACAATGTGTTTACTTTTTATTGAGATTTTTATCACCAGTTTTCATTCAAGTTCAATTTCAATTTGGAAGAAAAAAAAGTTCCCCCCCCCCCACTTGCAGCAATTCCAACAAATATTTCTTAAGGAAGGAGAAAGTTTAAAATAATATATTACAGTACTTCACTGTTGAAAATTAATAAAGTAAGAAGGATGCTTGTTATACCAACAAAGAGAGATCTCTTAAGAATGTGAAAGTTGTCTATTATATGTGATCAAGTATCATTACGTGGATGTATTGTTTCAGTCCTATCTAAAGATTCAATAATTGCTTGATATTTCAAATATTTGCTTTAAGGTAAAGCTGTAGAGTACAGGAAAGTCAGGTTAAGTTATGATGGTTCCACTCTAAACTTGTTTACTTTACCTTTGATCATTGATTTTAACAGCTAGGCCTTTTGACCAATTATAACCACAGGTTAGTTTTTTTCTAAATAAAACAAGTAATCTTTCCCTTAATCCTCTCCAAATGGCCATCTTCTCTTTATGCTTATCAGGAGAACTTTTTTGCTGCCAACTAAATATTTTGGTTAATTCAGTCAGAAGTTAATACTGTTCCCATACATGTTACATCATATTCCCATGTGATGTAATGTATTTATATCCACAGACAAGTCTACTTGAACTCATGCTGTGATAGTGAGACTGCCAACTCTCTCCCTGGTAAGGCTTTATCAAATCCATCTTTCCCATTTAACCAGTAGGTTTTCATTATTCCTTTTCCCTGTGATGAAATTCAAACAATACTTTACTCTTGGACTTAAGGTTCAAAAACACAACATTCTTAAGTAGGAAAAATTTATATACTGAAAATTTTTTTTCTGCTTGTAGAGGAAATGAGTCGTACCTTGACTTCTCTTTCTCCTCGGCACTCTAGATGATATCCTCCCAACTCCTCCAAGATGGCTGCTGTACTCTCACTCATGTGGGCTCTCAGAGCTAACAAACAAGAAAAATATCACCAGGTACAAGCCTCTATTGCCAAGGGGTAAAATGAATTTGATACTTCTGTCATGTACCTCTAAACCAAAGGTACTAGATACTTTATGAAGATCTATACATTTGTCCAGTATTAACAATTAAACAAGAGACTCTTGAGGATTGACAGTCACCTTAATATCACAGTTTCATAGCCCCCAACTGGGACTGAAACACTAGATGATGCGACACAAAATTTACACATAGAACATTTTTTGTTCATAATTAGATGGCATGAAATTTGTCTCCTATATGCAAACAAGAGACCAATGGGCCACATCTTTCACCTCAGCACATTGGCTAGTAAGAAGCAGAAATCAGTTCAGTATTGAAAGAAGAGGGGAGGAGGGCTACAATTTACACTACCTCAGGATGCTTTCACATCAATATTACAAATCATTGCTTTGCTGTTCATAAACAGAAGAATTTTAAAAAAATTTCCCCTATGTATTCCTATGTAAAACTCTGATTGCTCACTATGGCCCCACCCTAAATTTGAACAAATCTGAATCTACACTACCTGAGGATGCTTCTATAATAATATGACTAATCATGGCCTCGATGTTCTTGAGCAGCAGATTTCTTCAAGATGATCCCTATATATTCTTATGCAAAACTTTGACCCTCTGATGTGCCCCCAACCCCTGGGTGTCATAATTTGAACAAACTTGATTCTACAATACCTAAGGTTGCTTCTGTATAAATAATAATAAATAATGTATTACTAATAATGGCTTAGTTGTTCTTGAGAAGATATTTCCTATGTAACATGTACAGTGTATGATCAGGTTCTTACAAGGGATATATAGGTTTTCCTTTTACTCTGTCTGAGTTAATGATTGGAATGATTATTAAGACAGCTATGTCTGAGGGTAAATCACTCAGTACTTTTCTCTTATCTAGAGATGGTGACTGGGTAAGGTTCTACTTGCAACATGTTTCTCCCCTTGGTTTCCATTGATACATAAGAACTGGGTGTCTAAATCTTCTTCAGATTTACTACACCCACAAATTAACATCAATTCTCTAGGATACTTGTCACTGGTGCTTATAACTTTTATTTTGCTCTTACCCGTAAATTCTTTATTGTTGATTCAACATTCAACTTCTTCAACTAGCTTCTAAATACCTGACTTTCCCAAAGCTTTGCTTATATATCCTTTGGTTTGGCTAGTCCATTCCAAGGGCTATCAGGTCATTCCACTATTTGAAGTCTTTAATGTGTTTTACTCAAATACCCCTTAACCATTAGACCTATATATTCCTATGTAAAACTTTGACCCACTGTTTTGGCCCCACCCTACCCCCGGGGTCATGGTTTAAACAAACTTAAATCTACACTACCTGAAAATACCTCTGTATTAATTTGACTAATAATGTGATCAGAAAAGCTCACTTGAGTTTCAGCTCAGGTGAGCAAAAAAAAAGGGGTCTATGATGAAACTATAGCTCTATAGGTTTGTACTTAAAACAGAAGAACAGTAGCAATTAGACTTGAAACTTTGCAACAGCAATATACAGAATAATGATCCTTGCTTTATTCTCTTTTTGGCAAGATTTATGGCAACAAGACTAAAACTGTAGGAGGAGTAGCCTTCTGAAAGAATTTTATGATAAACAGAATTATGTATCTCAGTCTAGTCTACTTGCAGGCTGTGTTATATCAAAAATCAACCAAAACTGTAGGAGTAGCATTCTTTATTGTTTACAGACAGACAGATGGACACCTTTCTATAGCATAAGCTCTTCTGGTCTGACCAGTTGAGCTAAAAATTTCCATTATTTACTATGTTTAAATTCTTGAAAACTAAATAAATACTTCTGCCAAGACTGAGTCAAATATCACTATTGTGACTTGTGTTTTTTTGTTTGTTTGTTTTTTTTGGGGGGGGGGGGGGGGGTCCAGATTTCAAGGGTATTTCTTACCCCAAAATTTACCTGTGAAATATAACTGGAATATAGGAGATGTCTTTTGAAATATGACATTTGCCTACAATATTACATCTCAATAAATATGTAAACTTTACATAATCCTAGAAAATTGGCCCCACAACAATTACAAATAAAAAGATTCCAACCTAATTGACACACTCACCTACTGAGCTGGACTCCATTCTTGATGCTGTGTTAACTGTGTCTCCAAACAGACAATACCTAGGCATCTTCAGCCCGACCACTCCAGCAACACACGGCCCTGAAATTATAAAAAAGTCACAACGCTTACCACAGGAACATTTCTCTTTTGGGCAATTTAATATACAGTTGAACTTGAGTATCTCAAACACTGATATGTCCACCATGGATGTGTTAAAGTGATTTGTAAGTCCCTACCACTTAGTTTTTAAGTATTTTACACTTGATATCTCAAATCCTTGGATATCTCTAAGTTTTTTCTTGGCCCCATTGAGTTCGAGATAACAACTGTATAGAAAAATTTAAATCAAAATCATATCAATTAGACTAATGGTCCAAGTTCTCAAGATGACTTTTACGTTGACTGTATAAAGCAGGACAACAATTTGGAATCACTTTGACAAGCATCTGTCTGTCCAACCTTATATCTTAAAAACTTTGAGAGTTACGGATTAAGTACAAGTATTTCTGACCTCATGACTTTGAATGTAACCTATATGACCTGCTTTTAAAAATAGTTTATAATGGTGATATATATGATGTTGATAAATACCGCCCCAACCCAGGCATGAAACAATTTGAATTTTTTACCTGGACAGAAAATGGAATCAGATCGCTGCAAAATTTGAAAGTACTGAAATATCGGAAAACACTCGTAAATATTGGATTCTTAGATTCAAATTAGTGACACACATAAATATTGGATTCTTAGATTCAAATTAGCTGAATTCCGCTAAATATCAGAACAGAATCATCACTGATTTATTTTGTCTGCTTAAAGCTGAACACAACTTGTAAATAGGCATACGCCATATTTGATTACACTATCTACGATATCAGCACAGAGACATAGCCTTCGCATTCTTACACCTGACTGCTTTATTGTCAAGGGTATTGGCGTGGAATGGCGACACGTTCGTGCTGGTTATCTTGCATCGCCTTTATTTTTTTGCAGTTACATGTATTTGTGTTTGTTTGTATACTGCACTAACCTGTGCAACTGTTGCAAGTTTCTTCGGTGTCTTACTCTCCTGCATTTAAAGTACAAATTTATATTTTGTCGCTACCGAGTGCTGTGTAGCATGTGTCCATCTACACCAGTGAAAATTGATTGTACTGAACAGTGGCTAAGTGAGCGGCTCATATAGGGGCCCTCAGATATAGCAAGTGAATAATCAAATATGGCAGACAAATTCATTTTATGAATCGTGTTCAGCTTTAATACACAGGGGCAGAAAAGAAGATTTTCAAAGAAATAATGCCTTTTCACTATGTAATCAATAGAAGCCCATCCTAACAACAGAAACCCTGACCCAGGGGCCATGAAATTCACAATTTTGGAAGAGGCACACTTGCTTATCATAACTATCCATTAGTTTTTTTACTTAATTCCCAGGAGCAAAGAAGATTTTCAAAAGAAATAATGCATTTTCACTTTGTAATCAATAGAGCCCCACCCCCTCCTCCTCCCAAATCAATGACCCTGGGGCCACAAATTTCACAATTTTGGAAGAGGCACTCTTGCTCATCATAACCATGTACCATGTAGTTTATCTGCTAAAATACAGGGGTAGTAGAGGAGAATATTTTTAAAGAATATATCCACTTTCACAATATGACTATTAGAGCCCCACCCTAACTCCAGAACTCCTGATCCTGGAGCCATGACTTTCCCAATTTTGGTAGAGGGCTCAATCCTTATTACAATAATCACAACAGTTTGACTGCTTGACATCCAAGATTTAAGATTCTTAAAGATAGCACTAATGTTGATGGTTTTAGCCCCACCCCTAAGGTCCCAAGTACCATGAAATTCACAATTTTTGTACCCCTTCACCTGTTAATGTTATCTGCCAAATTTAGTGGAAATTTGTTCTGTGGTTCAAGAGCTGAAAATGTTCAAAAATTTACGTCCAACATATGACAATGGACTGAGTAATTAAGGAAACCTAAATATCAAATCAGTTTGTGTTAACTGACAAGTCTTACAAACCTGAATGCATTCCACATCGTAGCTGTAAGAACTTCTCTGGCATATGCCTGATCTTAAAAGTCAGTACAGCAGATAGTAACTCTAATGACATTGTAGCGATCTCCCCGGCGTGAAGATTGCCATTTCTGATTGGTAGTCCACTGACAACCATATCTACAAAAATCCACAAACAAGTTCGATTAAAAATTCAGTTTGTTGTCCCAGCCTCTAATACACTTTGCTTGAATATCCCTAAAACTACAGTCTGTAATATTCAGGTCACAACTCATACACAACTGTATAACATAACATAACAACTGTATTTTTGGTCAGTTATTAGTTTTGTTACTGACCTCCACAGAAATATCAATTTGTTCAAATTAAGAGAAGGCACACATCAAACTCACTTTCTAATGTTTGTCTTATCAAATAGAATTAACATACATGTATTAAAAATCAGAAAAAATCTTCAAATTGTAAAGAAAGTCATTGTTGGGAACTTACATGCATCACCAATGGTCTCCACTTTGTACACATCATAGTGGTCCAATATAGCATCAAAACATGTATAGAGATCATTGAGAAGCGTGACTACCTGGAATGGTGTGCTGTCACGGGCAATAGCTGTAAATCCTACCAAGTCACTGAAAAACAAAAGCAAACAATAGCACTTTCTGAGACATCAAAATACGGAAGTCTCTGATGAGACTGTAGCTCTACTGGTTTTTACTTAATTAACTAGAAATATGTCCATAGGACATGAATGCCCTGCCCAGGGTTTATTAGTGATACAACATGAAAATTTGTATTAGTGTATGAAATTTGATGAGAATATCTTGAATAGCTTCTTTAAAATTGAAATCTAAGAAGTTGGATATAGATGATAAATTCTCACCAAATTATGTATAAGTGCATAAGCTTACATAAATATATCTTAAATGTTTTTTTTTAAAACTAAGCAAAATTCAAATTTAAGAAAAGTGAGGTCAAGGTCACAGGAAAGTTCAAGGTCAAACATTTTTGATGCAGTTGAATAGCTCTCATATATACGTATCAGCATATTAAGTTTAATAAAAATATTTAGAATGGTTTATTTAAAACTGAGCTAAACACTAATTTAAAATAAATGAAGTTAAGGGGGCCAACTGGGGTTTTCATTGCGCAATACTTCGCGCAGCATAGTAAAATAAAGCGTATTTTCTCTTTTAAAGCAACTATTTTTACATAATTTATAAAAACTAACAAATTTAGGAAATCGCAGGTTAAAAAATCTAATTACTTTTTTAAATAACTGATTTTTTAAACTATTTTTTCAAATGATGGGTAGATAGATGTCGTAATAGTGTGTTTTTGACGTAATGAAAAACCAAAGTTCTTTAAGCGGGTCATTAATTATGTCATAAAATAAAAAGTATAAAACAGATGCTCTTGAAATTTTAAACACTGGAAATTGAGAATATCACAATCATTTTTATTATATTTTATGTAAATCTGTTGTATCTATCATGTTTTGTTGTACTCCATAAAAACAGGAAAATATAATGAATTTTGACATTTTGAGATGCCCCCTCTGGAAACCAGACGGTAGAATTTTGTGTTTCTTGCATAAAATGTACAATATAGTATTACCCATCAAATAATATAATTTGAGCAAAAAGTCTATAGTAGCATTTGTATAATTTGCTACGAAGTTCGAAAAAATAGTATTTTCCTATATAATCCTATAGTAAATATACCTGTATTTTGAGATGGTCCCTAAAAATAACCGGACGGTAGATTTTTACTAAACTTGGCATGCATACTGAAGTCAATGTAAGGTACATATGGTATAAAATTAAAGAGTTTCTCTATAGTAGTTTTCACACAATAAAACCCCAGTCGGCTCCCTTAAGGTCAAAGAAAAAATCAAGGTCAAAAAATGTTGATGCAGTTGAAAAGCTTACATCAGTATGTATTAGCGTATGAAGTTTGATGAAATATTATGAATGGTTTCTTTTAAACGAAGTTAAACACCAATTGATGAAAGTGGGTCAAGGTCAAATGAAAGGTCAAGGTCAAAAAATGTTGATGCAGTTGAGGTCAAGGTCAATGGAAAGGTCAAAGTAAAAAATATTGATGCAGTTGCATAGCTCTCATCAATATCTATCAGCATATGAAGTTTGATGAAAATATCTTTGATAGTTTCTTTGAAAATGAGCTTTGAACCGAGCTAAATGCAAAGCGCGACGGAAGGATGGAAGGAACCCACCGGGTTCAATATTTTATAAGGGGGTTCATTATATCGCAGCGAAAAAATGAACCCGGGTTCAAAATATTATGCGATATATTGAACCCGGGTTCAATATATCGCGGTATCAAAATATTATGCTACACCGGTTCTTAAAGTCTCTCTTTCTATTAACAACAGCTCAAAAAAAGGCTTGATCGCGAAAATTAATCGCCGCGAACTAGTTTATCCCCGGTAAATCGCGAAATGAAGTCGTCGCGAATAAAAGTTGGTTTACAGTATGCCCCGGCCATATTCATGGCGGGGCATAACAAAGGTTGACTTGAATCTATGGCAATAGCAATAAATAATGATCCTTGGTTCTGTCTTTTTCTGAGTCAAGTTTAACTGCAATTGGACAAAAACTATAGTACAAGTAGCATTTTGAAGAAATTTCACAAAATTTTCTATTTTTAGTAACCAAAGCAATACCATTCATTGAAATAAAAAAAACCAAGATAAAGGACAAGAAGTCTGTGAGCCAATGCTCACTAGTAATACCCCTGCTACGATGTGAATATACACTCTCATGAATCCCACCAAACAAAGATTATGCTAAAATTTCAAGCATCAGCAATGAATAGATGCTGAGAAAACTGACAGAAATTTGGTTTGGACAGACACAGGGATAAACAGGAAGTTGACATTGGATTTGTACAAAAATGAATCCCACCATATATATAGCATGCCTAGACAAAGAGTGTGCTAAAATTTCAAGCATCAGCAATGAATAGTTGCTGAAAAAACTGATAGAAATTTGGTACGGTCAGATATGTGGATAAACAGGAAGTTGACATCGGATTTGTACAAAAATGAATCCCACCATATGGCATGCTTAAACAAAGAGTGTGCCAAAAAAATTTCATGTATCATCAGTGAACAGTTGCTGAGATAACTGCAATGAAAATTTGTTACGGACAGACACACAAGGATAAAACAGTATACTCCCCTCTCCCTCGGAGCAGGGGTATAATTATTTATCTTAATGTAGTCTACTTGTGTTACATCCTACTCCACTTATATTGAAATCGCTTATTTTGAAATATTGCTTATTTTGAAGAAAAACTAAACCCAGTCTCAGTTTCTTGTTATCTTTGCAATAAAATATCAGTTAAATTGAAATCACTTACATTGAATTATTGCTTATTTTGAAGTAAATTATCAGTTCCCTGAGCTGATAATAAGTTGTTTTAATAACAGTTATACTGCAATCCTCCGGGCCAGTTGTTGTCACAGTTGGTGACATCATACAGGTAGATGCTAAGGTGTCAGTAGATATATTTTCACCTAATGTGTATTGCGTGTTTTTATAAAAAGAATAAATTACAGAGGGATATCTCATTCTCTCAATCACATATTGACGGCACTTTTAAACAGCTGTATGCTAGTGAAAATGAGTAAATCACAAGAAAAATTAACATTGTCTTTAAATAACTAAAACGATTTAACATCTGCCTTAAGATAAAAATGTGAAATCTAAATCCAAATTAGCAAAGGTTTGGAGGATGAATCCGAGCACATGCTAACAATGACATACATGTACAAATCAGGGATTAATCTAGGTTTTGGGGGGAACTACCCTTTCTGAAGAAATTGGGAAAATCAGTCCAGGGTTTGCACCAGGCCCCAGTGGGTGCAGGGCAGAGCCCTGAAATTGATTTTAAGCATTTTTATGACCATTTAGTGTGCATAAAAAAGCAAAGTATAACTACCCGGTACATATCTATTTCAGAGATACACCTAATGAAAATTTTTCTTTCACATATTTAAATTTCCAGTTTTTAAGAAGAAAATAAATTATTTGAGCTTTTTATTTTAAGGGAATTTTTTACTCATCAAAAAGGGAAAATAGAATATTCAGGGGAAATTTTTCTCTTGGGTAAAAATACCAAATATTGGTAGTTAATATGTCCTACATCAATCCCGATCGATCAGGAAATTATACCGAGGTTGAAAAATGTCAGATTTTTTAAAATTTTTCATATAAATCTTAGGCCTAAAAAAATTAACAACTTGGTTCTCAGACCCGCTCCCATCTCATTCAACAATGTGCATTACCCATTTTTATCCTCGAATGAATAAAATAAAAATTGTCTCATGCGCTCGCGAGGTGCCAAAAAATATCCGGAATTCCTGACTGCATTTTGACTGCATTTTAGAAATCAGTAAAACGTTTGACAAACATCAAGATGATCCAGACTATTGGCCTTGTTAAAAATCGCAAATATGGCCGTCAACAGGATAGGGTGTCAAGAAAAAGTTAAGTCATGATGGCATTGATTTCAGTGCAAATTCACAAGGAAATACAAAGTGGGAGTTTCTGAAGATTTTTCCATGCTAGAACTTGATCAATAACGCTATCAAAGACGGTTCCCTAAACCTGGAAACTTGGATGTCAGCAAGATTCGCAGATTTCATTTAGTGTGGGTAAACCAAAGACTGATAAATTTTACGATGTTTAATAAAATCATAAGCAATATTTATAGTGCTGAAACACTTAGATTATAGTTGTGTTAAGTAAGCAATTGACAAAATGCATCACTAAAAATGTTGGGTTCTGCAAGTTTAACATAAGTCTGGTTTTCAGGATGCCGTCACTTCATTACACGAATCATCCAAATGTAGATACAAGAGAAGAGAAAGAAGCAGGAAATAAATGATATTGATTTCTACACTCGATGTTGAAACACTGTCGATTAAAAGTTGCTAGTTTTGAAATTATGCCAGCATTTTTTTATTTTTAGATTTACCCGCTCGTCGAAATAAAAAACCAACATATAAAATTATGTATCAGTGTAGTCTACTTATGTACCAAGTGATATTGAAATTTGACCAAAACTGTAGGAGGAGTAGCATTTTTCATTCAAAAAATTGTTTACAGACAGACAGACGAATAGATGGATGATGGACACCTTACTATTGTAGATATGGCAAGAAATTGGTACTGCGTTTTTAGGTTATACTTTAGTAGGGGATGTACCCTAGGGTACAAAAGTATGACCTAAAAACATAGTACCAATTTCTTGCCATATATGTACTATTGCATCAGCTCTTCTGGTCTCTGGTCAGTAGAGCTAAACATTTAGTTACCACTTCTGTAAATGCAGACACAAAAGATCATCATACAGATGCACTAAGAGCTTCCATTAGATTATTCCATCTCCTTACTTTGCTTAACTTGTTAGTGATGGGAATTAATTTACCTGAAATATATGGTGACACATTCAAATGCTTCAGGCTCCACAGTTTTACCATGTTTGAGATCCTCTGCTACTTTCTTTGGCAACATTTGACTGATAAGTTCTTCTGTCCTTGCCTTTTCTGCCACTAATTCCCTTGTCCTTTCTGCCACAATAGCTTCTAAATTACTGGAGTACTTCTCCAGCTGTAAGAAAATATACCTACATATCACTTAAATCATCCTTTTTAGGATTTACTTTACATACACTATATTTTTTACTTGAAAAAGGATTATTGATGTATTTGGCATTAAGTTTTAAGTGTTTGCTCCCTGTAGAGACAAACTGATGAATCAGTATTGGGAACACAGACCTTTGTCTGAGCATTGTAAATGATGTGATTCACAACATACCATGTTAACCAGGTTGTCTATCAGCTCCCCCTTGACAGGGTAAATTTCATTCAGCCTGTCCAGAGTTTGTCTGAATGTTGGTCGAACATCAGGTTTATTGTTCCAGCACTGGGCAAACAACTACCAAAAAAAAAGGCATTTAGAAAGAGAAAAGTTATGTCAGTGCATAATCAACTTTAATTTCTCACGTAAAAAAAAAAAACTGCTTGGAAGTTTTTAATAAAAATAATTAAATAAGTAGATAAAAAGATTCCAAACCCTCCTCATGCCCGATCTGGCTGAATATTCCTCTGGGAGGTAACTGTCCTCCAATTCTGGTCGGAAAGGTTTCGTCGTATCTCCTCCATTCTTGTACCAGATCTACAACACAACAATCTCAACTGTCTAACAATTACAGTGGCTGCAACATTATTGTTGACAACATTTACAAACAATCACGTTACACCATTGATTTCACATGATTAATGCACGGTTAAACCCATTACAGGAACGATCCTTCATGCACACAATTCTACACGTTACACAGGGTTCTCCGCATTTGAAAATTTAACCATGGAGGAAGCTGAGCGAAAGGGAAATGTGATCAAAAGAACGAATGCGTTACACTCCCTAAGCTCCATAATCAAGATTGATTTCACAAAACTTAACCATCGCAAAACAAGAAGGAAATATGCCCCCCCCCCAAGAAATTTTAGAAAAAAGGAAAGAAAAGAGAAATAAACAAGAGGCCCATGGGCCTTGAATCGCTCTTCTGATAAACTGTACAACCTATCACTTCTATTTGAAGCCTCGAAGTATCCTGTATATTTAGACAAACCCTTGAAATTCCAATTCACACTCTGAGAACCCAAGATGATTCTAAGCCAATTAGTACCTGAGAGTTGGTCATGGTGACCTACTTATCACTTGTCATTCTCTGAGGACCCATCAACTAAGTTTGATGATTCTAAGCCAATTAATACCTAAAATATTTTTTAAAATTATAACCATAAAATTTTATAAGTAGGTCAAAGTGACCTACTTTTCAATTGTTTTACTCCAAGGACCCAAGATGCATCAACTGACAAAGTTTGATGATTCTAAGCCAATTAGTACCTGTAATATTTAATTAAAGCCATAAATTTTCAAAAGTAGGTCACTGTGACCTACTTTTCAGTTGGTGTACTCCGAGGACCAAAGATACATCGACTGACAAAGTCTGATGATTCTAGCCAATAAGTACCCAAAATATTTAATTACAGCCATAAATTTTCAAAAGTAGGTCACAGTGACCTACTTTTCAGTCAACCTACTCCGAGGACCAAAGATGCATCAACTGACAAAGTTTGATGATTCTAAGCCAAATAATTCCTGAAAATATTAAATACAGCCATAAAATTTCAAAGTAGGTCACCTTGACTAACTTTTCAGTTGTTGTACTCCGAGGACCCAAGACGCATAAACTGACAAAGTTTGATGATTCTAAGCCAATTAGTACCCGAAATATTTAATTAAAGCCATAAATTTTCAAAAGTAGGTCACGGTGACCTACTTTTTAGTCGACCTACTCTGAAGACCCAAGATGCATCAACTGACAAAGTTTGATGATTCTAAGCCAATTAGTACCCTAAATATTTAATTAACACCATAAATTTTCAAAAGTAGGTCACTGTGACCTACTTTTTAGTCGACCTACTCTGAAGACCCAAGATGCATCAACTGACAAAGTTTGATGATTCTAAACCAATTAGTACCTGAAATATTTAATTATAGTCATACAAATTGAAAAGTAGGTCACGGTGACCTACTTTTCAGTTGACCTTTTTTGAGGACCCAAGATGCATCAACTTACAAAGTTTTATGATCATAGGACTTAAAATGTCCAAATTATGCCTCTAAAAAGCTTTGAAATCGAATGCCTGCAAAGTTCAAAAAGTAGGTCACTGTAACCTACTTTTTAATAAATATGTTTTATGGCCCCAAGATGCATCATCTTACAAGATTTAATGATTCTAAGCCTCCCCGTATTCGAATTAATGACCTTAATTGTTTTAAAAAAGATTAGCCATAAAATTCAAAAAGTAGGTCAAGGTGACCTACTTTTTAGTTGACGTACTTTGAGGACTCAAGATGCATCAACTGACAAAGTTTGATGATCATAGGCCTTAAATTGTTCAAAATATGTCTCTAAATCACTTTGAAAAAGAATGGCCGCAAAATTTAAAAAGTAGGTCGCCGTGACCTACTTTTGAGTCAACATGATATGAGGTCCTTAGATGCACCAACTGACAAGATTTGATGATCCTAGTCCTTATATTAAGCAAAATATCAACATTTTAATAAAATGTAATTTTTGGTCAACTTTGAAGTGACCTTGAGACCACGCCCTTTGCCCCTGGGTAAATCCCCATGCAAATTTTAATCTACAACATATCCTCATCCTTTTGTGTAAGTTTGGTGATAATCTGCCCAGTGGTTCTTGAGAAGAAGATTTTTTAGTAACCAGTACTTTTGTTTCTATCTTCCTAATTATCTCCCCTTGTTAAAGGGTCACAACCCCAGTTTTAGTATAAAAGGGAGCCCTTGGGCCAAGGATATCCTGTGACAAATTTGACAATAATTGGCCAAGGGGTTCTTGAGTTATGGCCCATATTCTAAAAAGTTTACGCACACCGCACAAATGGCCATAGCATTAGCTCTTTGAGCCTTTGGCTCAGAAGAGCTAATAAAAATAAAACAATAAAAAGGATTATGTATCTTAACTTACAAAAGTACTAAATGTACCAAAATTGGATCAAAACTGTAGGATCATTTTAAAAGAATTTTATATATATATATATTTTTTTAAAATTTAATACATGTATACGCAGTAAACTTCTTTTATAATGTACTCGGTTATAAAGTATCTCCGGATGTAAAGTAGCTATCCCATAGTCCCAGCAAATTGTCTATATATTTCATTGGAAAAAACACCGCTTACAACGTATTAATTTTGTATATAACTTAGTATCACTTATAAAGTATTAGAAATTTAGTCCCATTACATAATTACACCTTTTATAACGTATTCTGACACCTGGTTTCACACCTTTTCTAACAGTACGATGACCATACGCGGATTAGTCACGGTTTGCGAAGCACCGACATCTTAACATTGTCTGAACTTTTAACTGAATGGTCTTTGAAAACTTACTGATGGTATAAGTATCAAAACTCAATATAAACAGGAGCATGAATTTGAAATAACTGCAACACTGTTTTCTCTGTTCTATTCTTTCTAAAAGTTTTTTTTTTTTAATGCGTTTTTCGCCGATTTTCTTCCATAGTTTACTTCTCCATGTGCCCCACTGCTAAAAATAGCACTATGCGACGTTTCATAAAAACGGGAGATAACTCTAAAACTTGGACATGGTGATTAGCATTACTTAGTGTCCATTTAATCAGAAAAATAATAACATTGATATTTAAAAATAAAGCAAGAGGAATTAATTAAGTACAAGGGACAGGAAAATTATTTTTGGCCACAGAAACTTGATTCAAATGCTTGTCGATTATTAGACATCGTCACGTTACTGCGCCCTGTGTTATCTTTTGTAAATTTGTTATTACATGTATATAGTGAACATTGGAGTTCGAAATTACATGTGTACAGAAAAATTAACCCTCAAGATATTGATCATCAACTGATTGACTCTCAATTGTCATGCTTCATGGTATTCGCAGATCAACGACCATGTTTGTTTAAAACGTACAGTCTGCTTTCTCTCAAGGTGCATGCCAGTCCTAGTAAAAACACAATTAACTACTCAGGTTATTAAATATTAAGCGTCAGTATTGAAATGCAATAAAATATAATCATGGCGGCCTCCGATTTTAACCATGGCACAGCTCGTTTAACCATGGCGCACATAAATTTAACCATGGCTTGCAGCCATAGTAAAACCCCTTTTGGAGAACCCTGGTTACACAATTCTTCATGATTGCTAACGCAAACGCACGATTCTTTACACAAATTAGCTAAAAATATTTAGAAGTGGATATTTTCAAAAGGAAATAAGGCTTAATAGTTATTTAAGATTACAAATAACTACAGTCAAACCTCGTAATTTCAAACTCGATGGGACCAAGTAAAATCTTCGAGATATCCGAGGGTTCGAGATATCACGGGTTAACTACTTAAGAAATCCACAATTAGGACTTCCTAATCACTTCGACATATCCATGGTATACAAGATTTCTGTGTTTGAGATACAGAAGTTCAACTGTATTTATGCAATTCACTGATTATTGGAAAAACTGAAGGACAAAAATATTTAAAAATGAATATTTTTGAAACTGGATAATTAATTACAAATATTTGATATGCCATTCACGGACTTAGAAAAACTGAATTTTTTTTATCTTTATGATACGCAACGATGAAATTTATTATCAATTGCTGCATGTTATTATAGGTGGGCAATGAGTTCTGATTCTATTGGATTTTATGATATGCAGTAAGGGGGATAAGATTAAAAATAATTTGGCTTAAAAAAATCAATTTATTAAACTATATCTATTTTTCCATTGGTGAATCTTTAAAATCAGCATTATTTTAACAATTCATTCATTTGCAGAAATTATAAAAAATAAAGTATCAGTGATAAAAGTAACTCCCGCAATCACGTGTACATTCACGACTTAATATTTATATGTAAGCATTGGGAATTGTTAATTTTATTGTAAAGATATACATTTTTGATATTCTGATATAAAAAATATTTTGACCACAATTAGAAGTAAACATTATTAACATCAGAGGAAAAATCGTTAAACATTTTAAAGACTTTTTATCATTAAAAGTTACATTATATTAAAAGAATACAATATTGTACGACTTATTCTATTGATTATTTACTAGCAAAAATTAGTTTGTTCAATTTTGTAAATCATACTTCATTTCTTTTATTTCAATTAACCAAAAAAAAACAAAAAAAACAGACAAGTGAAATGCTTGTTTAACAATTTACATTTTGATAAAAACTAGTTTACAAAATGAAATTTGCACATTAAATTTTCTAACCGCATGATCACGCACGATTAAAACCTTGAACGTTTGAACCTGATTCACGCAAAATCCCTCACGTTACACGAACGATTACGCACATTACAAGAACAATTATGCACGTTACACAAACAATTATGCACGTTACACGAATGAGTCTACATGATTGGTTTGTCAACAATAATGTTGCAGCCACTGTATATTTTGTACCAAATCTACAACACAACAACAAACTTCACTAACAGATGCATTTTGAAACAAATAGAAGCAACAAGTGTGTCTTATCATTTTTATATACCTTCTTAGCTGCAGCAGCACTTGGAGCATCCTTATCTATAACCAGTTTGAGAATCTGCTCTGGATCTAAGAAGCCCAGTTCCTTTGTATATGGTTCTTCACGTGTGCACATTTCTCCCATGATTATGGCAAAACTGTAAAATTCCAAAACAAATATTCATGTTTTCTGGTCAAAGAAAACTAGAATATCATCAACTATACTATACCAAAAGAGAAAAGTATATATATATATAGGTGAATTTATAACCCCTATTTTATTGCACATTAAAATGCAAGGTTTTAATTTGTGTGTAAATATACTTGTCCATTTTTCACAAGACAACTAAATGACCTAGCTAATTATTGATGTTTAAATTTGTACAAATATTCAACATAGTTGCCAACTCACTCAATTTCATCAAGTTACCAATTTTTCGACCCTTAACCCTATTATTTTTTATGACAGGATGGGTCATGCTTTTTACCCAATTTTTGCCGAACAACCCGAAAATCTCCCAACTTCCGGATTTGGTTCGTAAATTAGGTTGCACTTTCAACTTCCAGTTACAATCCAAGCTTGGATCCATGTAAACAATGCCAATTGCTATGTTCAGTAGGCCATGTACTAGCAAATTATCAGTGCAGGTGTATACAATTACCTGGGAGTTGTTTTGACAAATCAAAAGTTTGAAGTCAATTAAGACATAAGATATCATTTTTAGAGTTTCATTGGGATATGACATGAAGTGGGTCGTGTGATCAAATTCTATAATGCCCGAAGTTAAAGTAGATTTGATCACGTAACGACTTCATGTCATATCCCAAAGAAACTCTAAAAAATGATATTTTCTTTTCCTATATTTATATTTTACTTTTATTCGTGTTACAAGGAAAAATAGGCACTATTTAGACTTTGTTATGGAAATGCAACATAACGTACATACAAAGTCATGCAATGTCACAATCGGAACTTTCCAAATGGCTCATGGTTTGCTTTCCATACACAAGAAAGTCTGATCATGTGACCACTGCATATCATTGAAAATTGAAAGTCAATTCAATTAGTATTGTCATATAAAGAAAGACATCGGCAAATGTAAATATTTTAAAATGGCTTCTGATAGAAGAGATTGTTATCAGAGCCAGCAGGAACAAATTGAACCAAGAAAAAGAGAAAACAATATTTTATGTACATATCATGGAATCTTGGAAAACAACTTTCATTAGGCCAGCATTTTTTTCATTTTTAGGCTAACAAACCCGCAGCTCAAGTTTTTTAATTTTCAGAAAAAAATAATATTTGAGAAAAAACATTTTCTTTTCTCCCCGATGTCAAATTTAAGTCGGGATCGAGATTTCAAATTTACGAAATTCGTACTTCCGGTTTAAGATAAACATGGCGGGTAAATAAAGGTAAACTTGCATAGTCCATAGCAGCATCATAGCTTGGTTTAGTGTCAAATTTATCAATAGGAGTGCCATTCAAAACATTTCACCCATTCAGAGGACAAATGAAATGCTGACGACTTTGTTGCACAATGACATGTTGGTGATATATTAATGTATCTGTATTCAAAAGTAACTGCATGTAAACTAGAAATCTGACCAGTCAGCAAGGGCCCTGCCAAGGGTTAGAAATATAAGGGTGCAGATTAGGGGATGAGAATTTTACTTGATTCCAAAAATTTCAAAATATTTAAAGAATAAGTAACAGCAACTGCTAAATATCCAACAATCTGTAAATAGTATCCTTGTATTTAAATAAGGCAGTAAAAAACATCATATCTATTATAACACAATTAAATGTATATTTAAAAATAATTGAAGCATGTGTTTTCTAAAATGCCAGCCTTCAGTGAATGCAAATACATGTATCACCCAGGCTTGACCTTAACTCCAAAACAAATATCAGTTGCAGACAAAGGTGTTAATTAATCTTAAAGTGACAGAAAGATAACCCTCTAAAATATTTTGCAAACCAGCAAGATAATCAAACCCATGGGATTAATTATACTGCTCTCTCAACCTTTTCTTCTAAGTTTACAATAAGAACTTTTTCAGCAATGATAGAATGAGGTTATTATCTGAATACCTGTTAAAATAAATAGTATGCTTGAATTTACATAAGGCAGAAAAAAGAAAGAAAAAAGAAAAAATAATAATTATAAAAAAGATATCTTTATCTATATCTTGTTTTTAGAATTCAATAAAATCATAACTCATTGTGTATTTTACCAAAATAAAGTATGAACATTATTTAAATCCACATTTCAGAGAATGTAAACATCATTCAGAACTGACCTTAACTTCAAAACAAACTTCATTTGCAGACAGAGGTGTTAATTAATATCAATGTGGCAGATAAAGATAAATGCTTTGGATTTTCTTCAAGAGGAAAGTTAATTAATCCCAAGAGACTCATTGCAGCCTTTCATAGTTTACAATAGGAACATTTCCAGCAGTTATCTCTCTTTGCCCATTCACTCTTATATATAAAGTTAAGGAATACACCCCACCACCCCAGCTCCAAACCGGATGACAAAGAGAACCAAACTTAGCATCAAAATATGTCTTACTGCCTATTCAACCAACATACCAAATTTGAACTTAATTGATCAACCCTAAAAAAAGTTATTAGAAAAAAACAGAGAATTTGTGGACGGAAGAATGACAGACGGACAGACAGACAGACGGACAGACAGACAGAGTGATTACTATAGGGCACCCGCAAATCCTTGCGGGGCCCTAATTAATTTCCTCCCACAGGTTGAAAACTGACCATGGTAGCTATAGCCAGAGACATTGTTTAGGTCTCTGTTATAGCCTACAATCTAACCAACATTCTTTTAGAAAAGGATCCCTTATGCACCAGATGTATTGAATAAAACTATGGGTGAAGTGAAGTCCATTTGAAGGTGAAATAAACAATAGCCTAAAGAAATGAAATATTTCAATTATTAATCAAAGGTATAATTGTTTTCTTTATTGTTCGTGACTTTTACTAAGTACAGTGATCCATCAGCTCTAGCTGGATAAGAAGTTTTATAAATGAAGCCATTACTCACGAGTACACATCTCCTGCTTTTGTACCACATCTCACTTGGTCCAGTGTTTTACAGCCTGGTAACAATTCTGGTGCTGTCCAGAACAGGTTGCTGGAAAATATAAGATACATTCTTCAATCATTCCTTATAAATTCCCTTTAAGTGGACCACCTCTTCGGCTCTACAGAAAGTTAGCTTGCTACCCAAAGAAGGGTCTTATCATGAGGAATACACAATGAAATATTAAAGCCCTAGCACCAGCTGTTCATGTTCAAAAGTTATGACCAAGTTTCAAGTTTTATAAAAGTAGGTCAAACTCCAAGGTCAAGAGGTAAAAAATGTTGTTACTCAAAAAAAGATTTTGTCACAAGGAAAACACAGGTGAAATATGAAAGCCTTAACACCAACTGTTTAAAAGTTATGGCCATGGTTAAGGTCTTTTCAAAAGTAGATCAGACTCCTGGGGTGTTTACCCCTCTCCATAGTTTTCCGTGAAATAAATACAACGATCATTTCTTGATATTATGTAAACCTATTGCAACTTACAAAGTATCTTGGATATAATTTAAAGTCCTATTTTTGTGTTTTGATATGCCACCTTTTCACTACAATAAAGGCTACCCCCACTTTTTCTAAATGAGGAATGTATATCGCGTTATGAATATATGCGAAAAGTAAAAACATTTCACCATTTAGATTTTTTAATTTATCAATTCCCTGTTTTTTATGTAGTTTTAGCATATAATTGTGTCTAAAACCACGAAAAATTGTCTATATTTTGAAACTGCCCCCATTCCACTACAATCAAGGCAAGGTAACAAAATTTTAATCTATTTTTTCTTAGTATAGTACATACAAAAATATATTAAAAATTCAAAAATATTTGCTGGTCCATTTTTTTGTAATTTCCTCGTTAAGAGCTAATACTGGCCTTTCAATGCTGAAACCATAACTTAACAGGGATGTCTTAAAAAATCTATGAAATAAAATTTTGGTGTGGCATTCCTCCTTCAGGATAATGAGCTAAATACATGCTATTCAGACCAATTTCTTTTAAGCATTTCAATTTTAATATTTATTTTTATCAATACCTGACTTTTGGTTCATGCACTTCACCAAAGTACTTCCTGGGACCATCATATCTTAAAGTTGGAAGGCCAAAACCTAAATAAAAGAACAGTAACCCACTGAATGAAAACAAGATAACCTCTATAGAAAGCTGTAACAAAATTATAAGAATTCTAAGCTGTTCATTACTATACACTTATTGCTGTTGACACTAACACCTCTGTCTTAAGGCCATACCAATTTGCAATATAGGTCATCAGATTTGAAACTTCTATTTGTAACAAATCCAAATATTATAAAAAAAAAAATACGTCCACCCACACATCCAAAAATATCCGGGTACATTTTTTCTCAACTTTTTACACCAAATGCACAAAAGACTTCAGAACAAATGGTTGAGGAATAACAGAAGCACAGGATTTAGAAAGTTCATACTTCGTAACTCATACTGTGTAACAATGTGTGAAGTTCAACACGATGCTTGTCTACTCTTAAAAGTCTTTATGTGTACGATACGTCAATAGTTCAAAACAGTGGATGTGAATTTTTTACTTATACTGCCATCAAACTAGAAGCCGAGGAAACTTTTGAAGCGCTGTTCGATGTTACTATAAAGAGACCATTGAAAAGTCCATGAAAGGTTTGGTGAATATTGATGATGTTTGCTCTCAAAATAAAAAAAATTCTAAGAGCGATGTAATTGAGATTTCAAGACCGGACATGTCCCGAAGTGAAAAGATTGTTTGTAGAAATGAAATTAAATTGAAATATAACACGTATCTCATTCAAAACATGACAAACAAAGAGTAGAAGCATTTTCACGTTTTATGAATGCTTCCAAAAATTATTCTCTGCCTGGAAAAATTATAAGCAAATGAGACCACAGAATTTATGTAATGATTTGATAGAATGGGCAACAAATTGGAGAGGAAATTCTTCAAAAAGACCTTATTTAATGTAGCAAAACATTACTTGTTATGAAAATAAAGTCTTTGAAACCTGAAAACTTTTTATTATTGAAAACAATATCAAAAAAATTTAAAAATCATAAGTTCATGTGGTATACTTATGATATCTAATAATATTTAGTCATTATTTTTTAAGCGCTTGCTCTTTGAAATCATGCTTTATTCATCAAAAAAAAAATTATATTACTTGAATTTGCTCGCCTCATAAATTTTAACCCCAAAATGAAAAATATTATTTGTAAAATTATTTCGCCCTCTCGCCTCACTTTTTATTTTTGAAAATCTGAAGAACTATTTTACAAATTGGTGTGGCCTTAGTGGGAATGCGTATTTATGTGACAAACAACAAAATCTAAGCTATACCTTTCACACCCTTTAAGTACTTGAACACAATAAACCAGACCTGTTTACCCCTCCCCTACCTTTTTTCAGTATTTCAGATGACATTTAACAGCACCATGAATAAGTTTAGCTTGCAAGGCTGCACACCGTTATTTTGTGCAGTGAAATGCTTTACGCTGGTTCCAAGTTATATTTTAAATAAACTATTATTACAAGTAATTCTAACATCATATTGAGACAAATTCAGTAAATATGTTGTCAAAGTCCAGAAAAAAGTAGCCCCAATTCTAGCTCCAAATCGACACTTTTTTAATAATATGTAAAAAATGACATCACAGACAACACTTCTAATTTTCTTTTCTGAATATAAGAGATTACTTTGACCATTCTGCTTAATTCCTGTAAAAGCTTAAGACTTTAAAATAAATGTATTGCTTAAATTTTTTAGAAATAAAACTGACATTTTGTAAGTGCAGAAAGGTCGAATAATTGATTATACAAAGTAGATCGAAACTTTTTCTTTGTCACAATTTCTAATGTGACATTCAAGATAGAATAAGATTTGGGCCCTTGATCTATTTGGATGAAAAATATTGGAGGAAAAACTTCAAACAAAAGGCCCATGAGCTACATTGCTCACATGAATGAACACATTGGATAGGAAAAAGCAGAAATCAGTTTAGTATTCAAAAGATTAAATTAGAAGTGATCGCAAAATACCCACCCCCGCCCCCCCACCCTCAGCCTCCTATACACTTACTACACTACACTAACTGAAGATGCTTCCATATCATGGCTTTAGATGATTTTTATGCCCCCAGATCGAAAGATCCAGGGGGTATATTGTTTTTGTCCTGTCTGTCTGTTTGTCTGTTTATCTGTTTGTCTGTCTGTTATTTTGATTGGTTGGAGCTATGACTTTCATATTTCACATGTGTATTCCTTGTGACAAGACCTTTCTTTGGGTACCATCATATTTGACCTTTTGACCTTGACCTTGGAGTTTGACCCACTTTTGCGATATTTTATGAGACTTTAACCTTGGCCATAACTTCTGAACAGTTGGTGCTTGGGGTTTCAAACTTCATATGTGTATTCTTTGTCACAAGGCCTTCCTTTGGATACCAACAACTTTGACCTTTTGATCTTGACCTTTGAGTTTGACCTACTTTTGAAAAACTTTAACCTTGGCCATAACTTTTGAACAGTTGGTGCTTGGGGTTTCAAACTTCACACGTTTATTCCTTGTGACAAGACCTTCCTCTGGATACCAACCTCTTTGACCCTTTGACCTTGACCTAGGAGTTTGACCTAATTTTGAAAAACTTTAACCTTGGCCATAACTTTCAAATGGTTGGAGCTAGGGCTTTCATACTTCACATATGTAATCCTTGTGACAAGACCTTTTTTTGGATACCAACCACTTTGACGTTTTGACCTTGACCTAGGAGTTTGACCTACTTTTGAAAAACTTTAACCCTGGCCATAACTTTTGAATGGTTGATGCAAGGGCTTTCATACTTCACATATGTAATCCTTGTGACATCACCTTCCTTTGGATACCAACCACTTTGACCCTTTGACCTAGACATAGGAGTTTGACCTAATTTTGAATAACTTTAACCTTGACCATAACTTTTGAATGGTTGGTGCTAGGGCTTTCATACTTCACATATGTAATCCTTGTGACAAGACCTTTCTTTGGATACCAACCACTTTGACCCTTTGACCTTGACATAGGAGTTTGACCTACTTTTGAAAAACTTTTACCTTGGTCATAACTTTTGAATGGTTAGTGCTAGGGCTTTCATACTTCACATATGTAATCCTTGTGACAAGACCTTTCTTTGGATACTAACAACTTTGACCCTTTGACCTTGACGTTTTACTTATTTTTAAAAAACTTTAACCTTCGCCATAACTTTTGAAAA